>NW_026061700.1:624393-936589 GCF_023897955.1 Schistocerca gregaria | reverse complement strand
GAAGCAAGTGTACTGTATCCATCGAAGCTTCCTTGTTAGAATGTACACCAAATACTATTGTCGCAATCCAGAAGTTAAGTCTCCAAGACTAGTTATTTAAAATTTCAGCATCGGAACCATGGAGCATAACCTGGTCTACCAGTCGCTTAAATCCGATGCACCAAAGCAAGTTTACTGTAACTCTCGAAGCTTCCTGGTTTGATTACAACACAGAAATATCATCGCAATTTAGAACTTTAATCTTCAAGCATAATTATCTGCAAGGTCAGCAGTAGAACCATGGAGAATCACCTGGTGGACCAGTAGGTTAACGGTGGTGCAACAAAGCAAGTGTACTGTAACTCTCGAAGCTTCCTAGTGAGAATGTAACTCAGAAATTTCGTCGAAATTCAGAACTTTAGTCTCCAAGCCTACTTATTTGCAATTTCGCAATCGGAACCATGGAGCATAACCTGGTGGACCAGTAGCTTGAATCCGATGTAGCAAAGCAAGTTTAGTGTACTCTACAAGCTTCCTTGTGACAATGTAACCAAGAAGTTTCGTCACTATTCAGAACTTTAGTCTCCAAGCCTACCTATCTGCAAGGTCAGCAGTGGATCCATCAAGCATCACCTGGTGGACATGTAGCTTAAATCCGATGCACTAAAACACGTTTACTGTAACTCACGAAGCTTCCTAGTGAGCATGTAACCCAAAAGCTTCGTCGCAATTTAGAACTTTGTTCTCCAAGCCTACTTATCTCCAAGGTCAGCAGTGGAAACTTAAGGCATCACCTGGTGGACCAGTAGCTTGAATACGATACAGAAAACACGTTAACTGGAAGTCTCGAAGCTTCCTAGTGAGAATATAACCCAGAAATTTCGTAGCAATTCAAAACTTTTGTCTCGAATATTACCTATCTGCAAAGTCAGCAGTGGAACCATTGAGCATCACCTGGTGGACCTGTAGGTTAAATCCGATGCACCAAACCAAGTTAACTGTAACTCTCGAAGCTTCCTAGTGAGAATGGAAACCAGAAATTTTGTCGCAATTCAAAACATTAGTCTCTAAGCCTACTTATCTGCAAGGTCGGCATGGGAATCCCGGAGCATCACCTGGTGGACCAGTAGCTAATATCCGATGCACCAAAGCACGTACACTGTAACTCTCGAAGCTTCCTAGTGAGAATGTATGACAGAATATTCGCCGCAATTCAGAACTTTAGTCTCCAAGCCTACTTATCTCCAGGGTCAGCAGTGAAACCATAAGGTATCACCTGCTGGACCAGTAGCTTGAATCCGACTCACCAAACCAAGCTTACTGTAACTCTCGAAGCTTCCTAGTGAGAATGGTATCCAGATATATCGTCGGAATTCAGAAGTTTAGTCTCCAAACCTACTTATATGGAAGGTCAGCAGTGGAAACCTGGTGGAAAAGTAGGTTCAATCAGATGCACTACAGTAAGTTTACTGTAACTCTCGAACCTTTCTAGTGAGAATGAAACCAACAAATTTCGTAGCAATTCAGAACTTTAGTCTCGAAGCATACTTATCTCCAATTTCAGCAGTGAAACCATGAAGCATCACCTTGTGGACCAGTAGGTTAAATCCGATGCAGCGAAGCAAGTGTACTGTATCTCTCGAAGCTCCCTAGTGAGAGTGTACCCCAAAAATTCCGTCGCAATTCAGAACTTAAGTCTCCAAGCCTACATATTTGCAATTTCAGCATCGGAATCATGGAGCATAACCTGATCAACCAGTAGCTTAGATCCGATGCACAAAAGCAAGTTTACTGTAACTCTCGAAGCTTCCTAATTTGATCACAATACAGAAATCTCATCGCAATTTAGAACTTTAATCTTCATGCCTAATTACCTGCAAGGTAGGCAGTAGAACCAAGGAGCATTACCTGGTGGACCAGTAGCTATAATCAAATGCACCAAAGCAAGTTGACTGTAACTTTCGAAGCATCCTAATAAGAATACAAGAGAGAAATTTTGTCGCAATTCAGAACTTTAGTCTCCAACCCTACTTCTTTGCAATTTCAGCATCGGAACAATGGAGCATAACCTGGTGGACAAGTAGCTTCAATCCGTTGCACCAAAGCCCGTTTACTGTAACTCTCGAAGCTTCCTAGTGAGAATGTTACCCCGAAGCTTCGTCGCAATTCAGAAGTTTGGTCTCCAAGCCTACTTATCTGCTAGGTCAGCAATAAAACCATAGAGCATCACCTGGTAGGCCAGTAGCTTAAATCCGATGCACCAAATCAAGTTTACTGTAACTCTCGAAACTTCCAAGTGATAATACAACCCAGATATTTTGTCGCAATTCAGAATTTTTGTCTCCAAGCCTACTTATCTGCAAGGTCAACAGTCGAACCATGGAGAATCACCTGGAGGACCAGTAGCTTAAGTCCGATAAACGAAAGAATGTTTACTGTAACTCTCGAAGCTTGCTGGTGATAATGTAACACAGAAATTTCCTCGCAATTCAGAATTTCCTTCTCCGAGCCTATTTATCTGCAAGGTCAGCAGAGGAATGATGGAGCATCACCTGCCGGAGGAGTAGCTTAAATCCGATGCACCAAAGCAAGTTTATTGCAACTCTCGGAGCTTCCTAGTGAGAATGTAACAAAGAAATTACGTCGCAACACAGAACTTTAGTCCACAAGCTCACTTATCTGCAATTTCAGCAGAGGAACCATGAAGCATCACCTGGTGGACCAGTAGCTTAAATCCGATGCACCAAACCCCGTTTACTGTCACTCTCGAAGCTTCCTAGTGAGAATGTATCCCCGAAGCTTGGTCGCAATTCAGAACTTTGGTCTCCAAGACTACTTATCTGCAAGGTCAGCAGTAATATCATGGAGCATCACCTGGCGGACAGTAGGTTAAATCCGATGCACCAAATTAGGTATACTGTAACTCTCGAAACTTCCAAGTGAGAATACAACCAAGAAATTTCGTCGCAATTCAGAACTTTTGCCTCCAAGCCTTCTTATCTGCAAGGTCAGCAGTGGATCCATCGAGCAATTCCAGGTGAACATGTAGCTTGAATCCGAAGCACCAAAGCAATTTTAAAGTAGCTCTAGAAGCTTCCTAGTGAGAATGTAACCCAGTAATATCTTTGTAATTCAGAACTTTTGTCTCCAAGACCTTTCATCTGCAAGGTCAGCAGTGGAACGATGGAGCATCACCTGGTTGACCAGTAGGTTAAACGCAATGTAATCAAGCAAGTTTAGTGTCGCTCTCGAAGATTCCTAGTGAGAATACAACCCAGGAATTTCGTCGCAATTCAGAACTTTAGTCTCCAAGCCTACTTATCTGCAAGTTCAGCGCAGGAACCATGGAGCATCACCTGGTAGACCAATAGCTTGAATCCGATGCACTAAAGCAAGTTAACTGTAATTGTCGAAGCTTCCTAGTGATAATGTAACCCAGAAATTTCATCACAATTCAGAACTTTTGTCTCCGAGCCTATTTATCTGCAAGGTCAGCTGAGGAACGATGGAGAATCACCTAGCGGAAGAGTAGCTTATATCCGATGCACCAAAGAACGTTTATTGAAACCCTCGAAGCTTTCTAGTGAGAATGTAACCCAGACATTTCGTTACAATTATGAACTTTAGTCTCCAAGCATACTTATTTACAAGGTTTGCAGTGGAATCATGGAGCGGCACCAAGTGGACCAGTAGCTTAAATCCGATGCACGAAAGCACGTCTACTGTATCTCTCGAAGCTTCCTAGTGAGAATATAACCCAGAAATAATGTCGCAATTCAGAATTTTAGTGTGCAAGCTTACTTATCTTCAAGGTCAACAGTGGAACCATGGAGCATCACCTGATGGACAAGTAGGTTCAATCAGATGCACCAAAGCAAATTTACTGTAACTCTCGAAGCTTTCTAGTGAGAATGTAACCTAGAAATTTCGTCGCAATTCAGAACTTTGGTCCACAAGCTTACTTATCTACAATTTCAGCAGAGGAACCATGAAGCATAACCTGGTGGAGCAGTAACTTCAATCCGATGGACGAAAAAGTTTACTGTAACTCTCGAAGCCTCGTAGTTTGAATACAACACCGAAATATCGTCGCAATTCAGAACTTTTGTCTCCAAGCCATCTTATCGGCAAGGTCAGCTGTGGATCAATCGGACAATACCTGATGAACCAGTAGCTTGAATCCGATGCACCAAAGCAAGTTTAATGTAGCTCTAGAAGCTTCCTAGTGAGAAAGTAACCCAGAAATATCGTCGCAATTCAGAACTTTAGTCTCCAAGCCTAATTATCTGCAAGGTCAGCAGTGGATCCATCGAGCATCACCTGGTGGACCAGTAGCTTAAATCCGATGCACCAAAGCACGTTTACTGTATCTCCCAAAGCTTCCTAGTGAGAATATAGCCCAGAAATAACGTCGCAATTCAGAATTTGAGTCTCCAAGCCTACTTATCTGCAAGGTCAGCAGTGGATCCATCGAGCATCACCTTGTGGACCAGTAGCTTCAATCAGATGCACCAAAGCACATTCACTGTAACTCTCGAAGCTTCCTAGTGAGAATGTAACGCAGACCCTTCGTCGCAATTCAGAACTTTGGTCTTCAAGCCTACTTATCTGCAAGGTCAGTAGTGGAAACTTAAGGCGTCACCTGGCGGACCATTAGCTTGAATACGATGCACAAAGCACGTTCACTGTAACTCTCGAAGCTTCCTAGTCAGTATATAATCCAGTAATTTCGTAACAATTCAAAACTTTTGTCTTCAATACTACTTATTTGCAAGGTCAGCATCGGAACCATGGAGCATAGCCTGATCAACCAGTAGCTTAGATCCGATGCACAAAAGCAAGTTTACTGTAACTCTCGTAGCTTCCTAGTTTGATCACAATACAGAAATCTCATCGCAATTTAGAACTTTAATCTTCATGCCTAATTATATGCAAGGTCAGCAGTAGAACCATGGAACATTACCTGGTAAACCAGTAGCTATAATCAAATGCACCAAAGCAAGTTGACTGTAACTTTCGAAGCATCCTAATAAGAATACAAGCGAGAAAGTTTGTCGCAATTCAGAACTTTAGTCTCCAAGCCTACTTCTTAGCAATTTCAGCCTCAGAACAATGGAGCATAACCTGGTGGACAAGTAGCTTGAATCCGATGCAGCAAAGCAAGTTCAATGTAACTCTCGAAGCTTCCTAGTTTGAATGCAACAAATAAATATCGTCGCAATTCAGAACTTTAGTCTAAAAGCCTACTTATCTGCAAGGTCAGCAGTGGATCCATGGAGCATCACCTGGTGGACAAGTAGCTTAAATCCGATGCACCAAAGCCCGTTTACTGTAACTCTCGAAGCTTCCTAGTGAGAATGTTACCCCGAAGCTTCGTCGCAATTCAGAACTTTGGTCTCCAAGCCTACTTATCTGCTAGGTCAGCAATAAAACCATAGAGCATCACCTGGTAGGCCAGTAGCTTAAATCCGATGCACCAAATCAAGTTTACTGTAACTCTCGAAACTTCCAAGTGAGAATACAACCCAGAAATTTTGTACCAATTCATAACTTTTGTCTCCAAGCCTACTTATCTGCAAGGTCAACAGTCGAACCATGGAGCAGCACCAGGTGGACCAGTAGGTTAAATCCGATGCACCAAAGCACGTTTACTGTATCTCCCGAAGCTTCCTAGTGAGAATATAACCAAGAAATGACTTCGCAATTCAGAACTTTAGTCTCCAAGCCTATTTATCTTCAATGTCAACAGTGGAACCATGGAGCATCACCTGGTGGACCAGTAGGTCCAATCAGATGCACCAAATCAAGTTTAATGTAACTCTGGAAGCTTCCTAGTTGGAATACAACACAGAAATAACGTCGCAATTCAGAACTTTTGTCTCCAAGCCTTCTTATCTGCAAGGTCAGCAGTGGACCCATCGAGCAATTCCTGGTGAACCAGTAGCTTGAATCGGATGTACCAAAGCAATTTTAATGTAGCTCTAGAAGCTTCCTAGTGAGAATGTAACCCAGAAATTTCGTTTCAATTCAAAACTTTGGTCTCCAAGCCTTCTTATTTGCAAGGACAGCAGTGGAACCATGGAGAATCACCTGGAGGACCAGTAGCTTAAGTCCGATAAACGAAAGAATGTTTACTGTAACTCTCGAAGCTTGCTGGTGATAATGTAACACAGAAATTTCCTCGCAATTCAGAATTTCCTTCTCCGAGCCTATTTATCTGCAAGGTCAGCAGAGGAACGATGGAGCATCACCTGCCGGAGGAGTAGCTTAAATCCGATGCACCAAAGCAAGTTTATTGCAACTCTCGGAGCTTCCTAGTGAGAATGTAACAAAGAAATTACGTCGCAACACAGAACTTTAGTCCACAAGCTCACTTATCTGCAATTTCAGCAGAGGAACCATGAAGCATCACCTGGTGGACCAGTAGCTTAAATCCGATGCACCAAACCCCGTTTACTGTCACTCTCGAAGCTTCCTAGTGAGAATGTATCCCCGAAGCTTGGTCGCAATTCAGAACTTTGGTCTCCAAGACTACTTATCTGCAAGGTCAGCAGTAATATCATGGAGCATCACCTGGCGGACAGTAGGTTAAATCCGATGCACCAAATTGGGTATACTGTAACTCTCGAAACTTCCAAGTGAGAATACAACCAAGAAATTTCGTCGCAATTCAGAACTTTTGCCTCCAAGCCTTCTTATCTGCAAGGTCAGCAGTGGATCCATCGAGCAATTCCAGGTGAACATGTAGCTTGAATCCGAAGCACCAAAGCAATTTTAAAGTAGCTCTAGAAGCTTCCTAGTGAGAATGTAACCCAGTAATATCGTTGTAATTCAGAACTTTTGTCTCCAAGACCTTTCATCTGCAAGGTCAGCAGTGGAACGATGGAGCATCACCTGGTTGACCAGTAGGTTAAACGCAATGTAATCAAGCAAGTTTAGTGTCGCTCTCGAAGATTCCTAGTGAGAATACAACCCAGGAATTTCGTCGCATTTCGGAACTTTAGTCTCCAAGCCTACTTATCTGCAAGGTCAGCAGTGGATCCATAGAGCATCACCTTGTGGACCAGTAGCTTCAATCAGATGCACCAAAGCACATTCACTGTAACTCTCGAAGCTTCCTAGTGAGAATGTAACGCAGACACTTCGTCGCAATTCAGAACTTTGGTCTTCAAGCCTACTTATCTGCAAGGTCAGTAGTGGAAACTTAAGGCGTCACCTGGCGGACCATTAGCTTGAATACGATGCACAAAGCACGTTCACTGCAACTCTCGAAGCTTCCTAGTCAGTATATAATCCAGTAATTTCGTAACAATTCAAAACTTTTGTCTTCAATACTACTTATTTGCAAGGTCAGCATCGGAACCATGGAGCATAGCCTGATCAACCAGTAGCTTAGATCCGATGCACAAAACCAAGTTTACTGTAACTCTCGAAGCTTCCTAGTTTGATCACAATACAGAAATCTCATCGCAATTTAGAACTTTAATCTTCATGCCTAATTATATGCAAGGTCAGCAGTAGAACCATGGAACATTACCTGGTGGACCAGTAGCTATAATCAAATTCACCAAAGCAAGTTGACTGTAACTTTCGAAGCATCCTAATAAGAATACAAGCGAGAAAGTTTGTCGCAATTCAGAACTTTAGTCTCCAAGCCTACTTCTTAGCAATTTCAGCCTCAGAACAATGGAGCATAACCTGGTGGACAAGTAGCTTGAATCCGATGCAGCAAAGCAAGTTCAATGTAACTCTCGAAGCTTCCTAGTTTGAATACAACAAATAAATATCGTCGCAATTCAGAACTTTAGTCTAAAAGCCTACTTATCTGCAAGGTCAGCAGTGGATCCATGGAGCATCACCTGGTGGACAAGTAGCTTAAATCCGATGCACCAAAGCCCGTTTACTGTAACTCTCGAAGCTTCCTAGTGAGAATGTTACCCCGAAGCTTCGTCGCAATTCAGAACTTTGGTCTCCAAGCCTACTTATCTGCTAGGTCAGCAATAAAACCATAGAGCATCACCTGGTAGGCCAGTAGCTTAAATCCGATGCACCAAATCAAGTTTACTGTAACTCTCGAAACTTCCAAGTGAGAATACAACCCAGAAATTTTGTAGCAATTCATAACTTTTGTCTCCAAGCCTACTTATCTGCAAGGTCAACAGTCGAACCATGGAGCAGCACCAGGTGGACCAGTAGGTTAAATCCGATGCACCAAAGCACGTTTACTGTATCTCCCGAAGCTTCCTAGTGAGAATATAACCAAGAAATGACGTCGCAATTCAGAACTTTAGTCTCCAAGCCTATTTATCTTCAATGTCAACAGTGGAACCATGGAGCATCACCTGGTGGACCAGTAGGTCCAATCAGATGCACCAAATCAAGTTTAATGTAACTCTGGAAGCTTCCTAGTTGGAATACAAAACACAGAAATAACGTCGCAATTCAGAACTTTTGTCTCCAAGCCTTCTTATCTGCAAGGTCAGCAGTGGACCCATCGAGCAATTCCTGGTGAACCAGTAGCTTGAATCGGATGTACCAAAGCAATTTTAATGTAGCTCTAGAAGCTTCCTAGTGAGAATGTAACCCAGAAATTTCGTTTCAATTCAAAACTTTGGTCTCCAAGCCTTCTTATTTGCAAGGACAGCAGTGGAACCATGCAGAATCACCTGGAGGACCAGTAGCTTAAGTCCGATAAACGAAAGAATGTTTACTGTAACTCTCGAAGCTTGCTGGTGATAATGTAACACAGAAATTTCCTCGCAATTCAGAATTTCCTTCTCCGAGCCTATTTATCTGCAAGGTCAGCAGAGGAACGATGGAGCATCACCTGCCGGAGGAGTAGCTTAAATCCGATGCACCAAAGCAAGTTTATTGCAACTCTCGGAGCTTCCTAGTGAGAATGTAACAAAGAAATTACGTCGCAACACAGAACTTTAGTCCACAAGCTCACTTATCTGCAATTTCAGCAGAGGAACCATGAAGCATCACCTGGTGGACCAGTAGCTTAAATCCGATGCACCAAACCCCGTTTACTGTCACTCTCGAAGCTTCCTAGTGAGAATGTATCCCCGAAGCTTGGTCGCAATTCAGAACTTTGGTCTCCAAGACTACTTATCTGCAAGGTCAGCAGTAATATCATGGAGCATCACCTGGCGGACAGTAGGTTAAATCCGATGCACCAAATTAGGTATACTGTAACTCTCGAAACTTCCAAGTGAGAATACAACCAAGAAATTTCGTCGCAATTCAGAACTTTTGCCTCCAAGCCTTCTTATCTGCAAGGTCAGCAGTGGATCCATCGAGCAATTCCAGGTGAACATGTAGCTTGAATCCGAAGCACCAAAGCAATTTTAAAGTAGCTCTAGAAGCTTCCTAGTGAGAATGTAACCCAGTAATATCGTTGTAATTCAGAACTTTTGTCTCCAAGACCTTTCATCTGCAAGGTCAGCAGTGGAACGATGGAGCATCACCTGGTTGACCAGTAGGTTAAACGCAATGTAATCAAGCAAGTTTAGTGGTGCTCTCGAAGATTCCTAGTGAGAATACAACCCAGGAATTTCGTCGCATTTCAGAACTTTAGTCTCCAAGCCTACTTATCTGCAAGTTCAGCGCAGGAACCATGGAGCATCACCTGGTGGACCAATAGCTTGAATCCGATGCACCAAAGCAAGTTAACTGTAATTGTCGAAGCTTCCTAGTGATAATGTAACCCAGAAATTTCATCACAATTCAGAACTTTTGCTCCGAGCCTATTTATCTGCAAGGTCAGCAGAGGAACGATGGAGAATCACCTAGCGGAAGAGTAGCTTATATCCGATGCACCAAAGCACGTTTATTGAAACCCTCGAAGCTTTCTAGTGAGAATGTAACCCAGACATTTCGTTACAATTCTGAACTTTAGTCTCCAAGCATACTTATTTACAAGGTTTGCAGTGGAATCATGGAGCGGCACCAGGTGGACCAGTAGCTTAAATCCGATGCACGAAAGCACGTCTACTGTATTTCTCGAAGCTTCCTAGTGAGAATATAACCCAGAAATAATGTCGCAATTCAGAATTTTAGTGTGCAAGCTTACTTATCTTCAAGGTCAACAGTGGAACCATGGAGCATCACCTGATGGACAAGTAGGTTCAATCAGATGCACCAAAGCAAATTTACTGTAACTCTCGAAGCTTTCTAGTGAGAATGTAACCTAGAAATTTTGTCGCAATTCAGAACTTTGGTCCACAAGCTTACTTATCTACAATTTCAGCAGAGGAACCATGAAGCATAACCTGGTGGAGCAGTAACTTCAATCCGATGGACGACAAAAGTTTACTGTAACTCTCGAAGCCTCGTAGTTTGAATACAACACAGAAATATCGTCGCAATTCAGAACTTTTGTCTCCAAGCCATCTTATCGGCAAGGTCAGCTGTGGATCAATCGGACAATACCTGATGAACCAGTAGCTTGAATCCGATGCACCAAAGCAAGTTTAATGTAGCTCTAGAAGCTTCCTAGTGAGAAAGTAACCCAGAAATATCGTCGCAATTCAGAACTTTAGTCTCCAAGCCTAATTATCTGCAAGGTCAGCAGTGGATCCATCGAGCATTACCTGGTGGACCAGTAGCTTAAATCCGATGCACCAAAGCACGTTTACTGTATCTCCCGAAACTTCCTAGTGAGAATATAACCCAGAAATAACGTCGCAATTCAGAATTTGAGTCTCCAAGCCTACTTATCTGCAAGGTCAGCAGTGGATCCATCGAGCATCACCTTGTGGACCAGTAGCTTCAATCAGATGCACCAAAGCACATTCACTGTAACTCTCGAAGCTTCCTAGTGAGAATGTAACGCAGACCCTTCGTCGCAATTCAGAACTTTGGTCTTCAAGCCTACTTATCTGCAAGGTCAGTAGTGGAAACTTAAGGCGTCACCTGGCGGACCATTAGCTCGAATACGATGCACAAAGCACGTTCACTGTAACTCTCGAAGCTTCCTAGTCAGTATATAATCCAGTAATTTCGTAACAATTCAAAACTTTTGTCTTCAATACTACTTATTTGCAAGGTCAGCATCGGAACCATGGAGCATAGCCTGATCAACCAGTAGCTTAGATCCGATGCGCAAAAGCAAGTTTACTGTAACTCTCGAACCTTCCTAGTTTGATCACAATACAGAAATCTCATCGCAATTTAGAACTTTAATCTTCATGCCTAATTATATGCAAGGTCAGCAGTAGAATCATGGAACATTACCTGGTGGACCAGTAGCTATAATCAAATTCACCAAAGCAAGTTGACTGTAACTTTCGAAGCATCCTAATAAGAATACAAGCGAGAAAGTTTGTCGCAATTCAGAACTTTAGTCTCCAAGCCTACTTCTTAGCAATTTCAGCCTCGGAACAATGGAGCATAACCTGGTGGACAAGTAGCTTGAATCCGATGCAGCAAAGCAAGTTCAATGTAACTCTCGAAGCTTCCTAGTTTGAATACAACAAATAAATATCGTCACAATTCAGAACTTTAGTCTAAAAGCCTACTTATCTGCAAGGTCAGCAGTGGATCCATGGAGCATCACCTGGTGGACAAGTAGCTTAAATCCGATGCACCAAAGCCCGTTTACTGTAACTCTCGAAGCTTCCTAGTGAGAATGTTACCCCGAAGCTTCGTCGCAATTCAGAACTTTGGTCTCCAAGCCTACTTATCTGCTAGGTCAGCAATAAAACCATAGAGCATCACCTGGTAGGCCAGTAGCTTAAATCCGATGCACCAAATCAAGTTTACTGTAACTCTCGAAACTTCCAAGTGAGAATACAACCCAGAAATTTTGTAGCAATTCATAACTTTTGTCTCCAAGCCTACTTATCTGCAAGGTCAACAGTCGAACCATGGAGCAGCACCAGGTGGACCAGTAGGTTAAATCCGATGCACCAAAGCACGTTTACTGTATCTCCCGAAGCTTCCTAGTGAGAATATAACCAAGAAATGACGTCGCAATTCAGAATTTTAGTCTCCAAGCCTATTTATCTTCAATGTCAACAGTGGAACCATGGAGCATCACCTGGTGGACCAGTAGGTCCAATCAGATGCACCAAATCAAGTTTAATGTAACTCTGGAAGCTTCCTAGTTGGAATACAACACAGAAATAACGTCGCAATTCAGAACTTTTGTCTCCAAGCCTTCTTATCTGCAAGGTCAGCAGTGGAACGATGGAGCATCACCTGGTTGACCAGTAGGTTAAACGCAATGTAATCAAGCAAGTTTAGTGTCGCTCTCGAAGATTCCTAGTGAGAATACAACCCAGGAATTTCGTCGCATTTCAGAACTTTAGTCTCCAAGCCTACTTATCTGCAAGGTCAGCAGTGGATCCATAGAGCATCACCTTGTGGACCAGTAGCTTCAATCAGATTCACCAAAGCACATTCACTGTAACTCTCGAAGCTTCCTAGTGAGAATGTAACGCAGACACTTCGTCGCAATTCAGAACTTTGGTCTTCAAGCCTACTTATCTGCAAGGTCAGTAGTGGAAACTTAAGGCGTCACCTGGCGGACCATTAGCTTGAATACGATGCACAAAGCACGTTCACTGCAACTCTCGAAGCTTCCTAGTCAGTATATAATCCAGTAATTTCGTAACAATTCAAAACTTTTGTCTTCAATACTACTTATTTGCAAGGTCAGCATCGGAACCATGGAGCATAGCCTGATCAACCAGTAGCTTAGATCCGATGCACAAAAGCAAGTTTACTGTAACTCTCGAAGCTTCCTAGTTTGATCACAATACAGAAATCTCATCGCAATTTAGAACTTTAATCTTCATGCCTAATTATATGCAAGGTCAGCAGTAGAACCATGGAACATTACCTGGTGGACCAGTAGCTATAATCAAATTCACCAAAGCAAGTTGACTGTCACTTTCGAAGCATCCTAATAAGAATACAAGCGAGAAAGTTTGTCGCAATTCAGAACTTTAGTCTCCAAGCCTACTTCTTAGCAATTTCAGCCTCAGAACAATGGAGCATAACCTGGTGGACAAGTAGCTTGAATCCGATGCAGCAAAGCAAGTTCAATGTAACTCTCGAAGCTTCCTAGTTTGAATACAACAAATAAATATCGTCGCAATTCAGAACTTTAGTCTAAAAGCCTACTTATCTGCAAGGTCAGCAGTGGATCCATGGAGCATCACCTGGTGGACAAGTAGCTTAAATCCGATGCACCAAAGCCCGTTTACTGTAACTCTCGAAGCTTCCTAGTGAGAATGTTACCCCGAAGCTTCGTCGCAATTCAGAACTTTGGTCTCCAAGCCTACTTATCTGCTAGGTCAGCAATAAAACCATAGAGCATCACCTGGTAGGCCAGTAGCTTAAATCCGATGCACCAAATCAAGTTTACTGTAACTCTCGAAACTTCCAAGTGAGAATACAACCCAGAAATTTTGTAGCAATTCATAACTTTTGTCTCCAAGCCTACTTATCTACAAGGTCAACAGTCGAACCATGGAGCAGCACCAGGTGGACCAGTAGGTTAAATCCGATGCACCAAAGCACGTTTACTGTATCTCCCGAAGCTTCCTAGTGAGAATATAACCAAGAAATGACGTCGCAATTCAGAACTTTAGTCTCCAAGCCTATTTATCTTCAATGTCAACAGTGGAACCATGGAGCATCACCTGGTGGACCAGTAGGTCCAATCAGATGCACCAAATCAAGTTTAATGTAACTCTGGAAGCTTCCTAGTTGGAATACAACACAGAAATAACGTCGCAATTCAGAACTTTTGTCTCCAAGCCTTCTTATCTGCAAGGTCAGCAGTGGACCCATCGAGCAATTCCTGGTGAACCAGTAGCTTGAATCGGATGTACCAAAGCAATTTTAATGTAGCTCTAGAAGCTTCCTAGTGAGAATGTAACCCAGAAATTTCGTTTCAATTCAAAACTTTGGTCTCCAAGCCTTCTTATTTGCAAGGACAGCAGTGGAACCATGCAGAATCACCTGGAGGACCAGTAGCTTAAGTCCGATAAACGAAAGAATGTTTACTGTAACTCTCGAAGCTTGCTGGTGATAATGTAACACAGAAATTTCCTCGCAATTCAGAATTTCCTTCTCCGAGCCTATTTATCTGCAAGGTCAGCAGAGGAACGATGGAGCATCACCTGCCGGAGGAGTAGCTTAAATCCGATGCACCAAAGCAAGTTTATTGCAACTCTCGGAGCTTCCTAGTGAGAATGTAACAAAGAAATTACGTCGCAACACAGAACTTTAGTCCACAAGCTCACTTATCTGCAATTTCAGCAGAGGAACCATGAAGCATCACCTGGTGGACCAGTAGCTTAAATCCGATGCACCAAACCCCGTTTACTGTCACTCTCGAAGCTTCCTAGTGAGAATGTATCCCCGAAGCTTGGTCGCAATTCAGAACTTTGGTCTCCAAGACTACTTATCTGCAAGGTCAGCAGTAATATCATGGAGCATCACCTGGCGGACAGTAGGTTAAATCCGATGCACCAAATTAGGTATACTGTAACTCTCGAAACTTCCAAGTGAGAATACAACCAAGAAATTTCGTCGCAATTCAGAACTTTTGCCTCCAAGCCTTCTTATCTGCAAGGTCAGCAGTGGATCCATCGAGCAATTCCAGGTGAACATGTAGCTTGAATCCGAAGCACCAAAGCAATTTTAAAGTAGCTCTAGAAGCTTCCTAGTGAGAATGTAACCCAGTAATATCGTTGTAATTCAGAACTTTTGTCTCCAAGACCTTTCATCTGCAAGGTCAGCAGTGGAACGATGGAGCATCACCTGGTTGACCAGTAGGTTAAACGCAATGTAATCAAGCAAGTTTAGTGGTGCTCTCGAAGATTCCTAGTGAGAATACAACCCAGGAATTTCGTCGCATTTCAGAACTTTAGTCTCCAAGCCTACTTATCTGCAAGTTCAGCGCAGGAACCATGGAGCATCACCTGGTGGACCAATAGCTTGAATCCGATGCAACAAAGCAAGTTAACTGTAATTGTCGAAGCTTCCTAGTGATAATGTAACCCAGAAATTTCATCACAATTCAGAACTTTTGCTCCGAGCCTATTTATCTGCAAGGTCAGCAGAGGAACGATGGAGAATCACCTAGCGGAAGAGTAGCTTATATCCGATGCACCAAAGCACGTTTATTGAAACCCTCGAAGCTTTCTAGTGAGAATGTAACCCAGACATTTCGTTACAATTCTGAACTTTAGTCTCCAAGCATACTTATTTACAAGGTTTGCAGTGGAATCATGGAGCGGCACCAGGTGGACCAGTAGCTTAAATCCGATGCACGAAAGCACGTCTACTGTATTTCTCGAAGCTTCCTAGTGAGAATATAACCCAGAAATAATGTCGCAATTCAGAATTTTAGTGTGCAAGCTTACTTATCTTCAAGGTCAACAGTGGAACCATGGAGCATCACCTGATGGACAAGTAGGTTCAATCAGATGCACCAAAGCAAATTTACTGTAACTCTCGAAGCTTTCTAGTGAGAATGTAACCTAGAAATTTTGTCGCAATTCAGAACTTTGGTCCACAAGCTTACTTATCTACAATTTCAGCAGAGGAACCATGAAGCATAACCTGGTGGAGCAGTAACTTCAATCCGATGGACGACAAAAGTTTACTGTAACTCTCGAAGCCTCGTAGTTTGAATACAACACAGAAATATCGTCGCAATTCAGAACTTTTGTCTCCAAGCCATCTTATCGGCAAGGTCAGCTGTGGATCAATCGGACAATACCTGATGAACCAGTAGCTTGAATCCGATGCACCAAAGCAAGTTTAATGTAGCTCTAGAAGCTTCCTAGTGAGAAAGTAACCCAGAAATATCGTCGCAATTCAGAACTTTAGTCTCCAAGCCTAATTATCTGCAAGGTCAGCAGTGGATCCATCGAGCATTACCTGGTGGACCAGTAGCTTAAATCCGATGCACCAAAGCACGTTTACTGTATCTCCCGAAACTTCCTAGTGAGAATATAACCCAGAAATAACGTCGCAATTCAGAATTTGAGTCTCCAAGCCTACTTATCTGCAAGGTCAGCAGTGGATCCATCGAGCATCACCTTGTGGACCAGTAGCTTCAATCAGATGCACCAAAGCACATTCCCTGTAACTCTCGAAGCTTCCTAGTGAGAATGTAACGCAGACCCTTCGTCGCAATTCAGAACTTTGGTCTTCAAGCCTACTTATCTGCAAGGTCAGTAGTGGAAACTTAAGGCGTCACCTGGCGGACCATTAGCTTGAATACGATGCACAAAGCACGTTCACTGTAACTCTCGAAGCTTCCTAGTCAGTATATAATCCAGTAATTTCGTAACAATTCAAAACTTTTGTCTTCAATACTACTTATTTGCAAGGTCAGCATCGGAACCATGGAGCATAGCCTGATCAACCAGTAGCTTAGATCCGATGCGCAAAAGCAAGTTTACTGTAACTCTCGAACCTTCCTAGTTTGATCACAATACAGAAATCTCATCGCAATTTAGAACTTTAATCTTCATGCCTAATTATATGCAAGGTCAGCAGTAGAACCATGGAACATTACCTGGTGGACCAGTAGCTATAATCAAATTCACCAAAGCAAGTTGACTGTAACTTTCGAAGCATCCTAATAAGAATACAAGCGAGAAAGTTTGTCGCAATTCAGAACTTTAGTCTCCAAGCCTACTTCTTAGCAATTTCAGCCTCGGAACAATGGAGCATAACCTGGTGGACAAGTAGCTTGAATCCGATGCAGCAAAGCAAGTTCAATGTAACTCTCGAAGCTTCCTAGTTTGAATACAACAAATAAATATCGTCACAATTCAGAACTTTAGTCTAAAAGCCTACTTATCTGCAAGGTCAGCAGTGGATCCATGGAGCATCACCTGGTGGACAAGTAGCTTAAATCCGATGCACCAAAGCCCGTTTACTGTAACTCTCGAAGCTTCCTAGTGAGAATGTTACCCCGAAGCTTCGTCGCAATTCAGAACTTTGGTCTCCAAGCCTACTTATCTGCTAGGTCAGCAATAAAACCATAGAGCATCACCTGGTAGGCCAGTAGCTTAAATCCGATGCACCAAATCAAGTTTACTGTAACTCTCGAAACTTCCAAGTGAGAATACAACCCAGAAATTTTGTAGCAATTCATAACTTTTGTCTCCAAGCCTACTTATCTGCAAGGTCAACAGTCGAACCATGGAGCAGCACCAGGTGGACCAGTAGGTTAAATCCGATGCACCAAAGCACGTTTACTGTATCTCCCGAAGCTTCCTAGTGAGAATATAACCAAGAAATGACGTCGCAATTCAGAATTTTAGTCTCCAAGCCTATTTATCTTCAATGTCAACAGTGGAACCATGGAGCATCACCTGGTGGACCAGTAGGTCCAATCAGATGCACCAAATCAAGTTTAATGTAACTCTGGAAGCTTCCTAGTTGGAATACAACACAGAAATAACGTCGCAATTCAGAACTTTTGTCTCCAAGCCTTCTTATCTGCAAGGTCAGCAGTGGACCCATCGAGCAATTCCTGGTGAACCAGTAGCTTGAATCGGATGTACCAAAGCAATTTTAATGTAGCTCTAGAAGCTTCCTAGTGAGAATGTAACCCAGAAATTTCGTTTCAATTCAAAACTTTGGTCTCCAAGCCTTCTTATTTGCAAGGACAGCAGTGGAACCATGCAGAATCACCTGGAGGACCAGTAGCTTAAGTCCGATAAACGAAAGAATGTTTACTGTAACTCTCGAAGCTTGCTGGTGATAATGTAACACAGAAATTTCCTCGCAATTCAGA
The DNA here is from genome assembly GCF_023897955.1 of Schistocerca gregaria. Taxonomy (NCBI): domain Eukaryota; kingdom Metazoa; phylum Arthropoda; class Insecta; order Orthoptera; family Acrididae; genus Schistocerca; species Schistocerca gregaria. The sequence continues at coordinate 918,834 of NW_026061700.1, read as the reverse complement.
ATTTCCTTCTCAGAGCCTATTTATCTGCAAGGTCAGCAGAGGAACGATGGAGCATCACCTGCCGGAGGAGTAGCTTAAATCCGATGCACCAAAGCAAGTTTATTGCAACTCTCGGAGCTTCCTAGTGAGAATGTCACAAAGAAATTACGTCGCAACACAGAACTTTAGTCCACAAGCTCACTTATCTGCAATTTCAGCAGAGGAACCATGAAGCATCACCTGGTGGACCAGTAGCTTAAATCCGATGCACCAAACCCCATTTACTGTCACTCTCGAAGCTTCCTAGTGAGAATGTATCCCCGAAGCTTGGTCGCAATTCAGAACTTTGGTCTCCAAGACTACTTATCTGCAAGGTCAGCAGTAATATCATGGAGCATCACCTGGCGGACAGTAGGTTAAATCCGATGCACCAAATTAGGTATACTGTAACTCTCGAAACTTCCAAGTGAGAATACAACCAAGAAATTTCGTCGCAATTCAGAACTTTTGCCTCCAAGCCTTCTTATCTTCAAGGTCAGCAGTGGATCCATCGAGCAATTCCAGGTGAACATGTAGCTTGAATCCGAAGCACCAAAGCAATTTTAAAGTAGCTCTAGAAGCTTCCTAGTGAGAATGTAACCCAGTAATATCGTTGTAATTCAGAACTTTTGTCTCCAACACCTTTCATCTGCAAGGTCAGCAGTGGAACGATGGAGCATCACCTGGTTGACCAGTAGGTTAAACGCAATGTAATCAAGCAAGTTTAGTGTCGCTCTCGAAGATTCCTAGTGAGAATACAACCCAGGAATTTCGTCGCAATTCAGAACTTTAGTCTCCAAGCCTACTTATCTGCAAGTTCAGCGCAGGAACCATGGAGCATCACCTGGTGGACCAATAGCTTGAATCCGATGCACCAAAGCAAGTTAACTGTAATTGTCGAAGCTTCCTAGTGATAATGTAACCCAGAAATTTCATCACAATTCAGAACTTTAGTCTCCAAGCATACTTATTTACAAGGCTTGCAGTGGAATCATGGAGCGGCACCAGGTGGACCAGTTGCTTAAATCCGATGCACGAAAGCACGTCTACTGTATCTCTCGAAGCTTCCTAGTGAGAATATAACCCAGAAATAATGTCGCAATTCAGAATTTTAGTGTGCAAGCTTACTTATCTTCAAGGTCAACAGTGGAACCATGGAGCATTAACTGGTGGACATGTAGGTTCAATCAGATGCACCAAAGCAAATTTACTGTAACTCTCGAAGCTTTCTAGTGAGAATGTAACCTAGAAATTTTGTCGCAATTCAGAACTTTGGTCCACAAGCTTACTTATCTACAATTTCAGCAGAGGAACCATGAAGCATAACCTGGTGGAGCAGTAACTTCAATCCGATGGACGAAAAAAGTTTACTGTAACTCTCGAAGCCTCGTAGTTTGAATACAACACAGAAATATCGTCGCAATTCAGAACTTTTGTCTCCAAGCCATCTTATCGGCAAGGTCAGCTGTGGATCAATCGGACAATACCTGATGAACCAGTAGCTTGAATCCGATGCACCAAAGCAAGTTTAATGTAGCTCTAGAAGCTTCCTAGTGAGAAAGTAACCCAGAAATATCGTCGCAATTCAGAACTTTAGTCTCCAAGCCTAATTATCTGCAAGGTCAGCAGTGGATCCATCGAGCATTACCTGGTAGACCAGTAGCTTGAATCCGATGCACCAAAGCACGTTTACTGTATCTCCCGAAACTTCCTAGTGAGAATATAACCCAGAAATAACGTCGCAATTCAGAATTTGAGTCTCCAAGCCTACTTATCTGCAAGGTCAGCAGTGGATCCATCGAGCATCACCTTGTGGACCAGTAGCTTCAATCAGATGCACCAAAGCACATTCACTGTAACTCTCGAAGCTTCCTAGTGAGAATGTAACGCAGACCCTTCGTCGCAATTCAGAACTTTGGTCTTCAAGCCTACTTATCTGCAAGGTCAGTAGTGGAAACGTAAGGCGTCACCTGGCGGACCATTAGCTTGAATACGATGCACAAAGCACGTTCACTGTAACTCTCGAAGCTTCCTAGTCAGTATATAATCCAGTAATTTCGTAACAATTCAAAACTTTTGTCTTCAATACTACTTATTTGCAAGGTCAGCATCGGAACCATGGAGCATAGCCTGATCAACCAGTAGCTTAGATCCGATGCACAAAAGCAAGTTTACTGTAACTCTCGAAGCTTCCTAGTTTGATCACAATACAGATATCTCATCGCAATTTAGAACTTTAATCTTCATGCCTAATTATATGCAAGGTCAGCAGTAGAACCATGGAACATTACCTGGTGGACCAGTGGCTATAATCAAATGCACCAAAGCAAGTTGACTGTAACTTTCGAAGCATCCTAATAAGAATACAAGCGAGAAAGTTTGTCGCAATACAGAACTTTAGTCTCCAAGCCTACTTCTTTGCAATTTCAGCATCGGAACAATATAGCATAACCTGGTTGACAAGTAGCTTGAATCCGATGCAGCAAAGCAAGTTTAATGTAACTCTCGAAGCTTCCTAGTTTGAATACAACAAAGAAATATCGTCGCAATTCAGAACCTTAGTCTAAAAGCCTACTTATCTGCAAGGTCAGCAGTGGATCCATGGAGCATCACCTGGTGGACAAGTAGCTTAAATCCGATGCACCAAAGCCCGTTTACTGTAACTCTCGAAGCTTCCTAGTGAGAATGTTACCCCGAAGCTTCGTCGCAATTCAGAACTTTGGTCTCCAAGCCTACTTATCTGCTAGGTCAGCAATAAAACCATAGAGCATCACCTGGTAGGCCAGTAGCTTAAATCCGATGCACCAAATCAAGTTTGCTGTAACTCTCGAAACTTCCAAGTGAGAATACAACCCAGAAATTTTGTAGCAATTCAGAACTTTTCTCTCCAAGCCTACATATCTGCAAGGTCAACAGTCGAACCATGGAGCAGCACCAGGTGGACCAGTAAGTTAAATCCGATGCACCAAAGCACGTTTACTGTATCTCCCGAAGCTTCCTAGTGAGAATATAACCCAGAAATGACGTCGCAATTCAGAACTTTAGTCTCCAAGCCTATTTATCTTCAATGTCAACAGTGGAACCATGGAGCATCACCTGGTGGACCAGTAGGTCCAATCAGATGCACCAAATCAAGTTTAATGTAACTCTGGAAGCTTCCTAGTTGGAATACAACACAGAAATAACGTCGCAATTCAGAACTTTTGTCTCCAAGCCTTCTTATCTGCAAGGTCAGCAGTGGACCCATCGAGCAATTCCTGGTGAACCAGTAGCTTGAATCGGATGTACCAAAGCAATTTTAATGTAGCTCTAGAAGCTTCCTAGTGAGAATGTAACCCAGAAATTTCGTTTCAATTCAAAACTTTGGTCTCCAAGCCTTCTTATTTGCAAGGACAGCAGTGGAACCATGGAGAATCACCTGGAGGACCAGTAGCTTAAGTCCGATAAACGAAAGAATGTTTACTGTAACTCTCGAAGCTTGCTGGTGATAATGTAACACAGAAATTTCCTCGCAATTCAGAATTTCCTTCTCCGAGCCTATTTATCTGCGAGGTCAGCAGAGGAACGATGGAGCATCACCTGCCGGAGGAGTAGCTTAAATCCGATGCACCAAAGCAAGTTTATTGCAACTCTCGGAGCTTCCTAGTGAGAATGTAACAAAGAAATTACGTCGCAACACAGAACTTTAGTCCACAAGCTCACTTATCTGCAATTTCAGCAGAGGAACCATGAAGCATCACCTGGTGGACCAGTAGCTTAAATCCGATGCACCAAACCCCATTTACTGTCACTCTCGAAGCTTCCTAGTGAGAATGTATCCCCGAAGCTTGGTCGCAATTCAGAACATTGGTCTCCAAGACTACTTATCTGCAAGGTCAGCAGTAATATCATGGAGCATCACCTGGCGGACAGTAGGTTAAATCCGATGCACCAAATTAGGTATACTGTAACTTTCGAAACTTCCAAGTGAGAATACAACCAAGAAATTTCGTCGCAATTCAGAACTTTTGCCTCCAAGCCTTCTTATCTGCAAGGTCAGCAGTGGATCCATCGAGCAATTCCTGGTGAACATGTAGCTTGAATCCGAAGCACCAAAGCAATTTTAAAGTAGCTCTAGAAGCTTCCTAGTGAGAATGTAACCCAGTAATATCGTTGTAATTCAGAACTTTTGTCTCCAACACCTTTCATCTGCAAGGTCAGCAGTGGAACGATGGAGCATCACCTGGTTGACCAGTAGGTTAAACGCAATGTAATCAAGCAAGTTTAGTGTCGCTCTCGAAGATTCCTAGTGAGAATACAACCCAGGAATTTCGTCGCAATTCAGAACTTTAGTCTCCAAGCCTACTTATCTGCAAGTTCAGCGCACGAACCATGGAGCATCACCTGGTGGACCAATAGCTTGAATCCGATGCACCAAAGCAAGTTAACTGTAATTGTCGAAGCTTCCTAGTGATAATGTAACCCAGAAATTTCATCACAATTCAGAACTTTTGTCTCCGAGCCTATTTATCTGCAAGGTCAGCAGAGGAACGATGGAGAATCACCTAGCGGAAGAGTAGCTTATATCCGATGCACCAAAGCAAGTTTATTGAAACCCTCGAAGCTTTCTGGTGAGAATGTAACCCAGACATTTCGTTACAATTCTGAACTTTAGTCTCCAAGCATACTTATTTACAAGGTTTGCAGTGGAATCATGGAGCGGCACCAGGTGGACCAGTAGCTTAAATCCGATGCACGAAAGCACGTCTACTGTATCTCTCGAAGCTTCCTAGTGAGAATATAACCCAGAAATAATGTCGCAATTCAGAAATTTAGTGTGCAAGCTTACTTATCTTCAAGGTCAACAGTGGAACCATGGAGCATCACCTGGTGGACAAGTAGGTTCAATCAGATGCACCAAAGCAAATTTACTGTAACTCTCGAAGCTTTCTAGTGAGAATGTAACCTAGAAATTTTGACGCAATTCAGAACTTTGGTCCACAAGCTTACTTATCTACAATTTCAGCAGAGGAAACATGAAGCATAACCTGGTGGAGGAGTAACTTCAATCCGATGCTCGAAAAAAGTTTACTGTAACTCTCGAAGCCTCGTAGTTTGAATACAACACAGAAATATCGTCGCAGTTCAGAACTTTTGTCTCCAAGCCATCTTATCGGCAAGGTCAGCTGTGGATCAATCGGACAATACCTGATGAACCAGTAGCTTGAATCCGATGCACCAAAGCAAGTTTAATGTAGCTCTAGAAGCTTCCTAGTGAGAAAGTAACCCAGAAATATCGTCGCAATTCAGAACTTTAGTCTCCAAGAATAATTATCTGCAAGGTCAGCAGTGGATCCATCGAGCATCACCTGGTGGACCAGTAGCTTAAATCCGATGCACCAAAGCACGTTTACTGTATCTCCCGAAGCTTCCTAGTGAGAATATAACCCAGAAATAACGTCGCAATTAAGAATTTGAGTCTCCAAGCCTACTTATCTGCAAGGTCAGCAGTGGATCCATCGAGCATCACCTTGTGGACCAGTAGCTTCAATCAGATGCACCAAAGAACATTCACTGTAACTCTCGAAGCTTCCTAGTGAGAATGTAACGCAGACCCTTCGTCGCAATTCAGAACTTTGGTCTTCAAGCCTACTTATCTGCAAGGTCAGTAGCGGAAACTTAAAGCGTCACCTGGCGGACCATTAGCTTGAATACGATGCACAAAGCACGTTCACTGTAACTCTCGAAGCTTCCTAGTCAGTATATAATCCAGTAATTTCGTAACAATTCAAAACTTTTGTCTTCAATACTACTTATTTGCAAGGTCAGCATCGGAACCATGGAGCATAGCCTGATCAACCAGTAGCTTACATCCGATGCACAAAAGCAAGTTTACTGTAACTCTCGAAGCTCCCTAGTTTGATCACAATACAGAAATCTCATCGCAATTTAGAACTTTAATCTTCATGCCTAATTATATGCAAGGTCAGCAGTAGAACCATGGAACATTACCTGGTGGACCAGTAGCTATAATCAAATGCACCAAAGCAAGTTGACTGTAACTTTCGAAGCATCCTAATAAGAATACAAGCGAGAAAGTTTGTCGCAATTCAGAACTTTAGTGTCCAAGCCTACTTCTTTGCAATTTCAGCATCGGAACAATGGAGCATAACCTGGTGGACAAGTAGCTTGAATCCGATGCAGCAAAGCAAGTTCAATGTAACTCTCGAAGCTTCCTAGTTTGAATACAACAAATAAATATCGTCGCAATTCAGAACTTTAGTCTAAAAGCCTACTTATCTGCAAGGTCAGCAGTGGATCCATGGAGCATCACCTGGTGGACAAGTAGCTTAAATCCGATGCACCAAAGCCCGTTTACTGTAACTCTCGAAGCTTCCTAGTGAGAATGTTACCCCGAAGCTTCGTCGCAATTCAGAACTTTGGTCTCCAAGCCTACTTATCTGCTAGGTCAGCAATAAAACCATAGAGCATCACCTGGTAGGCCAGTAGCTTAAATCCGATGCACCAAATCAAGTTTACTGTAACTCTCGAAACTTCCAAGTGAGAATACAACCCAGAAATTTTGTAGCAATTCATAACTTTTGTCTCCAAGCCTACTTATCTGCAAGGTCAACAGTCGAACCATGGAGCAGCACCAGGTGGACCAGTAGGTTAAATCCGATGCACCAAAGCACGTTTACTGTATCTCCCGAAGCTTCCTAGTGAGAATATAACCAAGAAATGACGTCGCAATTCAGAACTTTAGTCTCCAAGCCTATTTATCTTCAATGTCAACAGTGGAACCATGGAGCATCACCTGGTGGACCAGTAGGTCCAATCAGATGCACCAAATCAAGTTTAATGTAACTCTGGAAGCTTCCTAGTTGGAATACAACACAGAAATAACGTCGCAATTCAGAACTTTTGTCTCCAAGCCTTCTTATCTGCAAGGTCAGCAGTGGACCCATCGAGCAATTCCTGGTGAACCAGTAGCTTGAATCGGATGTACCAAAGCAATTTTAATGTAGCTCTAGAAGCTTCCTAGTGAGAATGTAACCCAGAAATTTCGTTTCAATTCAAAACTTTGGTCTCCAAGCCTTCTTATTTGCAAGGACAGCAGTGGAACCATGGAGAATCACCTGGAGGACCAGTAGCTTAAGTCCGATAAACGAAAGAATGTTTACTGTAACTCTCGAAGCTTGCTGGTGATAATGTAACACAGAAATTTCCTCGCAATTCAGAATTTCCTTCTCCGAGCCTATTTATCAGCAAGGTCAGCAGAGGAACGATGGAGCATCACCTGCCGGAGGAGTAGCTTAAATCCGATGCACCAAAGCAAGTTTATTGCAACTCTCGGAGCTTCCTAGTGAGAATGTAACAAAGAAATTACGTCGCAACACAGAACTTTAGTCCACAAGCTCACTTATCTGCAATTTCAGCAGAGGAACCATGAAGCATCACCTGGTGGACCAGTAGCTTAAATCCGATGCACCAAACCCCGTTTACTGTCACTCTCGAAGCTTCCTAGTGAGAATGTATCCCCGAAGCTTGGTCGCAATTCAGAACTTTGGTCTCCAAGACTACTTATCTGCAAGGTCAGCAGTAATATCATGGAGCATCACCTGGCGGACAGTAGGTTAAATCCGATGCACCAAATTAGGTATACTGTAACTCTCGAAACTTCCAAGTGAGAATACAACCAAGAAATTTCGTCGCAATTCAGAACTTCTGCCCTCAAGCCTTCTTATCTGCAAGTTTAGCAGTGGATCCATCGAGCAATTCCTGGTGAACATGTAGCTTGAATCCGAAGCACCAAAGCAATTTTAAAGTAGCTCTAGAAGCTTCCTAGTGAGAATGTAACCCAGTAATATCGTTGTAATTCAGAACTTTTGTCTCCAACACCTTTCATCTGCAAGGTCAGCAGTGGAACGATGGAGCATCACCTGGTTGACCAGTAGGTTAAACGCAATGTAATCAAGCAAGTTTAGTGTCGCTCTCGAAGATTCCTAGTGAGAATACAACCCAGGAATTTCGTCGCAATTCAGAACTTTAGTCTCCAAGCCTACTTATCTGCAAGTTCAGCGCAGGAACCATGGAGCATCACCTGGTGGACCAATAGCTTGAATCCGATGCACCAAAGCAAGTTAACTGTAATTGTCGAAGCTTCCTAGTTATAATGTAACCCAGAAATTTCATCACAATTCAGAACTTTTGTCTCCGAGCCTATTTATCTGCAAGGTCAGCAGAGGAACGATGGAGAATCACCTAGCGGAAGAGTAGCTTACATCCGATGCACCAAAGAACGTTTATTGAAACCCTCGAAGCTTTCTAGTGAGAATGTAACCCAGACATTTCGTTACAATTCTGAACTTTAGTCTCCAAGCATACTTATTTACAAGGTTTGCAGTGGAATCATGGAGCGGCACCAGGTGGACCAGTAGCTTAAATCCGATGCACGAAAGCACGTCTACTGTATCTCTCGAAACTTCCTAGTGAGAATATAACCCAGAAATAATGTCGCAATTCAGAATTTTATTGTGCAAGCTTACTTATCTTCAAGGTCAACAGTGGAACCATGGAGCATCAACTGGTGGACAAGTAGGTTCAATCAGATGCACCAAAGCAAATTTACTGTAACTCTCGAAGCTTTCTAGTGAGAATGTAACCTATAAATTATGTCGCAATTCAGAACTTTGGTCCACAAGCTTACTTATCTACAATTTCAGCAGAGGAACCATGAAGCATAACCTGGTGGAGCAGTAACTTCAATCCGATGGACGAAAAAAGTTTACTGTAACTCTCGAAGCCTCGTAGTTTGAATACAACAAAGAAATATCGTCGCAATACAGAACTTTTGTCTCCAAGCCATCTTATCGGCAAGGTCAGCTGTGGATCAATCGGACAATACCTGATGAACCAGTAGCTTGAATCCGATGCAACAAAGCAAGTTTAATGTAGCTCTAGAAGCTTCCTAGTGAGAAAGTAACCCAGAAATATCGTCGCAATTCAGAACTTTAGTCTCCAAGAATAATTATCTGCAAGGTCAGCAGTGGATCCATCGAGCATCACCTGGTGGACCAGTAGCTTCAATCAGATGCACCAAAGCACATTCACTGTAACTCTCGAAGCTTCCTAGTGAGAATGTAACGCAGACCCTTCGTCGCAATTCAGAACTTTGGTCTTCAAGCCTACTTATCTGCAAGGTCAGTAGTGGAAACTTAAGGCGTCACCTGGCGGACAATTAGCTTGAATACGATGCACAAAGCACGTTCACTGTAACTCTCGAAGCTTCCTAGTCAGTATATAATCCAGTAATTTCGTAACAATTCAAAACTTTTGTCTTCAATACTACTTATTTGCAAGGTCAGCATCGGAACCATGGAGCATAGCCTGATCAACCAGTAGCTTACATCCGATGCACAAAAGCAAGTTTACTGTAACTCTCGAAGCTCCCTAGTTTGATCACAATACAGAAATCTCATCGCAATTTAGAACTTTAATCTTCATGCCTAATTATATGCAAGGTCAGCAGTAGAACCATGGAACATTACCTGGTGGACCAGTAGCTATAATCAAATGCACCAAAGCAAGTTGACTGTAACTTTCGAAGCATCCTAATAAGAATACAAGCGAGAAAGTTTGTCGCAATTCAGAACTTTAGTCTCCAAGCCTACTTCTTTGCAATTTCAGCATCGGAACAATATAGCATAACCTGGTTGACAAGTAGCTTGAATCCGATGCAATAAAGCAAGTTTAATGTAACTCTCGAAGCTTCCTAGTTTGAATACAACAAAGAAATATCGTCGCAATTCAGAACCTTAGTCTAAAAGCCTACTTATCTGCAAGGTCAGCAGTGGATTCATGGAGCATCACCTGGTGGACAAGTAGCTTAAATCCGATGCACCAAAGCCCGTTTACTGTAACTCTCGAAGCTTCCTAGTGAGAATGTTACCCCGAAGCTTCGTCGCAATTCACAACTTTGGTCTCCAAGCCTACTTATCTGCTAGGTCAGCAATAAAACCATAGAGCATCACCTGGTAGGCCAGTAGCTTAAATCCGATGCACCAAATCAAGTTTACTGTAACTCTCGAAACTTCTAAGTGAGAATACAACCCAGAAATTTTGTAGCAATTCAGAACTTTTGTCTCCAAGCCTACTTATCTGCAAGGTCAACAGTCGAACCATGGAGCAGCACCAGGTGGACCAGTAGGTTAAATCCGATGCACCAAAGCACGTTTACTGTATCTCCCGAAGCTTCCTAGTGAGAATATAACCCAGAAATGACGTCGCAATTCAGAACGTTAGTCTCCAAGCCTACTTATCTGCAAGGTCGGCAGTGGATCCATCGAGCATCACCTTGTGGACCAGTAGCTTCAATCCGATGCACCAAAGCACATTCACTGTAACTCTCGAAGCTTCCTAGAGTGAAAGTAACGCAGACCCTTCGTCGCAATTCAGAACTTTGGTCTTCAAGCCTACTTATCTGCAAGGTCAGTAGTGGAAACTTAAGGCGTCACCTGGCGGACCATTAGCTTGAATACGATGCACAAAGCACGTTCACTGTAACTCTCGAAGCTTCCTAGTCAGTATATAATCCAGTAATTTCGTAACAATTCAAAAGTTTTGTCTTCAATACTACTTATTTGCAAGGTCAGCATCGGAACCATGGAGAATCACCTGGAGGACCAGTAGCTTAAGTCCGATACACCAAAGAATGTTTACTGTAACTCTCGAAGCTTGCTAGTGATAATGTAACACAGAAATTTCCTCGCAATTCAGAATTTCCGTCTCCGAGCCTATTTATCTGCAAGGTCAGCAGAGGAACGATGGAGCATCACCTGCCGGAGGACTAGCTTAAATCCGATGCACCAAAGCAAGTTTATTGCAACTCTCGGAGCTTCCTAGTGAGAATGTAACAAAGAAATTACGTCGCAACACAGAACTTTAGTCCACAAGCTCACTTATCTGCAATTTCAGCACAGGAACCATGAAGCATCACCTGGTGGACCAGTAGCTTAAATCCGATGCACCAAAGCACGTTTACTCTATGTCTCGAACATTCCTAGTGAGAATATAACCCAGAATTAACATCGCAATTCCGAACTTTAGTCTCCAAGCCTACTTATCTTCAAGGTCAGCAGTGGAACCATGGAGCATTACCTGGTGGACCAGTAGCTTGAATCCGATGCACCAGAGCAAGTTAACTGTAATTGTCGAAGCTTCCTAGTGACAATGTAACCCAGAAATTTCGTCGCAATTCAGAACTTTTGTCTCCGAGCCTATTTATCTGCAAGGTCAGCAGAGGAACGAGGAAGAATCACCTAGCGGAAGAGTAGCTTAAATCCGTTGCACCAAAGCACGTTTATTGCAACTCTCGAAGCTTTCTAGTGAGAACGTAACCTAGACATTTCGTTACAAATCTGAACTTTAGTCTCCATGCACACTTATTTACAAGGTCTGCAGTGGAATCATGGAGCAGCACCAGGTGGACCAGTAGCTTAAATCCGATGCACGAAAGCACGTCTACTGTATCTCTCGAAGCTTCCTAGTGAGAATATAACCCAGAAATAATGTCGCAATTCAGAATTGTAGTGTGCAAGCTTACTTACCGGCAAGGTCAACAGTGGAACCATGGAGCATCACCTGGTGGACAAGTAGGTTCAATCAGATGCACCAAAGCAAATTTACTGTAACTCTCGAAGCTTTCTAGTGAGAATGTAACCTAGAAATTTCGTCGCAATTTAGAACTTTGGTCCACACGCTTACTTATCTACAATTTCAAAAGAGGAACCATGAAGCATAACCTGGTGGAGCAGTAACTTCAATCCGATGCTCCAAAGCAAGTTTACTGTACCTCTCGAAGCCTCCTACTTTGAATACAACACACAAATATCGTCGCAATTCAGAACTTTTGTCTCCAAGCCATCTTATCTGCAAGGTCAGCAGTGGATCCATCGAGCATCACCTGGTGGACCAGTAGCTTAAATCCGATGCACCAAAGCACGTTTACTGTATCTCCCGAAGCTTCCTAGTGAGAATATAACCCAGAAATAACGTCGCAATTCAGAACTTTAGTCTCCAAGCCTATTTATCTGCAAGGTCAGCAGTGGATCCATCGAGCATCACCTGGTGGACCAGTACCTTCAATCCGATGCACCAAAGCACATTTACTGTAACTCTCGAAGCTTCCTAGTGAGAATGTAACGCAGACCCTTCGTCGCAATTCAGAACTTTGGTCTTCAAGCCTACTTATCTGCAAGGTCAGTAGTAGAAACTTAAGGCGTCATCTGGCGGACCATTAGCTTGAATACGATGCACAAAGCACGTTCACTGTAACTCTCGAAGCTTCCTACTCAGTATATAACCCAGTAATTTCGTAACAATTCAAAACTTTTGTCTTCAATACTACTTATTAGCACGGTGAACAGTGGAACCATGGAGCATCACCTGGTGGACCAGTAGGTTAAATTCGATGCACCAAACCAAGTTTACTGTAACTCTCGAATCTTCCTAGTGAGAGTGGAACCCAGAAATTTCGGCGCAATACAGAGCTCTAGTCTCGAAGCCTACTTATCTGCAATTTCAGTAGTGGAACCATGGAGCATCACCTGGTGGACCAGTAGCTCGAATCCGAAGCACCAAATCAAGTTTACTGTAACTCTCGAAAGTTCCAAGTGAGTATACAACCCAGAAATTGCGTCGCAATTCTGAAACTCCTTCCTAGTGAGAATGTAACCCAGAAATTTCGTCGCAATTCAGATTTTTAGTCTCTAAGCCTACTTATGTGCAAGGTCAGCAGTGGAACCATGGGGCATTTCCTGGTGGACCAGCAGCTTGAATTGGATGCACCACTGCCAGTTTGCTGTAACTCTGGACGCTTCCTTGGGAGAATGTAAACCAGAAATTTCGTCGCAATTCAGAACGTTAGTCTGCAAGCCTCATTATCTGCAATTTCAACAGTGGAACCATGGAGCATCACCTGGTGGACCAGTAGCTTAAATCCGATGCACCAAAGCAAGTTTACTGCAACTCTAAAGCATCCTAGTGAGAGTAATATCCAGATATTTAGTCACAATTATGAACATTAGTCCCCAAGCCTACTTATTTCCAAGGTCAGCTGTGGTACAATGGAGCAGCACCAGATGGACCAGTAGCTTTTATCCGATGCACCAAAGCAAGATAACTTCCTAGTGAGAATATAACAAAGAAAATGCATTGTAATTCAGAACTTTAGTCTCCAAGCCTACTTATCTTAGAGGTCAGCAGTGGAACCATGGAGCTTAACCTGGTGGACCAGTAGCTTAAATCCGATACACCGAAGTATGTTTACTGTACCTCTCGAAGCTTCCTAGTTAGAATGTAACCCAGAAATTTCCTCGCAATTCAGAACTTTAGTCTTCAAGCCTACTTATCTGCAAGGTCAGCAGTCGAACCATGGAGTATCACCTGGTCGATAACTAACTTGAATGCGATGCAGAAAAGTATGTTTACTGTAACTCTTGAAGATTGCTAATGAGAATTTAATACAGGAATTTTGTCACAATTCAGAACTTTAGTCTCCAATCCTACTTATCTGCAAGGTCTGTAGTGGCCCATGGAGCATTACCTGATGGACCTTAGCTCAAAACCGATGCACCAAAGCAAGTTAGTTGTAACTCTCGAAGCTTGCTTGTGAGAATGTAACCCATAAATTAATTCGCAATTCAGAACTTTAGTCTCCAAGCCTACTTATGTGCAAGGTCAGCAGTGGAACCATGGAGCATCACCTGGTGGACCAGTTGCATGAATCGGATGCACCACAGCAAGTTTACTGTATCCCTAGAGGCTTCCTAGTGAGAATGTAACCCAGCAAGTTCGTCACAATTAAGAACTTTAGTCTCCAACCCTACTTATCTGCATGGTCAGCAGTCGTACTATGGAGCATCACCTGGTCTACCTGTAGCTTGATTGCGATGCACGAAACCAAGTTTACTGTAACTCCCGAATCTTCCTAGTGAGAATATACTACAGATATTTCGTAACAATTCAGAACTTTAGTCTCCAAGCCTCCTTATCCGTAATGTCAGCTGTGGAACCATGAAGGATCACCTGGTGAAAAAGTAGCCCAAATCCGATGCACCAAAGAATTTTACTGTAACTCTTGAAGCTTCACAGTGAGAATATAACACAGAAATTACGTCGCAATTCAGAACATTAGTCTCCAAACATACTTATCTTTAATTTCGGCAGTGCAACCATGGAGCGTCACCTGGCGGACCAGTAGCTTAAATCCGATGCACCAAAGCAAGTTTACTGCAACTCCGAAGCTTCCTAATGAGAATATAATCCAGATATTTCGTCACAATTCTAAACTTTAGTCTCCAAGCATACTTATTTGCCAAGTCAGTAGTGGAACCATGGAGCAGCACCAGATGGACCAGTAGCTTAAATACGATGCACTAAAGCACTGTAACTATATCTCTCGAAGCTTCCTAGTGAGAATATAACCCAGAAATAACGTCGCAATTCAGAACTTTAGTCTCCAATCCTACTTATCTGCAAGGACAGCAGTGGAACCATGGTGGATCACCTGGTGGACCAGTAGCTTAAATCCGATGCACTAAAGCAAGTTTATTGTAGCTGTCGAAGCTTCCTAGTGAGAATGTATCAAAGAAATTTCGTCGCAATTCAGAACTTTAGTCTTCAAGCCTACTTATATGCAAGGTCAGCAAAGGAACCATGGAGCATCACCTGGTAGACCAGTAGGTGAAATCCGATGCACCAAAGCTCGTTTTCTGTAACTCTCGAAGCTTCCTAGTGAGAATATAACCCAGAAATATGGTCGCAATTCAAAACATTAATCTCCAAGCCGACTTATCTGCAAGGTCAGCAGTGCAACCATGGAGCATCACCTGGTGGCCAGTAGGTTACATCCGATGCACCGATGCAAGTGTACTGTATCTCTCGAAGCTTCCTAGGGAGAATGTAACCCAGAAATTTCGTCGAACTTGGGATCTTTAGTCACCAAGCCTACTTATTTGCAATTTCAGCATCAGAACCATGGAGAATAACCTGGTGGACCAGTAGATTGAATCCGATGCAGCAAAGCAAGTTTACTGTAACTCTCGAAGCTTCTTAGTTTGAATAAAACAAAGAAATATCGTCGCAATTCCGAACTTTTGTCTCCAAACCTTCTTATCTGCAAGGTCAGCAGTGAATACATTGAGCAATACCTGGTGGTCCAGTAGCGTGAATCCGATGCACCAAAGGAAGTTTAATATAGCTCTAAAAGCTAGTGAGAATGTAACACAGAAATATCGTCGCAATTCACAACATTAGTCTCAAAGCCTACTTATCTGCAAGGTCAGCAGTGGATCCATCGAGCATCACCTGGTGGACCAGTAGGTTAAATGCAATGCACAAAGGACGTTTACTGTAACTCTCGAAGCTTCCTAGTGAGAATATAACACAGAAATGTCGTCGCAATTCAGAACTTTTGTCTCCAATCCAACTTACCTGCAAAGTCAGCAGTGGAACCATGGAGCATCACCTGGTCTAATAGTATTTTGAATGCGATGCACCAGAGCAAATTTACTGTAACTCTCGAATCTTCCTAGTGAGAATTTTTTCAAGAAATTTCGTCACAATTCAGAGCTTTATTTTCCAAGCCTACTTATCTGTAAGGTGAGCTGTGGAACCATGGAGTATCACCTGGTGGCCCAGTAGCTTGAATCCGATGCACCAAAGCAAGTTGACTGTAGCCCTCGAAGCTTCTTAGTGGGAATGTAACCCAGAAAGTTCGTCGCATTTAAGAACATTAGTTTCCAGCCTACTTATCCAAAACGTCAGCAAAAAAGCATGCTCACTGTAACTATCGACTCTTCCTAGTGAGAATTTAATCCAGCAATTTCGTCGCAATTCAGAACTTTAATCTCCAAGCCTACTTATCTCAAGGTCAGCAGAGGAACCATAGGGCTTAACCTGGTAGACCAGTAACTTAAATGCGAAGCACCAAACCATCACCTGGTCTAACAGTAGCTTGAATCCGATGCAGCAAACCAAGTTTACTGTAACTCTCGAAGCTTCCTAGGGAGAATATAACCCAGAAATTTCGTCGCAATATAGAACTTTAGTCTCCAATCCTACTTATCTGCAGGGTCAGCAGTGGAACATTAGAGCATCACCTGGTGGACCTGTAGCTTAAATCCGATGCACCAAAGCAAGTTTACTGCAACTCTCGAAGCTTCCTGGTGAGAGTATAACACGGAAATTTCGTTGCAATTCAGCACATTAGTCTCCAAGCGTACTTGTCTCCAAGGTCAACAGTGGAACCATGGATCATCATCTCGTTGACCAGTAGCTTGAATCAGATCCACCAAAGTATGTTTACTGTAGCTCTCGAGCTTCCTTGCGAGAATATAACCCTGAAATTTCGTCGTAATTCAGAACTTTAGTCTCCAAGCCTACTTATCCGCATGGTTAGCAGTCGAACCATGGAGCACCACCTGGTCCAACAGTAGCTTGAATGCGATGCAATAAAGTAAGTTTACTGTAACTATCGACCCTTCCTAGTAAGAATTTAATCCATTATTTCAGAACTTTAATATTCATTCATACTTATCTGCAAGATCAGCAGTGGAACCATAGGGCAGGACTAGGTAGGTCAGTATTTTAAATCCGATGCACAAATGCAAGTTTACTGTAACTCTCGAAGCTTCCTATTGAGAGTATAACCCAGAAATGACGTCGCAATTCAGAACTTTAGTCTCCAAGCCTACTTATCTGTAAGGCCAACAATGGAATCATGCAGCATCACCTGGTAACAGTAGCTTGTATGCGGTGCTGTAACTATCGAATCTTACTAGTAAAACTTTAATCAAAAATTTCCTCACAATTCCGACCTTTATTCTCCAAGGCTACTTATCTGTAATGTCAGCAGTGGAACCATGTAGCATTACCTGGTGGACCAGTACCTTAAATCCGATACATCAAAGTAAGTGTTGCTGTAACTCACGTAGCTTCCTATTTTGAATGTAACCCACAAATTGCGTCGCAATTAAGCACTGTAGTCTCCAAGATTTCTTATCTGCAAGGTCAGCAGTGGAACCGTGGAGCATAACCTGGTGGACCAGTAGTTTGAATCCGATGGACCAATGCATGTTTACTGTAACTCTCGAAGCTTCCTAGGGAGATTATAACCCAGAAATTTCGTCGCAATATAGAAATTTAGTCTCCAAGCCTACTTATCTGCAGGGTCAGCAGTGGAACATTAGAGCATCACCTGGTGGACCTGTAGCTTAAATCCGATGCACCAAAGCACCTTTACTGTAATCCTCGAAGCATCCTGGTGAGAATATAAATCAGAAATGACGTCGCAATTCAGAACTGTATTCTCCAAGCATACTTATCTGCAAGATCAGCAGTGGAACCATGGAGCATCACCTGGTGGACCAGTACCTTAAATCCGATACACCAAAGTAAGTTTACTTAAAATCTCGAAGCTTCCTAGTGAGAATGTAACCCAGAAATTTCGTCGCACTTCACAACTTTAGTATCCAAGCTTACTTATTTTCAAGGTCAGCAGGGAGCCATGTGGGATCACCTGGTGGACCAGTAGCTAGATCCGATGTACCAAATACCTTTACAATAACTCTCGAAGCTTCCTGGTGGGAATATAGACCAGAAATTTCGTCGCAATTCAGAACTTTAGTCTCCAAGCCTACTTATCTGCAAGGTCAGCAGTGAAACAGTGGAGCGTCAACTGGTGGACCAGAAGCTTAATTCTGATGCACCAAAGTAAGTTTCCTGTAACCCTCGAGGCTCCCTAAAGAGAATGTAACACCGAAAGTTCGTCGCAATTAAGAAGGTTAGTCTCCAAGCCTATTTATCCGCAAGGTCAGCAGTCGAACCATGGAGCATCACCTGGTCTAAAAGTTACTTGAATGCGATGCACAAAAGCAAGTTTACTGTAACTCTTGGAACTTTCTAGTGAGAAATTAATAAATTAATTTTGCCACAATTCAGAACTTTAGTCTCCAATCCATCTTATCTGCAAGGTCAGCAGTGGCTCATGAAGCATCACCTGGTGGACCGTAGCTTAAATCCAATGCACCAAAGCAAGTTTTCTGTAACTCTCGGAAGATCCTGGTGAGAATATAAAGCAGAAATTTCGTTGCAATATAGAACGTTAGTCTCCAAGCCTACTTATCTGCAAGGTCAGCTGTGGAAACATGGAGCACCAAATGGTGGGCCAGTTGCATGAATCCCATGCACCAAAGGAAGATTACTGTAAGTCTCGATGCTTCCTAGTGAGAATATAACCTAGAAATATCGTCGCAATTCAGAACTGTATTCTCCAAGCCTACTTATCTGTTAGGTCAGCAGTGGACCATGGAGCATCACCTGGTGGACCTGTACCATAAATCCGATGCGCCAAAGCAAGTTTACTGTAATTCTCGAAGCTTCCTAGTGGGAATATAAACAAGAAATCTCGTCGCAATGTAGAACATTAGCCTCCAAGGGTATTTATCTACAAGGTCAGTAGTGGAATAAAGGCGCATCAGCTGGTGGACCGATAGCTTAAATCCAATGCACCAAAGCAAGTTTTCTGTAACTCTCGAAGTTTCCTTGTGAGAATGTAACCCATAAATAACGTCGCAATTCAGAACTTTAGTCTCCAAGCCCACTTATGTGCAAGGTCAGCAGTGGAACCATGGAGGATCACCTGGTGGACCAGTAGCTTGAATCGGATGCACCACAGACTGTTTACTGTAACCCTAGAAACTTCCTAGTGAGAATGTAACTTACCAAGTTCGTCGCAATTAAGAACTTTTGTCTCCAAGCCTACATATCCGCATGGTCAGCTGTCGAACTATTGAGCGTCACCTGGTCTACCAGTAGCTTGAATGCGATACTCCAAAGGAAGTTTACTGTAACTCTGAATCTTCCTAGTGAGAATTTACTACGGAAATTTCGTCACAATTCAGAACGTTACTCTCCAAGCCTAGTTATCTGCAAAGTCAGCAGTGGAACCATAGGGCATCACCGGGTAGGTCACTAGCTTAAATCCGATGCACAAAAGCAAGTTTACTGTAACTCTCGAAGCTTCCTAGTGAGAATATAACCCAAAAATTTCGTCGCAAGTCAGAACAGTAGTCTCCATGCCTACTTATCTGCAAGGTCAGCAGTGGAACCATGGGGCATCACCTGGTAACTGTAGGTTGAATGCGGTGCACCAAAGCAAGTTTACTGTAACTCTAGCTAAGGTCCACCAGGTGATGCTGCATGGTCTACTGCTGACCTTGCAGATAAGTTGGATTGGAGACTATATCCCAATAATTTCGTCACAATTCAGAACTTTTTCTTTAAGCCTATTTATCTGTAAGGTCAGCTGTGGAACCATATAGCATTACCTGGTGGACCAGTAGGTTAAAGCCGATCCACCAAAGCCAGTTTTACTGTAACTCCCGAAGCTTCCTAGTGACAATATAACTCTGAAGATTTCGTTGCAATTCAGAACTGTAGTCTCCATGCCTACCTATCTGCAAGGTCAGCAGTGTAACCCTAGGGCATCACCTGGTAGACCAGTAGGTTAAAGCCGGTCCACCAAAGCAAATTTATGTAACTCTCGAAGCTTCTTAGTGAGAATGTAACCCAGAATGTTCGTCGCAATTAAGAACTTTAGTCTTCAAGCTTATTTATCCGCAAAGTCAGCAGCCGACCCATGGAGCATCACTTGGTCTACCAGTCGCTTGATTGCGATGCACCAAACCAAGTTTACTGTAACACTCGAATCTTGTTGGTTAGAATAAAGTTCTGAATTTCGACGAAATTATTGGGATATAGTCTCCAATCCAACTTATCTGCAAGGTCAGCAGTAGACCATGCAGCATCACCTGGTGGACCTTAGCTTTAATCCGATGCATCAAATCAAGTTTACTGTAACTCTCGAAGCTTGCTGGTGAGAATATAACCCCGAACGTTGGTCGCAATATAGAACTTTAGCCTCCATGCCTACTTATCTGCAAGGTCTGCAGTGTAAACATGGATCATACCTGGTGGACCAGTAGCTTAAATCCGATGCACCAAAGCAAGTTTTCTGTAAATCTCGAAGTTTCCTGGTGAGAATATAACACAGAAATTTCGTCGCAATTTAGAACTTTAGTCTCCAAGCCTACTTATCTGCAAGGTCAGCAGTTTAACCATGGAGCATCTCTTGGTGGACCAGTAGCTTAAATCTGATGCACCAAGGAAGTTTACTGTAACTCTCGAATCTTCCTTGTGAGAATGTAACCCAGAACTTCGTCGCAATTCATGACTGTAGGCTCCAAGTGTACTTATTTGCAAGTTCAACAGTGGAACCATGGCGCATCAGCTGGTGGACCAGTAGCTTAAATCCGATGCACCAAAGCAAGTTTTCTTTAACTCGCGAAGCTTCCAAGTGGGAATATAACACAGAATATTCGTCGCAATTCAGAACTGTAGGCTCCAAGTGTACTTATCTGCAAGGTCAGCAGTGGAACCATGGATCATCATCTGGTTGACCAGTAGCTTGAATCAGATACACCAAAGTAGTTTGCTGTAGGTCTCGAGCTTCCTAGTGAGAATATAATCCATACATTTCGTTGCAATTCAGTACTTTAGTCTCCAAGCCTACGTATCTGCAAGGTCAGCAGTAGATCCATCGAGCATCACCTGATGGACCAGTAGCTTGAATCTGATGCACCACAGCAGTCAACTATAACCCTCAGAGCTACCTAGTGAGAATGTAACCCAGAAGGTTCGTCGCAATTAAGAACTTTAGTCTCCAAGCCTACTTATCCGCGAGGTCAGCGTTCTAACCATAGAGAATTAACTGGTCTAACAGTAACTTGAATGCGATGCAGCAAAGCAAGCTTACTGTAAATATCGACTCTTCCCAGTGTGAATTTAATCCAGAAATTTGTTCGGAATTCAGAACTTTAATCTTCAAGCCTAAATATATGCAAGGTCGGATGTGGAACAATAGAGCATCACCTGGTAAACCAGTAGCTTAAATCCGATGCACCAAAAGAATTTTAATCTAACTCTCGAAGCTTCCTGGTGAAAATAAATCCCCGAACTTTCGTCGCAATATTGAACTTTAGCGTCCATGAATACTTATCTGCAAGGTCAGTAATGGAACCATAGAGCATACCTGATGGACCAGTAGGTTAAATCCGATGCACCAATGCAAGTTTACTGTTACTCTCGAAGCTTCCTGGTGAGAATATAACACAGAAATTTCGTCGCAATTTAGAACTTTAGTCTCCAAGCCTACTTATCTGCAAGGTTAGCAGTGGGACCATGGAGCATCACCTGGTAGACCAGGAGCTTAAATCCGATGCACTAAAGCAAGTTATTGTAACTCTCGAAGCTTCCTGGTGTGAATATAACACAGAAATTTCGTCGCAATTTAGAACTTTAGTCTCCAAGCCTACTTATCTGCAAGGTCAGCAGTGTAACGATGGTGCATCAGCTGGTGGACCAGTAGCTTATATCCGATGCACCAAACCAAGTTTACTGTAATTCTCGAATCTTCCTAGTAATAATGTTACCCAGCAATGTCGTCGCAATTTAGAACTTTAGTCTCCAAGCTTACTTATCTGCATGGTCAGTAGTGGAACCATGAAGCATAACCTGGTTGTCCAATAGCTTGAATACGATGCACCAAAGTAAGTTTCCTGTAACTCTCGAAACTTCCTAGTAGAAATATAACCCAGAAATGTCGTCACAATTCAGAACTTTAGTCTCCAAGCATACTTATCTGCAAGGTCAGCAGTGGAACCATGGAGCATCACTTGGTGGACCAGTAGGTTTTATCCGATGCACCAAAGAAAGTTTACTGTATTTCTCGGATCTTTCTACTGAGAATGTAACCCAGAACTTTCGTCGCAATTCAGGACTTTAGTCTCGAAACCTACTTATCTGCAAGGTCAGCAGTGGAACCATGGAATATAACCTGGTTGACCAGTATCTACAATCCGATACACCAAAGTAAGTTTCCTCTAACTCTCGAAGCTTCCAAGTGATAATGTAATCCAGAAAGTTTGTCGCAATTAAAAACTTTAGTCTCCAAGAATACTTATACGCAAAGTCAGTAGTGTAACCATGGAGTATCACCTGGTTGACCAGTACCTTAAATCAGATGCACCAAAGAGAGTATACTGTAACTCTCGGAGCTTCCTACTGAGAATGTAATCCATAAATTTCGTAGCACTTCAGAACTTTAATCTCCAATCCTACTTATGTGCAAGGTCGGCGGTGAAACCATGGAGCATCAGTTGGTGAACCAGTAGCTTGAATCTGATTCACCACAGTAGTTACCTGTATCCCTCGAAGCTTCCTAGTGATAATGTAACCCAGAACGTTCGTCACAATTCAGAACTATATCCTCCAAGCCTACATATCTGTAAGGTCAGCTGTGGAACCATGGAGCATCACGTGGTGTATCTTAGCTTAAATCCTATGCACCAAGGCGAGTTTATTGTAACTCTCGAAGCTTCCTGGTGAGAATAAAACCGCGAACTTTCGTCGCAATATAGAACTTTAGCCTCCATGACTACTTATCTGCAAGGTCATCAGTGGAACCATGGAGCATACCTGGTGGACAATTAGCTTAAATCCGATGCACCAAAGAAA
The DNA here is from genome assembly GCF_023897955.1 of Schistocerca gregaria. Classification (NCBI taxonomy): domain Eukaryota; kingdom Metazoa; phylum Arthropoda; class Insecta; order Orthoptera; family Acrididae; genus Schistocerca; species Schistocerca gregaria. The sequence goes on along the minus strand of NW_026061700.1, from coordinate 896,199 downwards.
GTTTACTGTAACTCTCGAAGCTTCCTGGTGAGAATATAACCCAGAAATTTCGTCGCAATTCAGAAATTTATTCTCCAAGCCTAGTTATCTGCAAGGTCAGCAGTGGAACCATGGAGCATCACTTGGTGGACCAGTAGGTTTAATCCGATGCACCAAAGGAAGTTTACTGTATTTCTCGGATCTTCTAGTGAGAATTTAACCCAGAACTTTCGTCGCAATTCAGGACTTTAGTCTCCAAGCCTACTTTTCTGCACGGTCATGAGTGGACCATGGAGCATCACCTGGTGGACCTTAGCTTAAATCCGATGCATCAAAGCAAGTTAACTGTAACTCTCGAAGCTTCCTGGTGAGAATATAACCACCAACGTTGGCCGTAATATAGAACTTTAGCCTTTATGCCTACTTATCTGCAAGGTCAGCAGTGGATCCATGGAGCTTCACCTGGTGGACCAGTAGCCTAAATTCGATGCTCCAAAGCACGTTTATTGAAACTCTCGAAGCTTCCTGCTGAGAATGTAATTCATAAATGTCGTTGTAATTAAGAACTATATTCGCATAGCCTACTTATCTGCAAGGTGAGCAGTGGAACCATGGAGCATCACCTGGTTGACCAGTAGCTATATTCCGATACACCAAAGTAAGTTTCCTGTAACTCTTGAAGCTTCCTAGTGAGAATGTAACACAGAAAGCTCGTCGCAAATAAAAAACTTTAGTCTCCAAGAATACTTATCCGCAAGGTCAGCAGTGGAACCATGGAGCGACTTCTGGTGGACCTGTTGCTATAATCCCATGCACCAAAGCAAGTTTACTGTATCTCTCGAAGCTTCTTAGTGAGAATGTAACCCAGAAATTCCGTCGCAATTTAGAACTTTAGTCTTCAAGCCTACTTATCCGTAAGGTCAGCTGTCAAACCATAGAGCATGACCAGGTCTAACAATAGCTTGGATGCGGTGCAGCAAAGCAAGTGTACTGTAACTATCGACTCTTCCTAGTGAGAATATAACCCACAAATTTCGTCGCAATTCAGAACTTTTGTCTCTAAGCCTTCCTATCTGCAAGGTTTGAAGTGGAACCATGGTGCCATACCTGTTTGACCAGTAGCTTGAATCTGATGCACCAAAGCAGTAACTGTAACGCTCGAAGCTTCCTAGTGAGAATGTAACCCAGAAAGTTCGTCGCAATTAAGAACTTTCGTCTTCAAGCCTACTTATCCGTAAGATCAGCATGCAGCAAAGTAAGCTTACTGTAACTATCGACTCTTCCCAGTGTGAATTTAATCCAGAAATTTGTTCGCAATTCAGAACTTTAATCTTCAATCCTACATATATGCAATGTCAGATGTGGAACCATAGAGCATCACCTGGTAGACCAGTAGCTTAAATCCGATGCACCAAAGGGAGTTTAATGTAACTCTCGAAGCTTCCTGGTGAAAATATTACCCCGAACTTTCATCGCAATATTGAACTTTAGCCTCCATGAATACTTATCTGCAAGGTCAGTAATGGAACCATGGAGCATACCTGGTGGACCAGTATCTTAAATCCGATGCACCAATGCAAGTTTACTGTTCCTCTCGAAGCTTCCTGGTGAGAATATAACACAGAAATTTCGTCGCAATTTAGAACTTTAGTCTCCAAGCCTACTTATCTGCAAGGTTAGCAGTGGGACCATAAAGCATCACCTGGTGGACCAGGAGCTTAAATCCGATGCACTAAAGCAAGTTATTGTAACTCTCGAAGCTTCCTGGTGTGAATATAACACAGAAATTTCGTCGCAATTTAGAACTTTAGTCTCCAAGCCTACTTATCTGCAAGCTCAGCAGTGTAACCATGGTGCATCAGCTGGTGGACCAGTAGCTTATATCCGATGCACCAAACCAAGTTTACTGTAATTCTCGAATCTTCTTAGTGATAATGTTACCCAGCAATGTCGTCGCAGTTTAGAACTTTAGTCTCCAAGCGTACTTATCTGCATGGTCAGTAGTGGAACCATGAAGCATAACCTGGTTGACCAATAGCTTGAATCCGATGCTCCAAAGTAAGTTTCCTGTAACTCTCGAAACTTCCTAGTAGGAATATAACCCAGAAATGTCGTCGCAAATCAGAACTTTAGTCTCCAAGCCTACTTATCTGCAAGGTCCGCAGTGGAACCATGGAGCATCACTTGGTGGACCAGTAGGTTTAATCCGATGCACCAAAGGAAGTTTACTGTATTTCTCGGATCTTTCTACTGAGAATGCAACCCAGAACTTCCGTCGCAATTCAGGACTTTAGTCTCCTAGCCTACTTATCTGCAAGGTCACCAGTGGAACCATGGAATATAACCTGATTGACCAGTATCTACAATCCGATACACCAAAGTAAGTTTCCTGTAACTCTCGAAGCTTCCAAGTGAGAATGTAATCCAGAAAGTTTGTCACAATTAAAAAACTTTAGTCTCCAAGAATACTTATCCGCAAGGTCAGTAGTGTAACCATGGAGTATCACCTGGTGGACCTTAGCTTAAATCCGATGCATCAAAGCAAGTTAACTGTAACTCTCGAAGCTTCCTGGTGAGAATATAACCCCCAACGTTGTTCGCAATATAGAACTTTAGCCTCCATGCCTACTTATCTGCAAGGTCACCAGTGTAACCATGGATCATACCTGGTGGACCGGTAGCTTAAATCCGATTCACCAAAGCAAGTTTACTGTAACTCTCGAAGGTACTTGGTGAAAATATAACACAGAAATTTGGTCGCAATTTGGAACTTTAGTCTCACAGCCTACTTATCTGCAAGGTCAGCAGTGGAACCATGGAGCATCACCTGGTGGATCAGTAGCTTGAATCCGATGCACCAAAGATGGTTGACTGTAACCCTCGAAGCTTCCTATTGAGAATGTAACCCAGAAAGTTCGTCACAATTCAGAATTTTATCCTCCAAGCCTCCTTATCTGTAATGTAAGCTGTGGAACCATGGAGCATCTCCTGGTGGACCTTAGCTAAAATCCGATGCACCAAAGCAAGTTTGCTGTCACTCTCGAAGCTTCATGGTGAGAATAAATCCCGAACGTTCGTCGCTATATAGAACTTTAGCCTCCATGCCTACTTATCTGCAAGGTCAGCAGGGAACTATGGAGCATATCTGGTGGACAAGTAGCTTAAATCCGATGCACCAAAGCCAGTTTACTGTAACTCTCGTAGATTCCTGGTTAGAATATAACACACATATTCCGTCGCAATTCATAACTTTACTCTCCAGGCCTACTTATCTGCAAGGTGTGCCGTGGAACCATGGAGCAACACCTGGTGGACCAGTCGCTTAAACCCGATGCACCAAAGCAAGTTTACTGTAACTCTTGAATCTTCCAAGTCAGAATTTAATCCCGTAATTTCGTCACAATTTAGAAGCTTAGTCTAAAACCCTACTTATCTGTAAGGTCAGCTGTGGAACCAGTGAGCATCACCTCGTTGACCAGTAGCCTAATTCCGATGCAGCAAAGCAAGTTTACTGTAACTCTCGAAATTTCCTGTTAAGAGTATAACAAAGAAATTTCGTCCCAATTCAGAACTTTAGTCTCCAAGTCTACTTATCTGCAAGGAGAGCAATCGAACCATGGAACATCACCTGGTGGACCAGTAGCTTACATCCGATGCACCAACGCACCTCTACTGTAACTCTCGAAGCTTCCTGGTGAGATTATTACCCAGAAATTTCGTCGCAATTCAGAACTTTAGCCTCCAAGCCTACTTATCTGCAAGGTCTGCAGTGGAACCATGGAGCATCACCTGGTTGACCAGTAACTTAAATCCGATGCACCAAAGAGGGTTTACTGTAACTCTCGAAGCTTCCTTTGAGAATGTAACCCATAAATTTCGTAGCAATTCAGATCTTTAATCTCCAATCCTACATATCTGCAAGGTCAGCGGTGGACCATAGAGCATCACCTGGTGAACCAGTAGCTTGAATCTGATTCACCACAGTAGTTAACTGTAACCGTCGAAGCTTCTAGTGAGAATGTAACCCAGAAAGTTTGTCGAAATTAAGAACTTTACTCTGCAAACCTACTTATCCGCAAGGTCAGCAATCAAACCACAGAGCATGACCTGGTCTAACAGTAGCTTGAATGCGATGCAGCAATGCAAATTTACTGTAGCTATCGACTCTTCCTAGTGAGAATTTTATCCAGAAATTTCGTCCCAATTAAGTACTTTAATCTCCAAGCCTACTGATATGCAAGTTCAGCAGTGGGACCATAGGGCATCACCTGTTAGACCTGTAGCTTAAATCCGATGCACCAAAGAAAGTTTACTGGAACTCTCGAAGCTTCCTGGTGAGAATAAAACCGCGACCGTTCGTCGCAATATAGAACTTTAGCCCCCATGCCTACTTATCTGCAAGGTAATCAGTGGAACCATGGAGCATACCTGGTGGACAATTAGCTTAAATCCGATGCACCAAAGAAAGTTTACTGTAACTCTCGAACCTTCCTGGTGAGAATATAACACAGAAATTTCCTCGCAACTCATAACTTTAGTCTCCAAGCCTACTTATCCGCAAGGTGAGCAGTGGAAACATGGAGCATCACCTGGTGGATCAGTAGCTTGAATCCGATGCACCAAAGATGGTTGACTGTAACACTCGCAGCTTCCTAGTGAGAATGTAACCCAGAAAGTTCATCACAATTCAGAACTTTATCCATGCCTACTTATCTGTAAGGCCAGCTGTGGCATAATTGAACATCAACTGGTAGACCTTAGCTTAAATCCGATGCACCAAAGCAGGTTTACTGTAACTCTCGAAGCTTCCAGGTGAGAATAAAACCCCGAACGTTCGACGCTATATAGAACATTACCCTCCATGCCTACTTATCTGCAAGGTCATCAGCGGAAACATCGAGCATACCTGGTGGACAAGTAGCTTAAATCCGATGCACCAGAGCAAGTTTCCTGTAACTCTCGAATCTTCCTGTTGAGAATATAACACAGAAATTTTGTCGCAGTTCATAACTTTAGTCTCCAGGCCTACTTATCTTCAAGGTGAGCAGTGGGACCATGGCGCGTAACCTGGTGGACCAGTAGCTTATATCTGATACACCAAAGCAAGTTTACTGCAACTCTTGAATCTTCCTTTTTAGAATTAAGTCCCGTAATTTCGACACATTCATAACTTTAGTCTAAAAGCCTACTTATCTGTAAGGTCAGCTGTGGAACAAGTGAGCATCACCTTGTCTCCTAGTAGCCTAATTCCGATGCACCAAAGCAAGTTTACTCTAAATCTCGAAGCTTCCTGGTGAGAATATAACACAGAAATTTTGTCGCAATTCAAAACTTTAGTCTCCAAGTCTACTTATCTGCAAGGTGAGCAGTGGACCATGTAGCTTCACCTGGTGGACCAGTAGTTTAAATCCGATGCTGTAACTCTCGAAGCTTCCTGGTGAGAATATAACCCAGAAATTTCGTCGCAATTAAGAACTTTATTCTCCAAGCCTACTCCTCTGCAAGGTCAGCAGCGGTACCGTGGAGCATCACCTGGTGGATCAATAGCTTGAATCCGATGCACCAATGATGGTTGACTGTAAACCTCGAAGCATCCTAGTGAGAATGTAACCCAGAAAGTTCGTCACAATTCAGAACTTTATCTTCCAGGCCTACTTGTCTGTAAGGTCAGCTGTGCAACCATGGAGCATCACCTGGTGGACCTTAGCTTAAATCCGATGCACCAAAGCAATTTTACTATAACTCTCGAAGCTTCCTGGTGAGAATAAAACCCCGAACGTTCGTCGCTATATAAAACTTTAGCCTCCATGATTACTTAACTGCAAGGTCAGCAGTCCAATCATGGAGCATACCTGGTGGACGAGTAGCTTAAATCTGATGCACCAAAGCAAGTTTCCTGTAACTCTCGAATCTTCCTGTTGAGAATATAACACAGAAATTTCGTCGCAGTTCATAACTTTAGTCTCCAAGCCTACTTTTCTGCAAGGTGAGCAGTGGAAAGATGGACCATCACCTGGTGGACCAGTAGCTTAAATCCGATGCCCCAAAGCAAGTTTACTGTAACCCTTGAATCTTCCTAGTCAGAATTTAACCCCGTAATTTCGTCACAATTCTGAACTTTAGTCTAAAAGACTACTTATCTGTAAAGTCAGCTGTGGAACCAGTAACCATCACCTGTAGGACCAGTAGCTTAAATCCGATGCACCAATGCACCTTTACTGTAACTCTCGAAGCTTCCCTGTGAGAATATAACCCAGAAATTTCGTCGCAATTCAGAACTTTAGTCTCCAAGCCTTCTTATCTGCAAGGACTGCCGTGGAACCATGGAGCATCACCTGGTTGACCAGTAGCTTAAAGCCGATGCACAAAAGGAAGTTAACTGTAACTCTCGAAACTTCCAAGTGAGAATGTAAACCATAAATTTCGAAGCAATTCAGAATTTTTATCTCCACTCCAACTTATCTGCAAGGTCAGCAGTGGAACAATGGATCATCACCTGTTGGACCAATAGCTTGAATCTGATGCACCACAGCAGTTAACTGTAGCCCTCGAAGCGTCCTAGTGAGAATGTAACCCAGAACTGTCGTCGCAATTCAGAACTTTATTCTCCAAGCCTACTTATCTGCAAGGTCAGCAGTGGAACCTTGGTGCATCACCTGGTGGATCAAGTGCTTGAATCCGATGCGCCACAGATGGTTGACTTTAACCCTCGAAGCTTCCTAGTGAGAATGTAACCCAGAAAGTTCGGAACAAATCAGAACTTAATCCTCCAAACCTACTTATCTGTAAGGCCAGCTGTGGAATAATTGAGCATCAACTGGTAGACCTTAGCTTAAATCCGATGCACCAAAGCAAGTTTACTGTAACTCTCGAAGCTTCCAGGTGAGAATAAAACCCCGAACGTTCAACGCTATATAGAACATTAGCCTCCATGCCTACTTATCTGCAAGGTCATCGGCGGAACCATGGAGCATACCTGGTGGACAATTAGCTTAAATCCGATGCACCAAAGAAAGTTTACTGTAACTCTCGAAGCATCCTAGTGAGAATGTAACCCAGAAATGTCGTCGCAATTCAAAACTTTACACTCCAAGACTACTTATCTGCAAGGTCAGCAGTGGAACCGTGGAGCATCACCTGGTGGATCAGTAGCTTGAATCCGATGCACCAAAGATGGTTGACTGTAACCCTCGAAGCTTCCTAGTGAGAATGTAACCCAGAAAGTTCATCACAATTCAGAACTTTATCCTCCAAGCCTACTTATCTGTAAGGCCAGCTGTGGAATAATTGAGCATCAACTGGTAGACCTTAGCTTAAATCCGATGCACCAAAGCAAGTTTACTGTAACTCTCGAAGCTTCCAGGTGAGAATAAAACCCCGAACGTTCGACGCTATGTAGAACATTAGCCTCCATGCCTACTTATCTGCAAGGTAATCAGTGGAAACATGGAGCATACCTGGTGGACAAGTAGCTTAAATCCGATGCACCAAAGAAAGTTTACTGTAACTCTCTATGCAACTTGGTGAGAATATAACACAGAAATTTCGTCGCAATTCATAACTTTAGACTCCAAGCCTACTTTTCTTCAAGGTGAGCAGTGGAACCATGGCGCGTAAACTGGTGGACCAGTAGCTTATATCTGATACACCAAAGCAAGTTTACTGTAACTCTTGAATCTTCCTATTTAGAATTAAATCCCGTAATTTCGTCACATTCAGAAATTTAGTCTAAAAGCCTACTTATCTGTAAGGTCAGCTGTGGAACCAGTGAGCATCACCTTGTCTCCTAGTAGCCTAATTCCGATGCACCAAACAAAGTTTACTGGAACTCTCGAAGCTTCCTAGTGAGAATTTAACCCATAAATTTCGTAACAATCCAGAACTTTAGTCTCCAAGCCTACTTAACTGCAAGGTCTGCAGTGCAACCATGGAGCATCACCTGGTTGACCAGTAGCTTGAATCTGATGCACCACAGCAGTCAACTGTAACCCGCGAAGCTTCCCAGTTAGAAAGTTCGACGCAATTATGAACTTTATTCTCCAAGCCTACTTATCTGCAAGGTCAGCAGTGGAACTATGGAACATAACTTGGTGGATCAGTAGCTTTAATCCGATGCACCAAAGATGGTTGACTGTAACCCTCGAAGCTTCCTAGTGAGAATGTAGCCCAGAAAGTTCGTCACAAATCAGAACTTTATCCTCCAAACCTTCTTATCTGTAAGGTCAGCTGTGGAAACATGGAGCATACCTGGTGGACCAGTAACCTAAAACCGATGGACCAAAGGAAGTTTACTGTATGTCTCGAAGCTTCCTAGCGAGAATATAACCCACAAATTTCGATGCAATATAGATCTTTAGTCTCCAAGCCTATTTATCTGCAAGGTCAGCAGTTGGACCATGGAACATCACCTGGTGGGCTTTAGCTTAAATCCGATGCACCAAAGCAAGTTTACTGTAACTTTAGAAGGTTCCTGGTGAGAATATATCCGAGAAATTTCGTCGCAATTCATAATGCTACTCACCAAGCCTACTTATCTGCAAGGTAAGCATTGGAACAATGGAGCATCACCTGGTGGACCAGGAGCTAAAATCCGATGCACCAAAGCAAGTTTGCTGTAACTCTCGAAGCTTCCTAGTGGGAATGTAACCCATAAATTTCGTCGCAATCCAGAACTTCAGTGTCCAAGCATACGTATCTGTAAGGGCAGCTGTGGAACCATGGAGCATCACCTGGTGACCAGTAGCTTGAATCTGATGCACCAAAGCAAGTTTGCTGTAAGAATCGAAGCTCCCTAGTGAGAATGTAACAGAGAAAATTCGTCGCAATTCGGAACTGTAGTCTCCAAGTGTACTTATCTGCAAGGTCAGCAGTGGAATGATGGATCAGCATCTGGTTGACCAGTAGCTTGAATCATATACACCAAAGTAAGTTTACTGTAGCTCTCGAGCTTCCTAGTCAGTATATAACCCAGAAATTTCGTCGCAATTCAGAACTTCAATCCCCAAGCCTACTTATTAGCATGGTCAGTAGTGGAACCATGGAGCAACACCTGGTGGACCAATAGCTTAATCCAGATGCACCAAACGTAGTTTGCTGTAACTTTTGATGTTTCCTACTGAGAATGAAACCCAAAAATTTCATCACAAATCATAACTTTTGTTTCCAAACCTACTTATCTGTAAGGTCCGATGTGGAACCATGGAGCATCACCTGGTGGACCAGTAGCTTGAATCCGATACACCAAAGTAAGTTTGCTGTAACTCTCGAAGCTACCTAGTGAGAATGTTACAAAGAAAATTAGTCGCAAATCAGAACTGTAGTCTCCAAATGCACTTATCTGCAAGGTCAGCAGTGGAAAAATCGATCATCATCTGGTTGACCAGTAGCTTGAATCAGATACACCAAAGTAAGTTTACTATAGCTCTCGAGCTTCCTAGTCAGTATATAACCCAGAAATTTCGTCGAAATTCAGAACTTCAATCCCCAAGCCTACTTATTTGCATGGTCAGTAGTGGAACCATGGAGCAACACCCGGTGGACCAGTAGCTTGATCCAGATGCACCAAACGTAGTTTACTGTAACTCTTGGTGTTTCCTACTGAGAATATAAACCAAAAAATTCGACATAAATCATAACTTTTGTCTCCAAGCCTACTTATCTGTAAGGTCAGCTGTAGAACCATGAAGCATCACCTGGTGGACCAGTACCTTGAACCCGATGTACCAAATCAAGTTTAGTGTCACTCTCTAAGCTTCCTGGTGAGGATATAAAACAGAAATTTCGTCGCAATTCAGAACTTTAGTCTCCAAGCCTTTTTATCTGCAAGGTCAGCAGTGGACCATGGAGCATCACCTGGTGACTTTAGCCTATGTCCGATGCACCAAACCTAGTTTACTGTAACTCTCGAAACTTCCTGGTGAGAATATAACCAAGCAAGTTCGTCGCAATATAGAACTTTGGCCTCCAAGCCTACTCAACTGCAAGGTCAGCAGTGGAACCATGGAGCATACCTGGTGGACCAGTAGATTAAATCCGATGCACCTAAGGAAATTTACTGTAACTCTCGAATTTTCCTAGTAAGAATGTAACCCAAAACTCTCGTCGCAATTCAGGACTTTAGTCTCATAGGCCTACTTATTTGGATGTTCAGCAGTAGAACCATGGAGTATCACCTGGTGGACCAGTAGCTTGAATCCGATGCACCAAAGCAAGTTGACTGTAACTCTCTAAGCTTCCTGGTGAGAATATAACACTGAAATTTCATCGCAATTCAGAACTTTAGTCTCCAAGTCTACTTATCTGCAAGGTGAGCAGAGGAACCATGGGGCATCACCTGGTGGACCAGTAGCTAAAATCTGTTCCAGCAAAGCACCTTTACTGTAAATCTCGAAGCTTCCTGGTGAGAATATAATCCAGAATCTTCGTCGCAATTCAGAACTTTAGTCTCCAACCCTACTTATCTGCAATGACGGCTGTGGAACCATGGAGCATCACGTGGTGGACCAGTAGCTTGAATCTGATGCACCGCAGCAGTTAAGTGGAAACCTCGAAGCTTCCTAGGGAGAATGTAACCAAGAAAGTTCGTCGCAATTAAGAAGTTTAGTCTCCAAGCCTACTTATCCGCAAGGTCAGCAAATAAACCATAGAGTAGCTTGAATGCGACGCAGCAAAGCAAGTGTTCTGTAACTATCGAATCTTCTTAGTGAGAATTTAATCCAGAAATTTCTTCGCAATTCAGAACTTTAATCTCCAAGCCTTCTCATATGCAAGGTCAGCAGTGGAACCATAGGGCATCACCTGGTAGACCAGTAGCTTAAATCCGATGCACCAAACGAAGATTACTGTAACTCTCGAAGCATCTTAATGAGAATGTAGCCCAGAAGTGTCGTCGCAATTAAGAACTTAAGTCTCCAAGCCTACATATCTGCAAGGTCAGCAGTGGAACCATGGAGCATCACTTGGTGGACCAATAGCTTAAATCCGATGCACCAAAGCAAGTTTACTGTAACTCTCGAAGCTTCCTGGTGAGAATAAAACCCGAACTTTCGTCGCAATATAGAAATTTAGACTCCATGACTACTTATCTGCAAGATCAGCAGTGGAACATTGGAGCATCACCTGGTGGACCAGTATCTTGAATCCGATGAACCAAAGACCTTTACTGTAACTTTAGAAGCTTCCTGGTGAGAATATAACCCAGAAATTTCGTCGCAATTCATAAATTAAATCTCCAAGCATACTCATCTGCAAGGTCAGCAGTACGACCATGTAGCGTTACCTGGTATACCAGTAGCTTAAATCCGATGCACCAAAGCAAGTTTACTTTAAATCTCAAACCTTCCTAGTGAGAATATAACCCGGAAATTTCGTCGCAAACTCAGAACTTTAGTCTCCAAGCCTACTTATCTGTAAAGTCAGCAGTGGAACCATGGAGCATCAGCTGGTGGACCAGTAGCTTAAACCCGATGCACCCAAGCAACTTCACTGTAACTCTCGAACCTTCCTAGTGAGAATATAACCCCGAAATTTCGTCGCAATGCAGAACTATAGACTTCAAGCCTACTTATCTTCAAGGTCAGCAGTGGTACCATGTATCATAACCTGGGTGACAGTAGCTTGAATCCGATACACCAAAGTAAGTTTCCTGTAACTCTCGAAGCTTCCTAGTGAGAATATAACATAGAAATTTCGTCACAATTCAGAACTATAGTCTCCAAGCCTACTTATCTGCAAGGTCATCAGTGGAACCATGGAGCATCACCTAGTGGACCAGTAGCTTGAATCCGATACACCAAAGCAAGTTGACTGTAACCCTCGAAGCTTCCTTGTGAGAATGTAACCCCAAACGTTCGTCGCAATTAAGAAGTTTTGTCTCCAAACCTACTTATCCGCAATGTCAGCAGTCGAACCATGGTGCTTCACCTCTTCTATTAGTGGCTTGAATGCGATGCACGAAAGCAAGTTTACTGTAACTCTCTAATCTTCCTAGTGAGAACTTAATCCAAAAATTTCGTCACAATTCAGAACATTAGTCTCCAACCCTATTTATTTGTAAGGTCAGCAGTGGCCCATGGAGCATCACCTGGCGGACCTTAGGTTATATCCGATGCACCAAAGCAAGTTTACTGTAAGTCTCGAAGTTTCCTGGTGAGAATATAACCCAGAAATTTCGTCGCAATTCAGAACTGTAGTCTCCAAGCGTTCTTATCTGCAAGGTCATCAGTGGAACTGTGTGGCATCACCTGGTAGAACAGTAGCTGGAATCCAATGCACCAAAGATGGGTGACTGTAACCATCGAAGCTTCCTAGTGAGAATGTAACCCGAAAAATTCGTCGCAATTAAGAAAATTAGTCTCCAAGCTTATTTATCCGCAAAGTCAGCAGTCGAACCATGGAGCATCACCAGGTGGACCAGTAGCTTAAATCCGATGCACCAAAGCAAGTTTACTGTAACCTTCGAAGCTTCCTAGTGAGAATTTAACCCTGAAATTTCGTCGCAATTCAGAACTTTCGCCTCCAAGCCAATTATTGCAATATAAGCAGTGCAACCATGTATCATAACCTTGTTTACCAATAGCTTGTACCCGATGCACCAAAGCAAGTTGACTGTAACCCTCGAAGCTTACTTGTGAGAATGTAACTCCGAAAGTTCGACGCAATTAAGAAGTTTAGTCTCAAAGCCTACTTATCAGCCAGGTCAGCAGTGGATCCATGGAGTTCACCTGGTCTATTAGTAGCTTGAATGCGATGCACCAAAACAAGTTTACTGTAACTCTCGAATCTTCCTAGTGAGAATTTTATCGAGAAATTTGTCACAATTCAGAACTTTAGTCTCCAAGCATACATATATGCTAGGTCAGCAGTGGACCCATGGAGATTCACCTGATGCACCGGTAGCTCGAATCCAATTCACCAAAGCAAGTTTACTGTATCTCTCGAAGCTTCCTAGTGAGAATATAACCCAGAAATGTCGTCGCAATTCAGAACTTTCGCCTCCAAGCCAATTATTCAATAGCAGCAGTGGAACCATGGATCATAACCTAATAGACCAGTAGCTTGTACCCGATGCACCAAAGCAAGTTGACTGTAACCCTCGAAGCCTCCTTATGAGAATGTAACCCAGAAATTTCGTCACGATCCAGAACTTTTGTCTCTAAGCCTACATATATCCTAGGTCAGCAGTGGAACCATGGATCATCATCTCGTTTACCAGCAGCTTGAATCCGATACGCCAAACTAAGTTTACTGTAACTCTCGAAGCTTCCTAGTGAGAATATAACCCACAGATTTCGTCGCAAAACAGAACTGTAGTCTCCAAGCCTACTTCTCTGCATATTCAGCAGTGGAACCATGGAGCGTCACCTGGTGGACAAGTAGTCTTAATCTTATGCACCAAAGCAAGTTTACTGTACCTCTCGAAGCTTCCTAGTGAGAATGTAACCCAGAAATTTCGTCGCAATGCGGAACATTAGTCTCCAAGCCTACTTATCTACGATTTCAGCAGTGAACCATGGAGCGTCACCTGGCAGACCAGTAGCTTAAATCGATGTACCAAAGCAAGTTTACTGCAACTCCGAAGCTTCATAGTGAGAATATAATTCAGATATTTCGTCACAATTCTGAACTTTATTCTCCAAGCCTACTTATTTGCAAGGCCAGCAGTTTAACCATGGAGCAGCACCAGATGGACCAGTAGCTTCATTCCGATGCACCAAAGCACGGTAACTGTATCCCTCGAAGCTTCCTAGTGAGAATATAACCCAGAAACAACGTCGAAATTCAGAACTTTAATCTTCAAGCCTACTTACCTTCAAGGTCAGCAGTGGAACCATGGAGCAACACCTGTTGGACCAGTAGGTTGAATCAGATGCAACAAAGCAAGATTACTGTAACTCTCGAAGCTTCCTAGTGATAATTTATTCCAGAAATTTCGTCGCAATTCAGAACTTTAGTCTCCAAGCCTACTTAACTGCTACTTCATCAGTGGAACCATGGAGCATCACTTGATGAACCAGTAGCTTGAATCCGATGCACCAAAGCAAGACTACTGTACCTCTTGAAGCTTCCTAGAAGGAATACAACCCAGAAAGTTGGTCGTAATTCAGAACATTAGTCTCCAAGCCTACTTATCTGCAAGGTCACCAGTGGAAACATGGAGCATCACCTGGTGGACCAAAAGCTTGAATCCGATGCACCAAAGCAAGTTTACTGTACCTCTCGAAGCTTCCTAGTAAGAATACAACCCAGAATTTTGGTCGTAAATCAGAACTCTAGTCTCGAAGCCTACTTATCTTCAAAGTCAGCAGTGGAACCATGGAGCATCACCTGGTAAACCAATAGGTTCAATTAGATGCACCAAAGCAAGTTTACTGTAACACTCGGAGCTTCCTAGTGAGAATTTATCCCAGAAATTTCTTCGCAATTCAGAACTTTAGTCTCCAAGCCTACTTATTTGCAAGGTCAGCAGTTGAACCATGGAGCAGCACCAGATGGACCAGTAGCTTAATTCCGATGCACCAAAGCACGGTAACTGTATCTCTCGAAGCTTCCTAGTGAAAATATAACAAAGAAACAACGTCGAAATTCAGAACTTTAGTCTCCAAGCCAACTTACCGTCAAGGTCAGCAGTGGAACCATGCAGCAACACCTGTTGGACCAGTAGGTTGAGTCAGATGCAACAAAGCAAGATTACTGTAACTCTCGAAGCTTCCTAGTAAAAATACAACCCAAAAATTTGGTCGTAATACAGAACCTTAGTCTCCAAGCCTACTTATCTGCAAGGTCAGCACAGGAACCATGGAGCATCACCTGGTGGACCAATGGCTTAAATCCGATGCACCAATGAAAGTTTACTGTAACTCTTGAAGCTTCCTAGTGGGAACAAAATCCAGAAATTTCATAGCAATTCAAACATTAGTCTCCAAGCCTACTTATCTGCAAGGTCAACGTTGGAACCATGGAGCATCACCTGGTGGACCAGTAGGTTAACTCTGATACAACAAAGCAAGTGTACTGTATCTGTCGAAGGTTCCTAGTGAGAATGAAACACAGAAATTTCGTCGAAATTGAGAACTTTCGAAGCCTACTTATTTGTAATTTCAGCATCGGAACCATGGAGCGTAACCCGGTGGACCAGTAGCTTGAATCCGATGCACCAAAGCATGTTTAATGTAACTCTAGAAGCTTCCTAGTGAGAATGTAACCAAGATATTTCGTCGCTATTCAGATCTTTAGTCTCCAAGCCCACTTATATGCAAGGTCAGCAGTGGATTCATCGAGCATCACCTGGTGGACCAGTAGCTTAAATCCGATGCACCAGAGTACGTTTACTGTAACTCACGAAGCTTCCTAGTGAGCAAGTAACCCAGAAGTTTCGTTGCAATTTAGAACTTTGTTCTCCAAGCCTACTTATCTGCAAGGTCAGCAGTGGAAACTTACGTCATCACCTGGTGGACCAGTAGCTTGAATCCGATGCAGAAAGCATGTTTTCTGTAACTCTCGAAGCTTCCTAGTGAGAATATAACCCAGAAATTTCGTGGTAATTCAAAACTTTTGTCTCGAATATTACATATCTTCGAAGCCAGCAGTGGAACCATGGAGCATCACCTAGTGGTCCAGTAGGTTATATCTGTCGCACCAAACCATGCTTACTGTAACTCTTGAAGCTTCCTAGTGGGAATAAAATCCAAAAATTTCATAGCAATTCAGAACGTTACTCTCCAAGCCTACTTATCTGCAAGGTCAGCAGTGGAACGATGGAGCATCACCTGGTGGACCAGTACGTTAAATCCGATGCAGCGAAGCAAGTGTACTGTATCTCTCGAAGCTTCCTAGTGAGAATGTACACCAAATATTCCTGTCGAAATCCAGAAGTTAAGTCTCCAAGACCACTTATTTATAATTTCAGCATCGGAACCATGGAGCATAACCTGGTCTACCCGTGGCTTACATCCGATGCACCAAAGCAAGTTTACTGTAACTCTCGAAGCTTCCTGGTTTGATTACAACACAGAAATGTCATCGCAATTTAGAACTTTAATCTTCAAGCATTATTATCTGCGAGGTCAGCAGTAGAACCATGGAGCATAACCTGGTGGACCAGTAGCTTGAATCCGATGTAGCAAAGCAAGTTTACTGTACTCTAGAAGCTTCCTTGTGAGAATGTAACCAAGAAGTTTCGTCGCTATTCAGAACTTTAGTCTCCAAGCCTACCTATCTGCAAGGTCAGCAGTGGATCCATCAAGCATCACCTGGTGAACAAGTAGCTTAAATCCGATGCACCAAAACACGTTAACTGTAACTCTCGAAGCTTCCTAGTGAGAATATAACACAGAAATTTCGTAGCAAATCGAAACTATTGTCTAGAATTATACTTATCTGCAAAGTCAGCAGTGGAACCATGGAGCATCACCTGGTGGACCAGTAGGTTAAATCCGATGCACCAAACCAAGTTTACTGTAATTCTCGAAGCTTCCTAGTGAGAATGGAAACCAGAAATTTTGTCGCAATTCAGAACATTAGTCTCCAAGCCTACTTATCTGCAAGGTCAGCAGTGGACTCCCGGAGCATCACCTGGTGGACCAGTAGCTAATATCCGATGCACCAAAGCACGTATACTGTAACTCTCGAAGCTTCCTAGTGAGAATGTATGACAGAAGATTCGCCGCAATTCAGAACTTTAGTCTCGAAGCCTACTTATCTGCAGGGTCAGCAGTGGAACCATAAGGCATCACGTGCTGGACCAGTAGCTTGAATCCGACGCACCAAACGAAGCTTACTGTAACTCTCGAAGCTTCCTAGTGAGAATGGAACCCAGATATATCGTCGCAATTCAGAAGTTTAGTCTCAAAACCTACTTATATGGAAGGTCAGCAGTGGAACCATGGAGCATCACCTGGTGGACCAGTAGCTTAAATCCGATGCATCAAAGCTCGTTTTCTGTAACTCTCGACGCTTCCTACTGAGAATGTAACCCAGAAATTTCGTCACAATTCAGAACATTCGTCTCCAAGCCTACTTATCTGCAAGGTCAGCAGTGCAACCATGAAGCATCACCTGGTGGACTAGTAGGTTAAATCCCATGCACAAAAGCAAGTGTACTGTATCCCTCGAAGCTTCCTAGTGAGAATGTACACCAAAAATTCCCGTCGCAATTCAGAACATAAGTTTCCAAGCCTACTTATTTGCAATTTCAGCATCGGAACCATGGAGCATAACCTGGTCTACCAGTAGCTTACATCCGATGCACCAAAGCAAGTTTACTGTAACTCTCAACGCATCCTAGTTTGATTACCACACAGAAATGTCATCGCAATTTAGAACTTTAATCTTTAAGCCTAATTACCTGAGAGGTCAGCAGTAGAACCTTGGAGCATTACAAGGTGGACCAGTAGCTTGAAGCCGATGCAGCAAAGCAAGTTTACTGTAACTCTCGAAGCTTCCTAGTTTGAGAACAACAAAGAAATAGCGTCGCAATTCAAAACTTTTGTCTCCAAGCCTTCTTATCTGCAAGGTCAGCAGTGGATCCATCGAGCAATACCTGGTGGGAGAGTAACTTAAATCCGATGCACCAAAGCCCGTTTACGGTAACTCTAGAAGCTTTCTAGTGAGAATGTAACCCCGAAGCTTTGTCGCAATTCAGAACTATGGTCTCCAAGCCTACTTATCTGCAAGGTCAGCAATAAAACCATAGAGCACCACCTGGTAGGCCAGTAGATTAAATCCGATGCACCAAATCAAGTTTACTGTAACTCTCGAAACTTCCAAGTGAGAATACAACCCAGAAATTTTGTCGCAATTCAGAACTTTTGTCTCCAAGCCTACTTATCTGCAAGGTCAGCAGTCGAACCATGGAGCAGCACCAGGTGGATCAGTAGGTTAAATCCGATGCACCAAAGCACGTTTTCTGTATCTCCCGAAGCTTCCTAGTGAGAATATAAGCCAGAAATAACGTCGCAAATCAGAACTTTATTCTCCAAGCCTACTTATCTTCAAGGTCAGCAGTGGAACCATGGAGCATCACCTGGTGGACCAGTAGGTCCAATCAGATGCACCAAAGCAAGTTTAATGTAACTCTGGAAGCTTCCTAGTTGGAATACAACACAGAAATAACGTCGCAATTCAGAACTTTTGTCTCCAAGCCTTCTTATCTGCAAGGTCAGCAATGGATCCATCGAGCAATTCCTGGTGAACCTATAGCTTGAATCCGATGCACCAAAGCAATTTTAATATAGCTCTAGAAGCTTCCTAGTGAGAATGTAACCCAGAAATTTCGTTTCAATTCAGAACTTTGGTCTCCAAGCCTTGTTATTTGCAAGGACAGCAGTGGAACCATGGAGAATTACCTGGAGGACCAGTAGCTTAAGTCCGATACACCAAAGAATGTTTACTGTAACTCTCGAAACTTCCAAGTGAGAATACAACCAAGAAATTTCTCGCAATTCAGAACTTTTGACTCCAAGCCTTCTTATCTGCAAGGTCAGCAGTTGAACCATGGAGCAGCACCAGGTGGACCAGTAGCTTAAACCCGATGCACCAAAGCACGTTTACTCTATGTCTCGAACCTTCCTAGTGAGAATATAACCCAGAAATAACGTCGCAATTCCGAACTTTAGTCTCCAAGCCTACTTATCTTCAAGGTCAGCAGTGGAACCATGGAGCATCACCTGGTGGACCAGTAGGTTCAATGAGGTGCACTGCAGTAAGTTTACCGTAATTCTCGAACCTACCTAGTGAGAATGTAACCACGAAATTTCGTCGCAATTCATAACTTTTGTCTCCAAGCCTTCTTATCTGCAAGGTCATCAGTGGATCCATCGAGCAATTCCTGGTGAACGTGTAGCTTGAATCCGAAGCACCAAAGCAATTTTAAAGTAGCTCTAGAAGCTTCCTAGTGAGAATGTAACCCAGTAATTTCGTTGTAATTCAGAACTTTTGTCTCCAAGACCTCTCATCTGCAAGGTCAGCAGTGGAACGATGTTGCATCACCTGGTTGACCAGTAGGTTAAACGCGATATAATCAAGCAAGTTTACTGTCGATCTCGAAACTTCCTGGTGAGAATGTAGTCACGAAATTTTGTTGCAATTCAGAACATTAATCTCCAAACCTACTTATCTGCAAGGTCAGCATTGGAAACATGGAGCATCACCTGGTGGACCAGTAGCTTAAATCGGATGCACCACAGCAGGTTTGCTGTAACTCTCGAAGCTTCCTTGTGAGAATGTAACCCATAAATTACGTCGCAATTCAGAACTTTAGTCTACAAGCCTACTTATGTGCAATGTCATATGTGGAACTATAGATCACCAACTAGTTGACCAGTAGCTTAAATCCGATGCACCAAAGCAAGTTTACTGTAACTCTCGAAGCTTCCTTGTGAGAATCTACCCCATAAATTACATCGCAATTCAGAACTTTAGTCTACAAGACTACTTATGTGCAAGGTCAATGTGGAACTATAGATCTCCAACTGGTTGACCAGTAGTTTAAATCCGATGCACCAAAGCAAGTTTACTGTAACTCTCGAAGCTTCCTGGTGAGAGTGTAATCAAGAAATTTCGGTGCAATTCAGAACAGTAGTCTCCAAGCCTACTGATCTGCAAGGTCAGCAGTGGAACCATGGAGCATCACCTGGTGGACCAGTAGCTTAAATCCGATGCACCAAAGCAAGTTTACTGTAACTCTCGAAGCTTCCTGGTGAGAGTGTAATCAAGAAATTTCGGTGCAATTCAGAACAGTAGTCTCCAAGCCTACTGATCTGCAAGGTCAGCAGTGGAACCATGGAGCATCACCTGGTGGACCAGTAGCTTAAATCCGATGCACCAAAGCAAGTTTACTGCAACTCGAAAGCATGCTAATGAGAATAAAATCCAGATATTTAGACACAATTCTGAACTTTAGTCTCCAAGCGTACTTATTTCCAAGGTCAGCTGTGGAACAATGGAGCAGCACCAGATGGACCAGTAGCTTTTATCAGATGCACCAAAGCAAGATAACTGTATCTCTCGAAACTTCCTAGTGAGAATATAAATGCATTGTAATACAAAACTTTAGTCTCCAAGCCTACTTATCTTAGAGGTCAGCAGTGGAGCCATGGAGCATAACCTGGTGGACCAGTAGCTTAAATCCGATACACCGAAGTATGTTTACTGTACCTCTCGAAGCTTCCTAGTTAGAATGTAACCCAGAAATTTCGTCGCAATTCAGAACTTTAGTCTCCAAGCCTAATTATCTTCAAGGTCAGCAGTCGAACCATGGAGTATCACTTGGTCTACAAGTAACTTGAATGCGATGCAGAAAAGTATGTTTACTGTAACTCTTGAAGATTGCTAATGAGAATTTAATACAGGAATTTTGTCACAATTCAGAACTTTAGTCTCCAATCCTACTTATCTGCAAGGTCTGCAGTGGGCCATGGAGCATCACCTGATGGACCTTAGCTCAAATCTGATGCACCAAATCAAGTTTACTACAACTAGCGAAAGTTCCTGGTGACAATGTAACTCAGAAATTTCGTTGCAATTCAGAACATTAGTCTCCAAGCTCACTTATCTGTAAGGTCAGCAGTGGAACCATGGAGCATCACCTGATGGACCAGTAGCTTAAATCCGATGCACCAAAGCAAGTTAGTTGTAACTCTCGAAGCTTGCTTGTGAGAATGTAACCCATAAATTATGTCGCAATTCAGAACTTTAGTCTCCAAGCCTACTTATGTGCAAGGTCAGCAGTGGAACCATGGAGCATCACCTGGTTGACCAGTAGCTTGAATCGGATGCACCACAACAAGTTTACTGTAACCCTAGAAGCTTCCTAGTGAGAATGTAACCCAGCAAGTTCGTCGCAATTAAGAACTTTAGTCTCCAAGCCTACTTATCCGCATGGTCAGCAGTTGTACTATAGAGCATCACCTGGTCTACCAGTAGCTTGATTGCGATGCACGAAACCAAGTTTACTGTAACTCCCGAATCTTCCTAGTGCGAATATACTACAGATATTTCGTTACAATTCAGAACTTTAGTCTCCAATCCTCCTTATCTGTAATGTCAGCTGTGGAACCATGAAGGATCACCTGGTGAAAATGTAGCCCAAATCCGATGCACCAAAGCAAGTTTGCTGTAACTCTTGAAGCTTCCTAGTGAGAATACAGAACTTTAGCCTCCATGCCTACTTATCTGCAAGGTCAGCAGTGTATCCATGCAGCTTCACCTGGTGGACCAGTAGCTTAAATCCGATGCACCAAAGTACGTTTATTGAAACTCTAGAAGCTTCCTGCTGAGAATGTAATTCATAAATGTCGTTAGAATTCAGAACTATATTCGCCACCCTACTTATCTGCAAGGTCAGCAGTGAACGATGGAGAGTCACTTGGTGAACCAGTAGGTTAAATCCGATGCACCAGAGAAGTTTACTGTAACTCTCGACTCTTCCTAGTGAGAATGTAACCCAGAACTTTTGTTGCTATTCAGGAGTTAAGTATCTGAGCCTACTTATTTGCAAGTTCAGCAGTGGATCCATGGAGCTTCAATTAGTGGACAAGTTTTCTGTAACTCTCGAAGTTTCCTTGTGAGAATGTAACCCATAAATAACGTCGCAATTCAGAACTTTAGTCTCCAAGCCTACTTAAGTGCAAGGACAGCAGTGGAATCATGGAGCATCACCTGGTGGACCAGTAGCTTGAATCGGATGCATCACAGAATGTTTACTGTAACCCTAGAAGCTTCCTAGTGAGAAAGTAAATTAGCAAGTTCGTCGCAATTAAGAACTTTTGTCTCCAAGACTACTTATCCGCATGGTCAGCAGTCGAACTATTGAGCGTCACCTGGTCTACCAGTAGCTTGAATGCGATGCTCCAAAGGAAGTTTACTGTAACTCTGAATCGTCCTAGTGAGAATTTACTACGGAAATTTCGTCACAATTCAGAACTTTAGTCTCCAAGCCTCCTTATCTGTAAGGTCAGCTGTGTAACCATGAAGCATCACCTGGTGAACCAGTAGCCTAAATCCGATGCACCAAACCAAGTATTGTAGCTCTCGAAGCATCCTAGTGAGAATATAACCCAAAAATGTCGTCGCAATTCAGAACAGCAGTCTCCAAGCCTACTTATCTGCAAGGTCAGCAGTTGAACCATGGAGCATCACCTGGTGGACCAGTAGCTTGAATCCGATGCACCAAAGCAAGTTTACTGTAACCCTGGAAGCTTCCTTATGATAATGTAACCCTGCAAGTTCGTCGCAATTCAGAACTTCAGTCTCCAAGCCTACTTATGTGCAGGGTAAGCAGTCGAACCATGTAGCATCACCTGGTCTAACAGTTGCTTGAATGCGATGCAATAAAGCAAGTTTACTGTAAGGATCTAGATTTCCCAGTGAGAATTAAATCCGATGTACCAAATACCCTTACTGTAACTCTCGAAGCTTCCTGGTGGGAATATAGAACAGAAATTTCGTCGCAATTCAGAACGTTACTCTCCAAGCCTACTTATATGCAAACTCAGCAGTGGAACCATAGGGCATCACCGGGTAGGTCAGTAGCTAAAATCCGATGCACAAAAGCAAGTTTACTGTAACTCTCGAAGCTTCCTAGTGAGAATATAACCCAAAAATTTCGTCGCAACTCAGAACAGCAGTCTCCAAGCCTACTTATCTGCTAGGTCAGCAGCGGAACCATGGGGCATCACCTGGTAACTGTAGCTTGAATGCGGTGCACCAAAGCAAGTTTACTGTAACTCTCGAATTTTCCTAGTGACGATTTAATCAAGAAATTTCGTCACAATTCAGAACTTTATTCTTTAAGCCTATTTATCTGTAAGGTCAGCTGTGGAACCATATAGCATCACCTGGAGGACCAGTAGGTTAAAGCCGATCCACCAAATCAAGTTTACTGTAACTCCCAAAGCTTCCTAGTGACAATATAACTCAGAAGATTTCGTTACAATTCTTAACTGTAGTCTCCATGCCTACTTATCTGCAAGGTCAACAGTGGATCCATGGAGCTTCACCTGGTGACCAGTAGCTTAAATCCGATGCACCAAAGCACGTTTATTGAAACTCTCGAAGCTTCCTGCTGAGAATGTAATTCATAAATGTCGTTGGAATTTAGAACTATATTCGCCAAGCCTACTTATCAGCAAGGTCAGCAGTGGAACCATGGAGAGTCACTTGGTGAACCAGTAGGTTAAATCCGATGCACCAAAGGAAGTTTACTGTAACTCTCGAATTTTCCTACTGACAATTTAATCAAGAAATATCGTCACAATTCAAAACTTCGTTCTTTAAGCCTACTGATCTGTAAGGTCAGCTGTGGAACCATATAGCATCACCTGGTGGACCAGTAGGTTAAAGCCGATCCACCAAAGGACGTTTACTGTAACTCTCGAAGCTTCCTGGTGAAAATAAAACCCCGAACTTTCGTCGCAATATTGAACTTTAGCCTCCATGAATACTTATCTGCAAGGTCAGTAATGGAACCATGGAGCATACCTGGTGGACCAGTAGCTTAAATCCGATGCACCAATGCAAGTTTACTGTTACTCTCGAAGCTTCCTGGTGAGAATATAACACAGAAATTTCGTCGCAATTTAGAACTTTAGTCACCAAGCCTACTTATCTGCAAAGTCAGCAGTGTAACCATGCTGCATCAGCTGGTGGAGCAGTAGCTTATATCCGATGCACCAAACCAAGTTTACTGTAATTCTCATTTCTTCCTAGTGATAATGTTACCCAGTAATGTCGTCGCAATATAGAACTTTAGTCTCCATGCGTACTTATCTGCATGGTCAGTAGTGGAACCAAGGAGCATAACCTGGTTGACCAGTAGCTTGAATCCAATGCTCCAAAGTAAGTTTTCTGTAACTCTCGAAACTTCCTAGTAGGAATATAACCCAGAAATTTCGTCGCAATTCATAACATTAGTCTCCAAGTCTACTTATCTGCAAGGTTAACAGTGGACCATGTAGCTTCACCTGGTGGACCAGTAGTTTAAATCCTATGCACCAACGCACCTTTACTGTAACTCTCGAAGCTTCCTGGTGAGAATGTAACCCATAAATGTCGTCGCAATTCAGAAATTTATTCTCCAAGCCTACTTATCTGCAAGGTCAGCAGTGGAACCGTGGAGCATCACCTGGTGGATCAGTAGCTTGAATCCGATGCACCAAAGATGGTTGACTGTAACCCTCGAAGCTTCCTATTGAGAATGTAACCCAGAAAGTTCTTCACAATGCAGAATTGTATCCTCCAAGACTACTTATCTCTAATGTCAGCTGTGGAACCATGGAGCATCTCCTGGTGGACCTTAGCTAAAATCCGATGCACCAAAGCAAGTTTGCTGTCACTCCCGAAGCTTCCTGGTGAGAATAAACCCCGAACGATCATCGCAATATAGAACTTTACCCTCCATGCCTACTTATCTGCAAGGTCAGCAGGGAACGATGGAGCATACCTGGTGGACAAGTAGCTTAAATCCGATGCACCAAAACAAGTTTACTGTAACTCTCGTAGATTCCTGGAGAGAATATAACACACATATTTCGTCGCAATTCATAACTTTACTCTCCAGGCCTACTTATCTGCAAGGTGTGCCGTGGAACCATGGAGCAACACCTGGTGGACCAGTCGCTTAAACCCGATGCACCAAAGCAAGTTTACTGTAACTCTTGAATCTTCCTAGTCAGAATTAAATCCCGTAATTTCGTCACAATTTAGAAGCTTAGTCTAAAACCCTACTTATCTGTAAGGTCAGCTGTGGAACTAGTGAGCATCACCTGGTGGACCAGTAGCCTAATACCGATGAACTAAAACAAGTTTACTTAAACTCTCGAAGCTTCCTGGTGAGAATATAACACAGAAATGTGGTCGCAGTTCTGAACTTTAGTCTCCAAGTCTTCTTATCAGCAAGGTGAGCAATGGAACCATGGAGCATCATCTGGATGAGCAGTAGCTTAATTCCGATGCACAAACGCACCTTTACTGTAACTCTCGAAGCTTCCTGGTGAGAATATAACCCAGAAATGTCGTAGCAATTCAGAACTTTAGTCTACAAGTCTACTTATCTGCAAGGTCTGCAGTGGAACAATGGAGCATCAGGTGGTTGGCCAGTACCTTATATCCGATGCACCAAAGCAAGTTTACTGTAACCCTTGAATCTTCCTAGTCATAATTTAATCACGTAATTTCATCACAATTCAGAACTTTAATCTAAAAGCCTATTTATCTGTAAGATCACCTGTGGAAATAGTGAGCATCACATCGTGGACCAGTAGCCTAATTCCGATGCAGCAAAGCAAGTTTACTGCAACTCTCGAAGCTTCCTGTTAAGAGTATAACAAAGAAATTTCGTCTCAATTCAGAACTTTAGTCTCTAAGTCTACTTATCTGCAAGGTGAGCAATGGAACCATGGAACATCACCTGGTGGACCAGTAGCTTACATCCGATGCACCAACGCACCTTTACTGTAACTCTCGAAGCTTCCTGGTGAGAATATAACCCAGAAATTTCGTCGCAATTAAGAACTTTATTATCCAAGCCTACTTGTCTGCAAGGTCAGCAGTGGAACCGTGGAGCATCACCTGGTGGATCAGTAGCATGAATCCGATGCACCAAAGATGGTTGACCGTAAACGTCGAAGCTTCCTATTGAGAATGTAACCCAGAAAGTTCTTCACAATTCAGAATTATATCCTCCAAGCCTACTTATCAGTAATGTCAGCTGTGGAACCATGGAGCATCTCCTGGTGGACCTTAGCTAAAATCCGATGCACCAAAGCAAGTTTGCTGTCACTCTCGAAGCTTCCTGGTGAGAATATAACACACATATTTCGTCACAATTCATAACTTTACTCTCCAGGCCTACTTATCTGCAAGGTGTGCCGTGGAACCATGGAGCAACACCTGGTGGACCAGTCGCTTAAACCCGATGCACCAAAGCAAGTTTAATATAACTCTTGAATCTTCCTAGTCAGAATTTAATCCCGTAATTTCGTCACAAATTAGAAGCTTAGTCTAAAACCCTACTTATCTGTGAGGTCAGCTGTGTTACCAGTGAGCATCACCTGGTGGACCAGTAGCCTAATACCGATGCACTAAAGCAAGTTTACTTAAACTCTCGAAGCTTCCTGGTGAGAATATAACACAGAAATTTCGTCGCAGTTCAGAACTTTAGTCTCCAAGTCTACTTATCTGCAAGGTGAGCAGTGGACCATGTAGCTTCACCTGGTGGACCAGTAGCTTAAATCCGATGCACCAACGCACCCTTGCTGTAACTCTCGAAGCTTCCTGGTGAGAATATAACCCAGAAATTTCGTCGCAATTCAGAACTTTATTCTCCAAGCATACTCATCTGCAAGGTCAGCAGCGGTACCGTGGAGCATCAACTGGTGGATCAATAGCTTGAATTCGATGCAACAATGCTGGTTGACTGTAAACCTCGAAGCATCCTAGTGAGAATGTAACCCAGAAAGTTCGTCACAATTCAGAACTTTATCTTCCAAGCCTACTTGTCTGTAACGTCAGCTGTGAAACCATGGTGCATCACCTGGTGGACCTTAGCTTAAATCCGATGCACCAAAGCAAGTTTACTATAACTCTCGAAGCTTCCTGGTGAGAATTAAACCCCGAACGTTCGTCGCTATATAAAACTTTAGCCTCCATGCTTACTTAACTGCAAGGTCAGCGGTCTAATCATGGAACATACCTGGTGGACCAGTAGCTTAAATCCGATGCACCAAAGCAAGTTTACTGTAACTCTTGAATCTTCCTTGTCAGAATTTAACCCCTTAATTTCGTCACAATTCTGATCTTTTGTCTAAAAGACCACTTACCTGTAAAGTCTGCTGTGGAACCAGTGAGCATCACCTTGTCTCCTAGTGGCCTAATTCCGATGCACTAAAGCAAGTTTACACTACCTCTAGAAGCTTCCTGGTGAGAATATAACCCAGAAATTTCGTCGCAATTAAGAACTTTTGTCTCTAAGCCTACTTATCTGCAAGGTTTGAAGTGGAACCATGGTGCATCACCTGTTTGACCAGTAGCTTGAATCTGAGCACCAAAGCAGTAACTGTAACGCTCGAAGCTTCCTAGTGAGAATATAAACCAGAAAGTTCGTCGCAATTAAGAACTTTCGTCTTCAAGCCTACTTATCCGTAAGGTCAGCAGTCAGACCATAGAGCATGACCAGGTCTAACAGTAGCTCGGATGTGATGCAGCAAAGCAAGTGTACTGTAACTATCGACTCTTCCTAGTCAGAATTTAATCCAGAAATTTAGTCGCTATTTATAACTTTAATCTCCAAGCCTACTTATATGCAAGGTCAGCAGTGCAACCATAGGGCATCACCTTGTAGACCAGTAGGTTAAATCCGATGCACCAAAGGAAGTTTACTGTAACTCTCGAAGCATCCTAGTGAGAATGTAACCCAGAAATGTCGTCGCAATTCAAAACTTTATTCTCCAATACTACTTATCTGCAAGGTCAGTAGTGGAACCGTGGAGCATCACCTGGTGGATCAGTAGCTTGAATCCGATGCACCAAAGTTGGTTGACTGTAACCATCGACGCTTCCTAGCGAGAATGTAACCCAGAAAGTTCGTCACAATTCAGAACTATATCCTCCAAGCCTACTTACCTGTAAGGTCAGCTGTGGAACAATTGAGCATCAACCGGGGGACCTTAGCTTAAATCCGATGCACCAAAGCAAGTTTACTGTAACTCTCGAAGCTTCCAGGTGAGAATAAAACCCCAAACGTTCGTCGCTATATAGAACATTAGCCACCATGCCTACTTATCTGCAAGGTCATCAGTGGAAACATGGAGTAAAACTGGTGGACAAGTAGCATAAATCCGATGCACTAAAGAAAGTTTACTGTATCTTTCCAAGCTTCCTGGTGATAATATAACAGAGAAATTTCGTCGCAATTCCAAACTTTAGTCTCCAAGTCTACTTATCTGCAAGGTGAACAGTGGACCATGTAGCTTCACCTGGTGGACCAGTAGTTTACATCCGATGCACCAACGCACCTTTACTGTAACTCTCGAAGCTTCCTGGTGAGAATATAACCCAGAAATTTCGTCGCAATTCAGAACTTTATTATCCAATCCTACTTGCCTGCAAGGTCAACTGTGGAACCGTGGAGCATCACCTGGTGGATCAGTAGCTTAAATCCGATGCACCAAAGATGGTTGACCGTAAACCTCGAAGTTTCCTAGTGAGAATGTAACCCAGCAAGTTCGTCGCAATTAAGAACCTTAGTCTTAAAGCCTACTTATGCGCAAGCTCAGCAGTCGAACCATAGAGCATGACCTGATCTAACAGTAGCTTGAATGAGATGCAGCAAAGCAAGTTTACTGTAACTATCGAAGCTTCCTGGTAAGAGTATAACACAGAAATTTCGTCGCTATTCAGAACTTTAGTCTCCAAGTCTACTTGTCTACAAGGTGAGCAGTGGAACCATGGAGTATCACCTGGTGGATCAGTCGCTTGAATCCGATGCATTAAAGATGGTTGACTGTAACCCTCGAAGTAACCTAATGAGAATGTAAAACTGAAAGTTCCTCACAATCCGGAACTTTATCCTTCAAGCCTACTTATCTCTAAGGCCAGCTGTGGAGCCATGGAGCATCACCTGGTGGACCTTAGCTTAAATCCGATGCACCAAAGCAAGTTTACTGTACCTCTAGAAGCTTCCTGGTGAGAACAAAACCCCGAACGTTCGTCGCAATATAGAGCTTTAGATTCCATGCCTACTTACCTGCAAGTTTAGCAGTGGAACCATGGAGCATACATGGTACCAGTAGCTTAAATCCGATGCACCAACGCACCTTTACTGTAACTCTCGAAGCTTCCTGGTGATAATATATCCCAGAAATTTCGTCGCAATTCAGAACTTTAGTCTCCAAGCCTTCTTATCTGCAAGGTCTGCAGTGGAACCATGGAGCATCACCTGGTTGACCAGTAGTTTAAGTCCAATGCAATAAAAAAAAGTTTACTGTAACTCTCGAAGCTTCCTAGTGAGAACGTAACCCATAAATTACGTAGCAATTCAGAACTTTAGACTCCAATCCTAATTATCTGCAAGTCGAGCAGTGGAACCATGGGACATCACCTGGTGGACCAGTAGCTTGAATCTGATGCACCAGAGCGGTTAACTGTAGCCCTCGAAGCGTCCCAGTGAGAATGTAACCCAGATATGTCTTCGCAATTTAGAACTTTATTCTCCAAGCCTTCTTATCCAAAAGGTCAGCATTCGAACCATAGAGCATGACCAGGTCTAACAGTAGCTTGAATGCGATGCAGCAAAGCAAGTGTAATGTAACTATCGACTCTTCCTAGTGAGAATGTAATACAGAAATTTCGTCGCAGTTCAGAATTTTAGTCTAAAAGCCTACTTATCTTTAAGGTCAGCTGTGGAACTAGTGAGCATCTCCAGGTGGACCAGTAGCCGAATTCCTATGCACTAAAGCAAGTTTACGGTATATCTCGAGGAATCCTGGTGAGAATATAACACAAAAAATTCGTCGCAATTCAGAACTTTAGTCTCCAAGTCTACTTATATATAAGGTGAGCATTGGAACCATGGAGCATCACTAGGTTGACCAGTACCTTAAATCCGATGCACCAAAGAGGGTTTACTGTAACTCTCGAAGCTTCCTAGTGAGAATGTAACCCATAAATTTCGTAGCAATTCAGAACTTTAATCTCCAATCCTACATATCTGCAAGGTCAGCGGTAGAACCATAGAGCATCACCTGGTGAACCAGTAGCTTTAATCTGATTCACCACAGTAGTTAACTGTAACCGTCGAAGCTTCCTAGTGAGAATGTAACCCAGAAAGTTTGTCGAAATTAAGAACTTTAGTCTCCAAACCTACTTATCCGCAAGGTCAGCAATCAAACCACAGAGCATGACCTGGTCTAACAGTAGCTTGAATGCGATGCAGCAAAGCAAATTTACTGTAGCTATCGACTCTTCCAAGTGAGAATTTTATCCAGAAATTTCGTCGCAATTAAGTACTTTAATCTCCAAGCCTACTTATATGCAAGGTCAGCAGTGGAACCATAGGGCATCACCAGTTAGACCAGTAGCTTAAATCCGATGCACCAAAGAAAGTTTACTGGAACTCTCGAAGCTTCCTGGTGAGAATAAAACCGCGACCGTTCGTCGCAATATAGAACTTTAGCCTCCATGCCTACTTATCTGCAAGGTCATCAGTGGAACCATGAAGCATACCTGGTGGACAATTAGCTTAAATCCGATGCACCAAAGAAAGTTTACTGTAACTCTCGAAGCTTCCTGGTGAGAATGTTGTTGTTTGTTGTTGTCTTCAGTCCTGAGACTGGTTTGATGCAGCTCTCCATGCTACTCTATCCTGTGCAAGCTGCTTCATCTCCCAGTACCTACTGCAACCTACATCCTTCTGAATCTGCTTAGTGTACTCATCTCTCGGTCTCCCTCTACGATTTTTACCCTCCACACTGCCCTCCAATGTTAAATTTGTGATCCCTTGATGCCTCAAAACATGTCCTACCAACCGATCCCTTCTTCTAGTCAAGTTGTGCCACAAACTTCTCTTCTCCACAATCCTATTCAATACCTCCTCATTAGTTACGTGATCTATCCACCTTATCTTCAGTATTCTTCTGTAGCACCACATTTCGAAAGCTTCTATTCTCTTCTTGTCCAAACTAGTTATCGTCCATGTTTCACTTCCATACATGGCTACAATCCAAACAAATACTTTCAGAAACGACTTCCTGATATATAAATCTATATTCGATGTTAACAAATTTCTCTTCTTCAGAAACGCTTTCCTTGCCAATGCCAGTCTACATTTTATATCCTTTCTACTTCGACCATCATCAGTTATTTTACTTCCTAAATAGCAAAACTCCTTTACTACTTTAAGTGTCTCATTTCCTAATCTAAATCCCTCAGCATCACCCGATTTAATTTGACTACATTCCATTATCCTCGTTTTGCTTTTGTTAATGTTCATCTTATATCCTCCTTTCAAGACACTGTCCATTCCGTTCAACTGCTCTTCCAAGTCCTTTGCTGTCTCTGACAGAATTACAATGTCATCGGCGAACCTCAAAGTTTTTACTTCGTCTCCATGAATTTTAATACCTACTCCAAATTTTTCTTTTGTTTCCTTTACTGCTTGCTCAATATACAGATTGAATAACATCGGGGAGAGGCTACAACCCTGTCTCACTCCTTTCCCAACCACTGCTTCCCTTTCATGCCCCTCGACTCTTATGACTGTCATCTGGTTTCTGTACAAATTATAAATAGCCTTTCGCTCCCTGTATTTTCCCCTGCCACCTTTAGAATTTGAAAAAGAGTATTCCAGTCAACATTGTCAAAAGCTTTCTCTAAGTCTATAAATGATAGAAACGTAGGTTTGCCTTTTCTTAATCTTTCTTCTAGGATAAGTCGTAAGGTCAGTATTGCCTCACGTGTTCCAACATATCGACGGAATCCAAACTGATCCTCCCCGAGGTCTGCATCTACCAGTTTTTCCATTCGTATGTAAAGAATTCGCGTTAGTATTTTGCAGCCGTGGCTTATTAAACTGATTGTACGGTAATTTTCACATCTGTCAGCACCTGCTTTCTTTGGGATTGGAATTATTATATTCTTCTTGAAGTCTGAGGGTATTTCGCCTGTCTCATACATCTTGCTCACCAGCTGGTAGAGTTTTGTCAGGACTGGTTGTCCCAAGACCGTCAGTAGTTCTAATGGAATGTTGTCTACTCCGGGGGCCATGTTTCGACTCAGGTCTTTCAGTGCTCTGGTGAGAATATAACACAGAAATTTCCTCGCAATTCATAACTTTAGTCTCCATGCCTACTTATCCGCAAGGTGAGCAGTGGAACCATGGAGCATCATCTGGTGGACCAGTAGGTTATATCTGATGCAACAAAGCAAGTTTACTGTAACTCTTGAATCTTCCTAGTCAGAATTTAATCCCCTAATTTCGTCACAATTCAGAACTTTAGTCTAAAAGCCTACATATCTGTAAGGTCAGCTGTGGAACCAGTGAGCATCACCTTGTCTCCTAGTAGCCTAATTCCGATGCACTAAAGCAAGTTTACACTACACCTCCAAGCTTCCTGGTAAGACTATAACCCAGAAATTTCGTCGCAATTCAGAACTTTTGTCTCTAAGCCTACTTATCTTCAAGGTCTGCAGTGGAAACATGGTGCATCACCTGTTTGACCAGTAGCTTGAATCTGATGCACCAAAGCAGTAACTGTAACGCTCGAAGCTTCCTAGTGAGAATGTAACCCAGAAAGTTCGTCGCAATTAAGAACTTTCGTCTTCAAGCCTACTTATCCGTAAGGTCAGCAGTCGTACCATAGAGCATAACCAGGTCCAACAGTAGCTTGGATGCCATGCAGTAAAGCAAGTGTACTGTAACTATCGACTCTTCCTACTGAGAATTTAATCCAGAAATTTCGTCGCTATTTAGAACTTTAATCTCCAAGCTTACTTATATGCAAGGTCAGCAGTGGAACCATAGGGCATCACCTGGTAGACCAGTAGCTTAAATCCGATGCACCAAAGGAAGTTTACTGTAACTCTCAAAGCATCCTAGTGACAATGTAACCCAGAAATGTCGTCGCAATTCAAAAGTTTATTCTCCAAGACTACGTATCTGCTACGTCAGCAGTGGAACCGTGGAGCATCACCTGGTGGATCAGTAGCTTGAATCCGATGCACCAAAGATGGTTGACTGTAACCCTCGAAGCTTCCTAGTGAGAATGTAACCCAGAAAGTTCATCACAATTCAGAACTTTCTCCTCCAAACCTACTTATCTGTAAGGCCAGCTGTGGAATAATTGAGCATCAACTGGTAGACCCTAGCTTAAATCCGATGCACCAAAGCAAGTTTACTGTAACTCTCGAACCTTCCAGGTGAGAATAAAACCCCGAACGTTCGACGCTATGTAGAACATTAGCCTCCATGACTACTTATCTGCAAGGACATCAGTGGAAACATAAAGCATACCTGGTGGACAAGTAGCTTAAATCCGATGCATCAAAGAAAGTTTACTGTAACTCTCTAAGCTACCTGGTGAGAATATAACACAGAAATTTCGTCGCAGTTCATAACTTTAGTCTCCAATCCTACTTATCTTCAAGGTGAGCAGTGGAACCATGGCGCGTAACCTGGTGGACCAGTAGCTTATATCTGATGCACCAAAGCAAGTTTACTGTAACTCTTGAATCTTCCTATTTAGAATTAAATCCCGTAATTTCGTCACATTCAGAACTTTAGTCTAAAAGCCTACTTATCTGTAAGGTCAGCTGTGCAACCAGTGAGCATCACCATGTCTCCTAGTAGCCTAATTCCGATGCACCATAGCAAGTTTACTGTAACTCTCGAAGCTTCCTGGTGAGAATATAACACAGAAATTTCGTCGCAATTCAAAACTTTAGTCTCCAAGTCTACTTATGTGTTAGGTGAACAGTGGACCATGTAGCTTCACCTCGTGGACCAGGAGCTTAAATCGGATACACCAAAGCAAGTTTGCTGTAACTCTCGAAGCTTCCTGGTGAGAATATAACCCAGAAATTTCGCCGCAATTCAGAACTTTATTCTCCAAGCCTACTAATCTGCAAGGTCAGCAGCGGTACCGTGGAGCATCACCTGGTAGACCAATAGCTTGAATCCGATGCACCAATGATGGCTGACTGTAAACCGCGAAGCATCCTAGTGAGAATGTAACCCAGAAAGTTCGTCACAATTCAGAACTTTATCTTCCAAGCCTACTTGTCTGTAAGGTCAGCTGTGAAACCATGGAGCATCACCTGGTGGACCTTAGCTTAAATCCGATGCACCAAAGCAAGTTTACTATAACTCTCGAAGCTTCCTGGTGAGAATAAAACCCCGAACGTTCATCGCTGTATAAAAAGTCTCCATGCTTACTTAACTGCAAGGTCAGTAGTGGAATCATGGAGCATACCTGGTGGAGCAGTAGCTTAAATCCGATGCACCAAAGCAAGTTTACTGTAACTCTTGAATCTTCCTAGTCAAAATTTAACCCCATAATTTCGTCACAATTCTGAACTTTAGTCTAAAAGACTACTTATCTGTAAAGTCAGCTGTGGAACAAGTATTCATCACCTGGAGGACCTGTAGCTTAAATCCGATGCACAAACGCACCTTTACTGTAACTCTCGAAGGTTCCCTGTGAGAATATAACCCAGAAATTTCGTCGCAATTCAGAATTTTAGTCTCCAAGTCTTCTTATCTGCAAGGACTGCAGTGGAACAATGTAGCATCACCTGGTTGACCAGTAGCTTAAACCTGATGCACCAAAGCAAGTTTACTGTAACTCCCGAAGCTTCCTGGTGAGAATAAAACACAGAAATTTAGTCGTAGTTCATAACTTTGGTCTCCAATCCTTCTTATCTGCAAGGTCAGCAGTGGCCCATGGAGCATCACCTGGTGGACCAGTAGCTTAAATCCGATGCACCAAAGAAAGTTTACTGGAACTCTCGAAGCTTCCTAGTGAGAATGTAACCCATAAATTTCATAGCAATCTAGAACTTTATTCTCCAAGCCTACTTAACTGCAAGGTCTGCAGTGCAACCATGGAGCATCACCTGGTTGACCAGTAGCTTGAATCTGATGCACCACAGCAGTCAACTGTAACCCGCGCAGCTTCCTAGTGAGAAAGTTCGTCGCAATAAAAAACTTTATTCTCCAAGCCTACTTATCTGCAAGGTCAGCAGTGGAACTGTGGAGCATCACTTGGTGGGCCAGGAGCTTAAATCCGATGCACCAAAGCAAGTTTACAGTAACTCTGGAAGCTTCCTGGTGAGAATAAAACGGCGAACGTTCGTCTCAATACAGAATTTTAGCCTCCATGCCTACTTATCTGCACGGTCAGCAGTGGAACCATGGAGCATACCTGGTGGACCAGTAGCCTAAAACCGATGCTCCAAAGGAAGTTTACTGTATCTCTCGAAGCTTCCTAGTTAGAATATAACCCACAAATTTCGATGCAATATAGAACTTAAGTCTCCAAGCCTATTTATCTGCAAGGTCAGCATTTGGACCATGGAGCATCAGCTGGCGGGCTTTAGATTTAAATCCGATGCACCAAAGCAAGTTTACTGTAACTTTAGAAGGTTCCTGGTGAGAATATATCCGAGAAATTTCGTCGCAATTCATAATGTTACTCACCAAGCCTACTTATCTGCAAGGTAAGCATTGGAACAATGGAGCATCACCTGGTGGACCAGGAGCTATAATCCGATGCACCAAAGCAAGTTTGCTGTAACTCTCGAAGCTTCCTAGTGGGAATGTAACCCATAAATTTCGTCGCAGTCCAGAACTTCAGTGTCCAAGCCTACGTATCTGTAAGGGCAGCTGTGGAACCATGGAGCATCACCTGGTGGGCCAGTAGCTTGAATCTGATGCACCAAAGCAAGTTTGCTGTAAGAATCGAAGCTCCCTAGTGAGAATGTAACAGAGAAAATTCGTCGCAATTCAGAACTGTAGTCTCCAAGTGTACTTATCTGCAAGGTCAGCACTGGAACCATGGATCAGCATCTGGTTGACCAGTAGCTTGAATCTTATACACCAAAGTATGTTTGCTGTAGCTCTCGAGCTTCCTAGTGAGAATATAACCCAGAAATTTCGTCGCTATTCAGAACTTTAGTCTCCAAGCCTTTTTATCTGCAAGGTAAACAGAGGAACAATAAAGCATCACCTGGTGGACCAGGAGCTTAAATCGGATACACCAAAGGAAGTTTGCTGTAACTCTCGAAGCTTCCTAGTGGGAATGTAGTCCATAAATTTGGTCGCAAAAAAGAACTTCAGTTTCCAAGCCTACTTATCTGTAAGGTCAGCAGTGGACCATAGAGCATCACCTGGTGGACCTTAGGTTAAGTCCCATGCACCAAACCTAGTTTACTGTAACTCTCGAAGCTTCCTGGTGAGAATATAACCAAGAACGTTCGTCGCAATATAGAACTTTAGCCTCCAAGCCTACTCAACTGCAAGGTCAGCAGTGGAACCATGGAGCATACCTGGTGGACCAGTAGATTAAATCCGATGCACCTAAGGAAATTTACTGTAACTCTCGAATTTTCCTAGTAAGAATGTAACCCAAAACTCTCGTCGCAATTCAGGACTTTAGTCTCCAAGCCTACTTATTTGGATGTTCAGCAGTAGAACCATGGAGTATCACCTGGTGGACCAGTAGCTTGAATCCGATGCACCAAAGCAAGTTGACTGTAACTCTCTAAGCTTCCTGGTGAGAATATAACACTGAAATTTCATCGCAATTCAGAACTTTAGTCTCCAAGTCTACTTATCTGCAAGGTGAGCAGAGGAACCATGGGGCATCACCTGGTGGACCAGAAGCTAAAATCTGTTCCAGCAAAGCACCTTTACTGTAAATCTCGAAGCTTCCTGGTGAGAATATAATCCAGAATCTTCGTCGCAATTCAGAACTTTAGTCTCCAACCCCACTTATCTGCAATGACGGCAGTGGAACCATGGAGCATCACCTGGTGGACCAGTAGCTTGAATCTGATGCACCACAGCAGTTCACTGGAACCCTCGAAGCTTCCTAGTGAGAATGTAACCAAGAACGTTCGTCGCAATTAAGAAGTTTAGTCTCCTAGCCTACTTATCCGCAAGGTCAGCAAACGAACCATTGAGTAGCTTGAATGCGATGCAGCAAAGCAAGTGTTCTGTAACTATCGAATCTTCTTAGTGAGAATTTAATCCAGAAATTTCTTCGCAATTCAGAACTTCAATCTCCAAGCCTTCTCATATGCAAGGTCAGCAGTAGAACCATAGGGCATCACCTGGTAGACCAGTAGCTTAAATCCGATGCACCAAAGGAAGTTTACTGTAACTCTCGAAGCATCTTAATGAGAATGTAGCCCAGAAGTGTCGTCGCAATTAATAACTTTAGTCTCCAAGCCTACATATCTGCAAGGTCAGCAGTGGAACCATGGAGCATCACTTGGTGGACCAATACCTTAAATCCGATGCACCAAAGCAGGTTTACTGTAACTCTCGAAGCTTCCTGGTGAGAATAAAACACCGAACTTTCGTCGCAACATAGAAATTTAGACTCCATGACTACTTATCTGCAAGGTCAGCAGTGGAAACATGGAGCATACCTGGTGTACCAGTTGTTTAAATCCGATGCACAAAAGCAAGTTTACTGCAACTCTCGAAGGTTCCTGCTGAGAATACGACACAGAAATTTCGTAGCAGTTAAGAACTTTAGTCTCCAAGCCTACTTATCTGCAAGATTAGCAGTGGAACTATGGAGCATCACTTGGTGGACCAGTAGCTTAAATCCGATGCACCAAAGGAAGTTTACTGTAACTCTCGAAGCTTCCTAGTGGGAATATAACCCAGGAATTTCGTCGCAATTCATAACGTAACTCTCCAAGCCTACTTATCTGTAAATTTAGCAGTGGAACCATGGAGCATCACCTGGTGGACCAGTAGCTTAAATCCGATGCACCAGAGCAACTTCACTGTAACTCTCGAATCTTCCTAGTGAGAATATAACCCAGAAATTTCGTCGCAATGCAGAACTATAGACTTCAAGCCTACTTATCTTCAAGGTCAGCAGTGGTACCATCTATCATAACCTGGTTGACCAGTAGCTTGAATCCGATACACCAAAGTAAGTTTCCTGTAACTCTTGAAGCTTCCTAGTGAGAATATAACATAGATATTTCGTCACAATTCAGAACTATAGTCTCCAAGCCTACTTATCCGCAAGGTCAGCAGTGGAACCATGGAGCATCACCTGGTGGACCAGTAACTTGAATCCGATTCATCAAAGCAAGTTGACTGTGACCCTCGAAGCTTCCTTGTGAGAATGTAAACCCCAAACGTTCGTCGCAATTAAGAAGTTTAGTCTCCAAACCTACTTATCCGCAAGAACACCAGTCGAACCATGGTGTTTCTCCTGGTCTATTAGTGGCTTGAATGCGATGCACCAAAGCAAGTTTACTGTAACTCTCTAATCTTCCTAGTGAGAACTCAAACCAAAAATTTCGTCACAATTCAGAACATTAGTCTCCAACCCTATTTATCTGTAAGGTCAGCAGTGTAACCATGGAGCATCACCTGGTGGACCTGTTGCTCAATTCCGATGCACAAAAGCAAGTTTACTGTAACTCTTGAAGATTCCTAGAGACAATTTAATCCAGGAATGTTGTCGCAATTCAGAACTTTAGTCTCCAATCTTACTTATCTGCAAGGTCAGCAGTGGCCCATGGAGCATCACCTGGCGGACCTTAGGTTATATCCGATGCATCAAAGCAAGTTT
Organism: Schistocerca gregaria; assembly: GCF_023897955.1. Classification (NCBI taxonomy): domain Eukaryota; kingdom Metazoa; phylum Arthropoda; class Insecta; order Orthoptera; family Acrididae; genus Schistocerca; species Schistocerca gregaria. The sequence continues at coordinate 857,908 of NW_026061700.1, read as the reverse complement.
ACTGTAAGTCTCGAAGTTTCCTGGTGAGAATATAACCCAGAAATTTCGTCGCAATTTAAATCTATAGTCTCGAAACCTACTTATCTGCAAGATCAGCAGTGGAACCATGGATAATCATCTGGTGGACCAGTAGCTTAAATCCGATACACCAAAGCAAGTTTACCGTAACTCTCGAAGCTTCCTGATTAGAATATAACACAGAAATTTAGTCGCAGTTCATAACTTTATTCTCCAAGCCTACTTATCTGCAAGGTCACCAGTGGACCCATGGAGCATCACTTGGTGGACCAGTAGCTTAAATCCGACGTACCTATTCAAGTTTACTCTAACTCTCGAAGCTTCCTAGTGAGAATGTAACCCAGAAATTCTGTCGCAATTCAGAACTGTAGTCTCCAAGCGTTCTTATCTGCAAGGTCATCAGTGGAACTGTGTAGCATCACCTGGTAGAACAGTAGCTGGAACCCAATGCACCAATGATGGGTGACTGTAACCATCGAAGCTTCCTAGTGGCAATGTAACCCAGAAAATTCGTCGCAATTAAGAACATTAGTGTCCAAGCTTATTTATCCGCAAAGTCAGCAGTCGAACCATGGAGCATCACCTGGTGGACCAGTAGCTTAAATCCGATGCACCAAAGGAAGTTTCCTGTAAGTCTCGAATCTTCCTAGTGAGAATTTAATGGAGAAATTTGTCACAATTCAGAACTTTAGTCTCCAAGCATACATATATGCTAAGTGAGCAGTGGATCCGTGGATCATCATCTGGTTGACCAGTAGCTTGAATCCGATATGCCAAAGTAAGTTTTACTGTAACTCTCGAAGCTTCCTAGTGAGAATATAACCCAGAAATATCGACACAATTCAGAACTTGTGTCTCCAAGACTACTTATCTGTAACGTCAGCTGTGGAATCATGGAGATTCACCTGGTGGACCGGTAGCTTCAATCCAATTCACCAAAGCAAGTTTACTGTATCTCTCGAAGCTTCCTAGTGAGAATATAACCCAGGAATTTCGTCGCAATTCAGAACTGTAGTCTCCAAGCCTACTTATCTGTAAGCTCAGCAGTGGACAATGGAACATCACCTGGTGGACCTGTAGCTTAAATCCGATTTACCAAAGCAAATTTACTGTAACTCTTCAATCTTCCTGGTGAGAATATAACCCAGAAATTTTGTCGCAATTCAGAACTGTAGTCTCCAAGCCTACTTATCCGCATGGTCAGCAGTCGAAGTATGGAGCATCACCTGGTCTACCAGTAGCATGAATGGCATGCACCAAAGCAAGTTTACTGTAACTCTCGAATCTTCCTAGTCAGAATTTAATCCAAAAATGTCGTCACTATTCAGAACACTAGTCTCCAAGCCTACTTATCTGTAAAGTCTGCAGTGGAACCATGGAGCATCACCTGGTGGACCAGTAGCTTAAATCCGATGCACCAAAGCAACTTCACTGTAACTCTCGAACCTTCCTAGTGACAATATAACCCAGAAATTTCGTCGCAATGCACAACTGTAGACTCCAAGCGTACTTACCTTCTAGGTCAGCAGTGGTACCGTGTATCATAACCTGGTTGACCAGTAGCCTGAATCCGATACACCAAAGTAAGTTTCCAGTAACTCTCGAAGCTTCCTAGTGAGAATATAACATAGATATTACGTCACAATTCATAACTATAGTCTCCAACCTACTTGTCTGCAAGGTCAGCAGTGGAACCATGGAGCATCACCTTTTCTAACAGTAGCTTGAATGCGATGCACCAAAGCAAGTATACTGTAACTATCGTCTCTTCCTAGTGAGAATGTAAACCAGAAATTTCGTCTCAATTCATAACTTTAGTCTCCAAGCCTACTTATCTGCAAGGTCAGCAGTGGAACCATAAAGCATCACCTGGTAGATCAGTAGCTAAAACCCAATGCACGCAAAGCAAGTTCACTGTAAATCTCGAAGCTTCGTAGTGAGAATATAACCCAGAAATTTCGTCGCAATACAGAACTGTAGTCTGCAAGCCTACTTATCTGCATGGTCTGCAGTCGAACTATGAAGCATCACTAGGTCTACCAGTAGCTTGAATGCAATGCACCAAAGCAAGTTTACTGTAACTCTCGAATCTTCCTAGTGAGAATGTAAGCCAGAAATATCGTCGCAATTCAGAACTATAGTCTCCAAGCCTACTTATCTCTAAGGACAGCAGTGGACCATGGAGCATCAACTGGTGGAACAGTGGCTTAAATCCGATGCACCAAAGCAAGTTTTGTGTAACTCTCGAAGCTGCCTGATGAGAATATAACCCAGATATATTGACGCAATTCCGAACTTTAGTGTCCAAGCGTACTTATCTGTAAGGTCAACAGTGGAACCATGGAGCATCAAATGGTGGACCAGTAGCTTAAATCCGATGCACCAAAGTAAGTTTACTCTAACTCTCGAACCTTCCTAGTGAGAATATAACCCAGAAATTCGGTCGCAATTCATAACTTTAGTCTCTAAGCCTACATATATGCAAGGTCAGCAGTGGAACCATGGATCATCATCTGTTTGACAAGTAGCTTAAATGCGATACGCTAAAGTCAGTTTACTGTAACTCTCGAGGCTTCCTAGTAAGATTTCAATCCCGAAATTTCGTCACAACTCAGAACTTTAGTCTCCAAGCCTACTTATTCGCACGGTGAGCTGTCGAAATATGATGCATCATCTGGTCTACCAGTAGCTTGAATGCGATGCACCAAAGCAAGTTTACTGTAACTCTCCGATCCTACTAGTGAGAATTTAAACCCGAATTTCGTCACTATTCAGAACTTTAGTCTCCAATCCTACTTATCTGTAAAGTCAGCTGTGGAACCATGAAGCATCACCTGGTGGCCCAGTAGCTTAAATCCAGTGCACCAAAGCAAGTTTACTGTAACTCTCGAAGCTTCCTAGTGAGAATATAACCCAGAAATTTCGTCGCAATTCTGAACTGTAGTCTCCAAGCCTACTTATCTCTAAGGACAGCAATGGACCATGGAGCATCAACTGGTAGAAAAGTTGCTTAAATCAAATGCAACAAAGCAAGTTTAGTGTAACTCTCGAAACTTCCTGGTGAGAATATAACCCAGAAATTTCGTCACAATTCAGAACTTTTGTGTCCAAGCCTGTTTTTCTGTAAGGTCAGCTGTGGAACCATGGAGCATCATCTGTTGGATTAGTAGCTTGAATCCGATACACCACAGCAGCTTTTCTGTAACCCTTGAAGCTTCCTAGTGTGAATATAACGCAGAAATTTCGTCACAATTCAGAACTTTTGTGTCCAAGCCCATTTATCTGTAAGGTCAGCTGTGGAGCCATGGATCGACATCTGGTTGACCGGTAGCTTGAACCAGATACACCTACGTAAGTTTACTGCAGCTCTTGAGCTTCCTTGTCAGAATATAACCCAGAAATTTCGTCGCAATTCAGAACTCTAGTCTCCAAGCCTACTTATTTGCAAGGTCAGCAGAGGAACCATAGAGTAACACCTGATGGGCCAGTAGCTTGAATCCGATGCACCAAAGTAAGTTTTCTGTAACTTTCGAAGCCTCCTGGTGAGAATGTAACCCAGAAAGATCGTCGCAATTAAGAACTCTAGTCTCCAAGCCTACTTATACGCATGGTCAACAGTCGAACTATTGACCATCCCCTGGTCTACCAGTAGCTTCAATGCGATGCACCAAAGCAAGTTTACTGTAACTCTCGAATCTTCCTAGTGAGAATTTAATACCTAAATTTTGTCGCAATTCAGGACTTTAGTCTCCAAGCGTACTTATCTGTAAGGTCAACAGTGGAAACATGGAGCATCAAATGGTGGACCAGTAGCTTAAACCCGATGCACCAAAGCAAGGTTAGTGTAACTCTCAAAGCTTCCTAGAGAGAATGAAACCCACAACTTTTGTCGCATTTCAGGACTTTAGTCTCCTAGCCTACTTCATTGCAAGGTCAACAGTACAACCATGGAGCATCACCTGGTATACCAGTAGCTTGGATTCGATGTACCAAAAGCACCTTTACGGTAACTCTCGAAGCTTCCTGGTGATAATATAACCCAGAAATTTCGTCCCAATTCAGAACTATAGTCTCCAGGCGTACTTATCTGTAAGGTCAACAGTGGAAAAATGGAGCATCAAATGGTGGACCATTAGCTTAAATCCGATGCACCAAAGCAAGTTTACTGTCACTCTCGAAGCTTCCTGGTGAGAATATAACCCAGAAATTTCGTCAGAAATAAGAACTTTTGTGTCCAAGCCTATTTCTCTGTAAGGTCAGCTGTGGAACCATGGAGCATCATCTGGGGGACCAGTAGCTTGAATTCAATACACCATAGCAGGTTTACTGTAATCCCAGAAGCTTTCTAGTGAGAATGTAACCCAGAAAGTTTGTCCTAATTAAGAACTTTACTCTCCAAGCCTACTTATCTGTAAGGTCAGCAGTGGAATCAAAGGGCATCACCTGGTAGGTCAGTAGCTTAAATCCGATGCACAAAAACTAGTTTTCTGTAACTGTCGAAGCTTCACAATGATAACATAACAATGCAAGTTCGTCGCAATTCAGAACTTTAATCTCCAAGCCTACATATCCGCATGGTCAGAAGTCCAACCATGGAGCATCACCAGGTCTACCAGTAGTTTGAATGTTATGCACCAAAGCAAGTTTACTGTATCTCTCGAATCTTCCTAGTGAGAATTTAATATAGAAATTAAGTCACAATTCAGAACTTTAGTTTCCAAGCCTACTTATACGCATGGTCAGCTGTCGAAATATGGAGCATCCCCTGGTCTACCAGTAGTTTGAATGCGTTGCACCAAAGCAAGTTTACTGTAACTCACGGATCCTACTAGTGAGAATTTAATCCCGAAATTTCGTCACAATTCAGAACTTTAGTCTCCAAGAATACTTATCTGTAAAGTCAGCTGTGGAACCATGGAGCTTCACCTGGTGGAACAGTAGCTAAAGTCGGATGCACCAAAGCAAGTTTACTGTAACTATCGAAGCTTCCTAGTGTGAATATAACGTAGAAATTTCGTCGCAATTCAGAACTGTAGTCTTTAAGCCTACTTATCTATAAGGACAGCAATGGACCATGGAGAATCAACTGGTAGAACAGTAGCTTAAATCCGATGCACCAAAGCAAGTTTAGTGTAACTCTCGAACCTTCCTAGTGAGAATATAACCCAGAAATTTCGTCGCAATTCAGAACATTAGACTCCAAGCCTACTTATATGCAAGGTCAGCAGTGGAACCATGGACCATCATCTGCTTGACCAGCAGCTTGAATCCGATACGCCAAAGTAAGTTTACTGAAACACTCGAAGCTTCTTAGTGAGAATGTAACCCAGAAATTTCGTCACAAATCAGAAGTGTAGTCTCACAGCCAACTTATCTGTAAGGTCAGCAGTGGACCATGGAGCATAACCTGGTGGGCCTGTTGCTTAAATCAATGCACCAAAGCAAGTTTACTGTAACTCTCGAAGCTTCCTGGTGAGAATATATTCCAGAAATTTCGTCGCAGTTTCAGAACTTTGGTGTCCAAGCCTATTTATCTGTAAGGTCAGCTATGGGACCATGGATCGACATCTGGTTGACCGGTAGCTTGAACCAGATACAGCTAAGGAAGTTTACTGCAGCTCTCGAGCTTCCTTTTTAGAATATACCCCAGAAATTTCGTCGCAATTCAGAAATGTAGTTTCCAAGCCTACTTATGTGCAAGGTCAAAAGTGGAACCATAGGGAATCACCTGGTAGGTCAGTAGCTTAAATCCGATGTATAAAAGCTAGTTTACTGTAACTCTCGAAGCTACCTAATGATAATGTAACCCTGCAAGTTTGTCGCAATTCAGAACTTTAGTCTCCAAGCCTACTTATCCGCATGGTCAGCAGTCAGACCATGGAACATCACCTCGTCTAACAGTAGTTTGAGGGCGATGCAATAAACCAAGTTTACTGTTACTCTCGAATCTTCCTAGTGAGAATTTAATGCAGAAATCACGTCGCAATTCAGAACTATAATCACGTAGCCTACTAATCTGCAAGGTCAACAGTGGAACCATGGAGTATCACCTGGTGGACGAGTATCTTAAATCCGATGAAATAAAGCAAGTTTTCTCTAACTCTCGAAGCATCCAGGTGAGAATATAACCCAGAAATTTCGTCGCATTCGGAACATTAGTCTCCACGCCTTCTTATCTACTAGGTCAGCAGTGGAACCATGGAGCATCATCTGGTGGACCAGTAGCTTGAATCCGATGCAACACAGCAAGTTTACTGTAACACTCGAAGTTCCTAGTGAGAATGTAACCCAGAAAGAACGACGCAATTCCGAAATTAAGTCTCCAAGCCTACTTTTCCGCATGGTCAGCAGTCGAACTATGGAGCATCACACTGGTCTAACCAGTAGCATGAATGGGATGCAACAAAGCAAGTTTACTGTAACTCTCGAATATTCCTAGTGAGAATTTAATACTGAAATTTCGTCACAATTCACAACTTTAGTCTCAGAGCCTACTTATCTGTAAAGTCACTGTGGAACCATGAAGCATCACCTGGTGGACCAGTAGCTTAAATCCGATGCACCAAAGCCAGTTTACTGTAACTCGCGAAGCTTCCTAGTGTGAATATATCCCAGAAATTTCGGTGCAATTCAGAACTGCAGTCTCCAAGCCTACTTATCTGTTAGGTCAGCAGTAAAACCATAGGGCAACACCTGGTAGGTCAGCGATGCACAAAAGCTGGTATACTGTAACTCTCGAAGCTTCCTAATGAAAATGTAACCCTGCAAGTTCGTCGCAATAAAGAACATTAGTCTCCTTGCCTACTTATCCGCATGGTGAGCTTTCGAAATATGGAGCATCACCTGGTCTCCCAGTAGCTTGAATGCGATGCACCAAAGCAAGTTTACTGTAACTCTCGGATCCTACTAGTAAGACTTTAATCCCGAAATTTCGTTACAATTCAGAACTTTAGTCTCCAAGCCTACTTATCTGTAAAGTCAGCTGTGGAACCCTGAAGCATCATCTGGTGGACCTGTAGCTTAAATCCGATACACCAGTGAAAGATAACTGTAACTCTTGAAGCTTCCCAGTGTGAATATAACCCAGAAATTTCGTCGCAAATCAGAACTGAAGTCTCCAAGCCCACATATCTGTAAGGACAGCAGTGGACCATGAATCATCAACTTGTGGAACAGTAACTTAAGTCCGATGCATCAAACCAAGTTTACTGTAACTCTCGAAACTTTCTAGTGAGAATGTAACCCAGAACTTTTGTCGCAATTCAAGGCTTTAGTCTCCAAGCCTACTTATTTGCAAGGTTAGCAGTAGAAACATGGAGCATCACCTGGTGGACCAGTAGCTTGGATTAGATGTACCAAAGCACCTTTACTGTAACTCTCGAAGCATCGTGGTGAGAATATATCCCATATATTTCGAATCAATTCAGAACTTTAAACAACAAGCGTACTTATCTGTAAGGTCAGCAGTGAAACCATGGAGCGTCAAATGGTGGACCAGGAGCTTAAATCCGATGCACCAGAGCAAGTTTTTTGTAACTGTCGAACCTTCCAAGTGAGAATATAACCAAGTAATTTCGACGCGTCTCTCGAATCTTCCTAGTGAGAATGTATCCCAGAAATTTCGTCGCATTTCAGAACATTAGTCTCCAATCCTACTTATCTGCAAGGTCAGCAGTGGAACAATGGAGCATCACCAGGTGGACCAGTAGCTTGAATCCTATGAACCAAAGCAAGTTGACGGTAACCTTCGAAGCTTCCAAGTGAGAATGTAACCCAAAAAGTTCGTCACAATTAAGATCTTTAGTCTCTAAGCCTACCTATCCGCAATGTCAGCAGTCGAACCATGGAGCATCACCTGGTGGACCCGTAGCTAAAATCCGATGCACCAAAGCACGTTTACTGAAACTATCGAAGCTTCGTGGTGAGAATATAACGCAGAAATGACGTCGCAATTCAGAACTATAGTCTCCAAGCCTACTTCCCTGCAAGATCAGCAGTGGGTCCATGGAGCATCACCTGGTGGACCTGTAGCTCAAATCCGATACACCAAGGTAAGTTTACTGTAACTCTCGAATCATCCTAGTGAGAATGTATCCCAGAAATTTCGTCGCATTTCAGAACATTAGTCTCCAATCCTACTTATCTGCAAGGTCAGCAGTGGAACAATGGAGCATCACCAGGTGGACCAGTAGCTTGAATCCTATGAACCAAAGCAAGTTGACTGTAACCTTCGAAGCTTCCAAGTGAGAATGTAACCCAAAAAGTTCGTCACAATTAAGATCTTTAGTCTCTAAGCCTACTTATCCGCAATGTCAGCAGTCGAACCATGGAGCATCACCTGGTGGACCTGTAGCTAAAATCCGATGCACCAAAGCACGTTTACTGAAACTATCGAAGCTTCTTGGTGAGAATATAACCCAGAAATGACGTCGCAATTCAGAACTATAGTCTCCAAGCCTACTTCCCTGCAAGATCAGCAGTGGGACCATGGAACATCACCTGGTGGACGAGTAGCTCAAATCCGATACACCAAGGTAAGTTTACTGTAACTCTCGAATCTTCCTAGTGAGAATGTATCCCAGAAATTTCGTCGCAATTCAGAACATTAGTCTCCAATCCTACTTATCTGCAAGGTCAGCAGTGGAACCATGGAGCATCACCTGGTGGACCTGTAGCTTGAATCCGTTGCACCAAAGCAATTTGACTGTAACTCTCGAAGCTTCCTAGTGAGAATACAACCCAGATATTTCGTCGCAATTCAGAACTTTAGTGTCCAAGCCTACTTATATGTAAGGTCAGCAGTGGCCCCATGGAACAACACCTGGTGGACCAGTAGCTTGAATCCGATGCACCAATGCAAGTTTACTGCTACTCTCGAAGCTTCCTAGTGAGAATATAACCCATAAACGACGTCGCAATTCATAACTATATTCTCCAAGCCTACTTATCTGTAGATCAGCAGCTGGACCATAGAGCAACACCTGGTGGACCAGTAACTTGAATCCGATGCTTCAAAGCATGTTTATTGTATCTCTCGAACCTTCATAGGAGGATGAAACCCTGACATGTCGTCGCAATTCAGAACATTAGTATCCAAGCCTACTTATCTGTAAGGTCAGCTGTGGAACCATGGAGCATCACCTGGTGGACCAGTAGCTTAAATCGGATGCACCAAATCGTGTTTACTGTAACTCTCGGAGTTTCCCAGTGAGAATATAATCCAGAGATTTCGTCGCAATTCAGAACTATAGTCTCCAAGCCTACTTATCTGCAAGGTCAGCAGTGGAAATATGGAGCATCACCTGGTAACAGTAGCTTGAATTCCATGCACTAAAGCAAGTTTACTGCCATCCTCGGAGCTTCCTAACAATAATGTAAACCTGCAAGTTCGTCGCATTTCAGAACTTTGGTCTCCAAGCCTACTTATCCATATGGTCAGCAGTTGAACCGTGGAGCACCACCTGGTCTAACAGCTCCTTCGATGCGATGCTATAAAGCAAGTTCACTGTAACTATTGACTCTTCCTAGAGAGAATTTAATGCAGAAATTTCGTCGCAATTCAGAACTTTAGTCTCCAAGCATTCTTATCTGCAAGGTCAGTGTGGAACCATAGGGCAACACCTGGTACGTCAGTAGTTTAAATCCGATGCACAAAAGCAAGTTTACTGTAACAATCGAACCTTCCTATTGAGAATAGAACCCAGAAAAGTTGTCGCAATTATGAACTTTAGTCTCCAAGCCTACTTATTTGTAAGGTCAGCAGTGGCCCCATGGAACAACATCTGGTGGACCAGTAGCTTGAATCCGATGCACCAATGCAAGTTTACTGCAACTCTCGAAGCTTCCTAGTGACAATATAACCCAGAAATTTCGTCGTAATTCAGAACTGTTGTCTCATAGAATACTTAACTGCAAGGTCAGCATTGGAACCATGGATCATAACCTGGTTGACCAGTAGCTAGAATCCGATACACCAAAGTAACTTTCCTGTAACTTTCGAAGCTTCCTAGTGAGAATAGAACATAGAAAATTCAACGCAATTCCGAACTGTAATCTCCATGCGTACTTATCTCCAAGGTCAGCAGTGTAACCATAGGGCATCACCTGGTAGACCAGTTGCTTAAATCTGACGCACCAAAGCAGGGTTTCTGTAACTCTCGAATCTTCCTAGTGATAATGTTACCCAGGAATGTCGTCGCAATTTAGAACTTTAGTCTCCAAGCCTACTTATCAGCATGGTCAGCAGTCGAACCATGGGGCATCACCTGGTGTAACAGTAGCTTGAATGCGATGCAATAAAGCAACTTTACTGTAACTATCGACTTGCAGTGGAAAAATGGAACATAAACTTGTTGACCAGTATCTTGAATTCGATGCACCAAAGTAAGTTTCCTGTAACTCTCGAAGCTTCCTATTTAGAATATAACCCAGAAGTTTCGTCGCAATTCAGAACTTTAGACTCTAAGCATACTTAACTGCAATGTCTGCAGTGGAACCATGAAGAATCACCTGGTGTACCAGTGGCTTAAATCCAATACACCAAAGTAAGTTTATCTGTCACTCTCGTAGCATCCTAGGAGAATGTAACCCAGAAATTTCGAAGCAATTCAGAACTTTAATCTAGATGCCTACTTATCTGCAAGGTCAGCAGTGGAACAATCTAGCATCACCAGGTGGACCAGTAGCTTGAATCCGATGCACCAAAGCAAGTTGTCTGTAAACTTCGAAGCTTCCTAGTGAGAATGTAACTCAGAAAGTTCGTCACAATTACGATATTTAGTCTTTAAGCCTACTTATCCGCAATGTCAGCAGTCGAACGATGGAGCATCACCTGGTGGACCCGTAGCTAAAATCCGATGCACCAAAGCACGTTTACTGAAACTATCGAAGCTTCCTGGTGAGAATATAACCCAGAAATGACGTCGCAATTCAGAACTATAGTCTCCAAGCCTACTTATCTGCAAGATCAGCAGTTGGACCATGGAGCATCACCTGGTGGACCAGTAGCTTAAATCCGATACACCAAGGTAAGTTTACTGTAACTCTCGAATCTTCCTAGTGAGAATGTAACCCAGAAATTTCGTCGCAATTCAGAACATTAGTCTCCAATCCTACTTATCTGCAAGGTGAGCAATGGAACCATGGAGCATCACCTGGTGAACCAGTAACTTAAATCCGATGCACCAAAGTTAGTTTACTGTAAGTCTCGAAGCTTCCTGGTTCGAATATAGCACAGAAATTTTGTCGCAATTTACAACTTTAGTTTCCAATCCAACTATTCTGCAATGTCAGCAGTGGAACCATGGAGCTTCACCTGGTGGACCAGTAGCTAAAATCCGATGCACCAAAGCACGTTTACTGTAAATCTCGAAGCTTGCTAGTGAGAATATAACCCAGAAATTTCTTTCAAAATTCAGAACTGGAGTCTCCAAGCCTACTTATCTACAAGGTCAGCAGTGGATCCATTGAGCTTCACCTGGTGGACCAGTAGCTTAAATCCGATGCCCCACAGTAAGTTTACTGTAACTCTCGAAACTTCCTGGTGAGACTTTATCCCAGAAATGTCGTAGCAATTCAGTACTTTAGTCTCCAAGCCTACTTATCTGCAAGGTCAGTAGTGGAACCATGGAGCATCACCTGGTGGACCAGTAGATTAAATCCGATGCTCCAAAGTATGTTTACTGTAACTCTCGAAGCTTCCTAGTGAGAATGTAACCCAGAAATGTTGTCGCAATTCAGAACTTTAGTCTCCAAGCGTACTTATCTGTAAGGTCAATAGTGGAACCATGGAGCATCAAATGGTGGACCAGTAGCTTAAATCCGGCGCACCAAAGGAAGTTCACTGTAACTCTCGAACCTTCCTAGTGAGAATACAACGCAGATATTTCGTCGCAATTCAGAACTTTAGTGTCCAAGCCTACTTATATGTAAGGTGAGCAGTGGCCCCATGGAACAACACCTGGTGGACCAGTAGCATCAATCCGATGGACCAATGCAAGTTTACTGCTACTCTCGAAGCTTCCTAGTGAGAATATAACCCATAAACGACGTCGCAATTCAGAACTATAGTCTCCAAGCCTACTTATCTGTAAGATTAGCAGCTGGACCATAGAGCAACACCTGGTGGACCAGTAACTTGAATCCGATGCTTCAAAGCATGTTTATTGTATCTCTCGAAGCTTCATAGTGAGAATGAAACCCAGACATGTCGTCGCAATTCAGAACTTTAGTATCCAAGCCTACTTATCTGTAAGGTCAGCTGTGGAACCATGGAGCATCACCTGGTGGACCAGTAGCTTAAATCGGATGCACCAAATCGTGTTTACTGTAACTTTTGGAGTTTCCCAGTGAGAATATAATTCAGAGATTTCGTCGCAATTCAGAACTATAGTCTCCAAGCCTACTTATCTGCAAGGTCAGCAGTGGAAATATGGAGCATCACCTGGTAACAGTAGCTTGAATTCCATGCACTAAAGCAAGTTTACTGCCATCCTCGGAGCTTCCTAACAATAATGTAACCCTGGAAGTTCGACGCATTTCAGAACTTTGGTCTCCAAGCCTACTTATCCATATGGTCAGCAGTTGAACCGTGGAGCACCACCTGGTCTAACAGCACCTTGGATGCGATGCTATAAAGCAAGTTCACTGTAACTATTGACTCTTCCTAGAGAGAATTTAATGCAGAAATTTCGTCGCAATTCAGAACTTTAGTCTCCAAGCCTTCTTATCTGCAAGGTCAGTGTGGAACCATAGGGCAACACCTGGTACGTCAGTAGTTTAAATCCGATGCACAAAAGCAAGTTTACTGTAACAATCGAACCTTCCTATTGAGAATAGAACCCAGAAAAGTTGTCGCAATTTTGAACTTTAGTCTCCAAGCCTACTTATTTGTAAGGTCAGCAGTGGCCCCATGGAACAACATCTGGTGGACCAGTAGCTTGAATCCGATGCACCAATGCAAGTTTACTGCAACTCTCGAAGCTTCCTAGTGACAATATAACCCAGAAATTTCTTCGCAATTCAGAACTGTTGTCTCATAAAATACTTAACTGCAAGGTCAGCATTGGAACCATGGATCATAACCTGGTTGACCAGTAGCTAGAATCCGATACACCAAAGTAACTTTCCTGTAACTTTCGAAGCTTCCTAGTGAGAATAGAACATAGAAAATTCAACGCAATTCCGAACTGTAATCTCCATGCGTACTTACCTCCAAGGTCAGCAGTGTAACCATAGGGCATCACCTGGTAGACCAGTTGCTTAAATCTGATGCACCAAAGCAGGGTTTCTGTAACTCTCGAATCTTCCTAGTGATAATGTTACCCAGGAATGTCGTCGCAATTTAGAACTTTAGTCTCCAAGCCTACTTATCAGCATGGTCAGCAGTCGAACCATGGGCATCACCTGGTGTAACAGTAGCTTGAATGCGATGCAATAAAGCAACTTTACTGTAACTATCGACTTGCAGTGGAAAAATGGAACATAAACATGTTGACCAGTATCTTGAATTCGATGCACCAAAGTAAGTTTCCTGTAACTCTCGAAGCTTCCTATTTAGAATATAACCCAGAAATTTCGTCGCAATTCAGAACTTTGGACTCTAAGCATACTTAACTGCAATGTCTGCACTGGAACCATGAAGCATCACCTGGTGGACCAGTAGCTTAAATCCAATACACCAAAGTAAGTTTATCTGTCACTCTCGTAGCATCCTAGGAGAATGTAACCCAGAAATTTCGAAGCAATTCAGAACTTTAGTCTACATGCCTACTTATCTGCAAGGTCAGCAGTGGAACAATCTAGCATCACCATGTGGACCAGGAGCTTGAATCCGATGCACCAAAGCAAGTTGTCTGTAACCTTCGAAGCTTCCTAGTGAGAATGTAACTCAGAAAGTTCGTCAAAGTTACGATCTTTAGTCTTTAAGCCTACTTATCCGCAATGTCAGCAGTCGAACGATGAAGCATCACCTGGTGGACCCGTAGCTAAAATCCGATGCACCAAAGCACGTTTACTGAAACTATCGAAGCTTCCTGGTGAGAATATAACCCAGAAATGACGTCGCAATTCAGAACTATAGTCTCCAAGCCTACTTATCTGCAAGATCAGCAGTGGAACCATGGAGCATCACCTGGTGGACCAGTAGATTAAATCCGATGCTCCAAAGTATGTTTACTGTAACTCTCGAAGCTTCCTAGTGAGAATGTAACCCAGAAATGTTGTCGCAATTCAGAACTTTAGTCTCCAATCCTAATTATCTGCATGGTCAGCAGTGGAACCACGGAGCATCACCTGGTGGGACAGTAGCTTCAATCCGATGAACCAAAGTCCTTTACTGCAACTCTCGAATCTTCCTCGTGAGAATATAACTCAGAAATTTCGTCGCAATTCAGAACTTTAGTTTCCAACCGTACTTATCTGCAAGGTCAGCAGTGGAACCATGGAGCATCACCTGGTGGACCTGTTGCTATATTCCGATGCACCAATGCCAGTTTACTCTAATTCTCGAAGCTTCCTGGTGACATTATAACCCAGAAATTTCTTCGCAAGTCAGAACTTTGGTCTAAAAGCCTACTTATCTGCAAGGTCAGCAGTAGAACCATGGAGTTTCACCTGGTGGACCAGTAGCTTAAATCCGATGCAACAAAGCAAGTTGACTGTAACCCTTGAAGCTTCTTAGTAAGACTGTAACCAAGAAAGTTCGTCGCAATTAAGAACTTTGTTATCCAAGCCTACTTATCCACAAGGTCAGCAGTTGAACCATAGATCATGACCTGGTCTAGCAGTAGCTTGATGAGATGCAGCAAAGCAAGTTTACTCTAACTAGTGAGAATTTAATCCAGAAATTTCGTCGCAATTCAGTACTTTATTCTCCAAGCCTACGTATCTGCAAGGTCATTAGAGGAACCATAGGGAATCATCTGGTAGACCAGTAATTTAAATCCGATGCACCAAAGCAAGTTTACTGTAACTCTCGAAGCTTCCTAGTGAGAATGTAACCCAGAAATGCCGTCGCAATTCAGAACTTTAGTCTCCAATCCTACTTATCTGCAAGGTCAACATTGGAAAATGGAGCATCACCTGGTGGACCTTAGCTTAAATCCGATGCACCAAAGCAAGTTTACGGTAACTCTCGAACTTCCTGGTGAGAATATAACACTGAAATTTCGTCGCAATTAAGAACTTTAGTGTCCAAGCCTACTTACCTGCAAGGTCAGCAGTGGAACCATGGAGCATCACCTGGTGGACCCGTAGCTTGGATCCGATGCACCAAAGCAAGTTTACTGTAACCCTCGAAGCTTCCTAGTGAGAATGTAACTCAGAAAGTTCGTCGCAAATAAGAACTTTAGTCTCCAAGCCTACTTATCAGAAAGGTCAGCAGTCGAACCATGGAGCATCACCTGGTCTACCAGTAGCTTGAATGCGATGCACCAAAGCAAGTTTAGTGTAACTCTCGAAGCTTCCTAGTGAGAATTTAATCCAGAACTTTTGTCACAATTCAGAACTTTAGTCTCCAATCCTACTTATCTGCAAGTTCAGCAGTGGAACCATGGAGGAATACCTGGTGGATCAGTAGATTAAATCCAATGCACCAAAGGAAGTTTACTGTAACTCTCTAAGCATCCTCGTGAGAATGTAACCCATAAATTTCATCGCAATTCAGTACTTTAGTCTTTAAGCCTACTTATCCGCAATGTCAGCAGTCGAACGATGAAGCATCACCTGGTGGACCCGTAGCTTCAATCCGATACACCAAGGTAAGTTTACTGTAACTCTCGAATCTTCCTAGTGAGAATGTAACCCAGAAACTTCGTCGCAATTCAGAACTTTAGTCTCCAAGCGTACTTATCTGTAAGGTCAACAGTGGTACCATGGAGCATCACCTGGTGGACCTGTAGCTTGAAGCCGATGCACCAAAGCAAGTTGACTGTAACCCTCGAAGCTTCCTAGTGAGATTGTAACCCAGAAAGATCGTCGCATTTCAGAACATTAGTCTCTAAGCCTACTTAACCGCAAGGTCAGCAGTCGAACCATGAAGCATCACCTGGTCTTCCAGTAGGTTGAATGCGATACACAAAAGCAAGTTTACTGTACCTCTTAAAGCTTTTTAGCAAGAATTTAATCCAGGAATTCTGTCATAATTCAGAAATTTAGTCTATAATCCTACTTATCTGCAAGGTCAGCAGTGGCCCATGGAGCATCACCTGGTGGACCAGTAGCTTAAATACGATGCACCAAAGGAAGTTTACTGTAACCCTCGAAGCTTCCTAGTGTGAAAGTAACCCAGAAAGTTCGTCGCATTACAGAACTATAGTCTCTAAGCCTACTTATCCGCAATGTCAGCAGTCGAACTATGGAGCATCACCTGGTGAACCCGAACCGAAAATCCGATGCTCCAAATGACGTTTACTGAAACTCTCAAAGCTTCCTGGTTGGAATATAACCCAGAAATGACGTCGCAATTCAGAAGTATAGATCCAAGCCTACTTTTCTGCAAGATCAGCAGTGGGACCATGGTGCATCACCTGGTTGACCAGTAGCTTGAATCCGATGCACCAAAGCAAGATGACTGTAACCCTCGAAGCTTCCTAGTGAGAATGACAATTAAATCAAGAAATGTCGTCGCAATTTGGAACTTTAGTCTCCAAGCCTACTTATCTGTAAGGTCAGCTGTGGAACTACGGATCATAAACTTGTTAACCAGTAGCATGAATCCGATGCACCAAAGTAAGTTTCCTGTAACTCTCGAAGCTTCCTATTTAGAATATAACCCAGAAATTTCGTAGTCATTCAGAACTGTAGTCACCAAGCCAACTTATCTGCAAGATCTGCAGTTGAATCATGAAGCATCACCTGGTGGACCTGTTGCTTGAATCCGATGCACAAATGCAAGTTTACTGTAACTCTCGAAGCTTCCTGGTGAGAATATAACAAAGAAATTTCGTCGCAATTCTGAACTGTAGTCGCCAAGCCTACTTATCTGCAAGGTCAGCAGTGGAATCATGAAGCATCACCTGGTGGACCTCAGCTTAAATCCGATGCAGCGAAGCAAGTATAGTGCAACTCTCGAAGCTACCTGGTGAGAATATAATCCAGAAATTTCTTCGCAATATAGAACTTTAGTCACCAAGCCTACTTATCTGCAAGGTAAGCAATGGAACCATGGAGCATCACCTGGTGAACCAGTAACTTAAATCCGATGCACCAAAGTTAGTTTACTGTAACTCTCGAAGCTTCCTGGTTTGAATATAGCACAGAAATTTCGTCGCAATTTACAACTTTAGTTTCCAATCCAACTATTCTGCAAGGTCAGCAGTGGAACCATGGAGCTTCACCTGGTATACCAGTAGCTAAAATCCGATGCACCAAAGCACTTTCACTGTAAATCTCGAAGCTTGCCAGTGAGAATATAACCCAGAAATTTCTTCGAAATTCAGAACTGCAGTCTCCAAGCCTACTTATCTACAAGGTCAGCAGTGGATCCATTGAGCTTCACCTGGTGGACCAGTAGCTTAAATCCGATGCCCCACAGCAAGTTTACTGTAACTCTCGAAACTTCCTGGTGAGACTTTATCCCAGAAATGTCGTAGCAATTCAGAACTTTAGTCTCCAAGCCTAATTATCTGCAAGGTCAGCAGTGGAACCATGGAGCATCACCTGGTGGACCAGTAGATTAAATCCGATGCTCCAAAGTATGTTTACTGTAACTCTCGAAGCTTCCTAGTGAGAATGTAACCCAGAAATGTTGTCGCAATTCAGAACTTTAGTCTCCAATCCTAATTATCTGCATGGTCAGCAGTGGAACCACGGAGCATCACCTGGTGGGACAGTAGCTTCAATCCGATGAACCAAAGTCCTTTACTGCAACTCTCGAATCTTCCTCGTGAGAATATAACTCAGAAATTTCGTCGCAATTCAGAACTTTAGTTTCCAACCGTACTTATCTGCAAGGTCAGCAGTGGAACCATGGAGCATCACCTGGTGGACCTGTTGCTATATTCCGATGCACCAATGCCAGTTTACTCTAATTCTCGAAGCTTCCTGGTGACATTATAACCCAGAAATTTCTTCGCAAGTCAGAACTTTGGTCTAAAAGCCTACTTATCTGCAAGGTCAGCAGTAGAACCATGGAGTTTCACCTGGTGGACCAGTAGCTTAAATCCGATGCAACAAAGCAAGTTGACTGTAACCCTTGAAGCTTCTTAGTAAGACTGTAACCAAGAAAGTTCGTCGCAATTAAGAACTTTGTTATCCAAGCCTACTTATCCACAAGGTCAGCAGTTGAACCATAGATCATGACCTGGTCTAGCAGTAGCTTGATGAGATGCAGCAAAGCAAGTTTACTCTAACTAGTGAGAATTTAATCCAGAAATTTCGTCGCAATTCAGTACTTTATTCTCCAAGCCTACGTATCTGCAAGGTCATTAGAGGAACCATAGGGAATCATCTGGTAGACCAGTAATTTAAATCCGATGCACCAAAGCAAGTTTACTGTAACTCTCGAAGCTTCCTAGTGAGAATGTAACCCAGAAATGCCGTCGCAATTCAGAACTTTAGTCTCCAATCCTACTTATCTGCAAGGTCAACATTGGAAAATGGAGCATCACCTGGTGGACCTTAGCTTAAATCCGATGCACCAAAGCAAGTTTACGGTAACTCTCGAACTTCCTGGTGAGAATATAACACTGAAATTTCGTCGCAATTAAGAACTTTAGTGTCCAAGCCTACTTACCTGCAAGGTCAGCAGTGGAACCATGGAGCATCACCTGGTGGACCCGTAGCTTGGATCCGATGCACCAAAGCAAGTTTACTGTAACCCTCGAAGCTTCCTAGTGAGAATGTAACTCAGAAAGTTCGTCGCAAATAAGAACTTTAGTCTCCAAGCCTACTTATCAGAAAGGTCAGCAGTCGAACCAGGGAGCATCACCTGGTCTACCAGTAGCTTGAATGCGATGCACCAAAGCAAGTTTAGTGTAACTCTCGAAGCTTCCTAGTGAGAATTTAATCCAGAACTTTTGTCACAATTCAGAACTTTAGTCTCCAATCCTACTTATCTGCAAGTTCAGCAGTGGAACCATGGAGGAATACCTGGTGGATCAGTAGATTAAATCCAATGCACCAAAGGAAGTTTACTGTAACTCTCTAAGCATCCTCGTGAGAATGTAACCCATAAATTTCATCGCAATTCAGTACTTTAGTCTCCAAGCCTACTTATTTGCAAGGTCAGCTGTGGAACCATGGAGCATCACCTGGTCTAACAGTAGCTTGAATTCGATGCACCAAAGCAAGTTTGTTGTAACTGGAATGAAGCAGCTTGCTCGGAGTAGAGTAGCATGGAGAGCGGCGTCAAACCCGTCTTAGGACTGAAGACAACAACAACAACCACCCTTCAGGGCTCTTCAAGAACCTGACAGAGGCGTGACGTCTTTGCTGACCTTCACAATTAACTCAACCTTATCTGCCTTAACATTGGAGCACCCACTCCACACCCACCTATTACTATTTGGACCCCTCGTTCTGCACTGCACAGCTTGCAGAGTGGTCCGTTCTGTGACGTTTACTCCAGCAACTGTTTTCTGTTTGCTTTCCGTTTGCTGACACATACCCCTACATATGTGCAAAATTGATTGGTAGCTTTCTAAGGCTGAATGGAGGCTTCACTACTCGCTGGCGACCTTCGATGAACAAACTTCCCCACTAGCGATGAGCAGGTAGAACACCTGACAAACGTTACCCTTACTGCTGCCGAAAATTTCATTCCTCGGACTTCTTCTCTACTGCGCTGTGTCCTGGTCCCTTGGTGGACTGAGGCGTGCTGCGAGGCACTTCGTGCGCGGAAACGTGCTCTCCACGTTTATTACTGTCCTCTTACGATGGCAAACTACATTTCTTGTAAACAGTACATGAAATCCATCTGCGTTTTTGCTGTCTCTAAGAATGCAGTGGCACTGTGCACGCAACTAATTTTAATTTCCACTCGTTCTTCTGTCATTTGCGGCAAACTCGTACGGCTACCTGGGAGAAAGGGCCTTTCTCAGATCTCTGGATGACAGTACCAGATGTCATAGTGGACTCTATCGCTGTCTTAAACATCCTGGGGCTTTGTTTTGAGGAGATTTCGAGCACTACGCATTATTACCCGGCCTTCCTTCATCGGAAAAAAGTGGAGGCGGCTTGGACAATAACATTGCTTTTTCAGAATCTTGAGGCTGCGATGCCGGATTTACTATGTGAGAGTTGTACTTTGATCTCACTTAATCCCGATTCTCTTCCCCAGGGCTGGACGATGGTAACATTCAGATGTTGCTGCACCTTCTCTTGCAGGCAAGTATTTTCTCCTCCATACGGACAAACCCCGCTAGGTGGAGGGAAGGTTTCCGAGATGCTGGACTGAAGCCACTGTCACTCACAAGCATAAGCAGGGTAAGGACAAGCACTGTTCCAGCTACTGCCCCATTTCTCTCAGCAGCTGTTTGCAAGGTTATTCAACATATGATTCATCCCAGTTGGTGTGGTGGTTAGTCCTGCAATTTACTACCCAGTGCCCAATGTGGATTTAGAGTGCGCCATTCTCCAGTTGACCATTTCTTCACTTTGTCCACCTATGTCATGAAGGGCTTTCTGTGTAAATCCCTGGTAAGCAATATTTTTCGATTCTGTGGAAGACACCTGCTGGAGCACTGGTATATCTGTATTCTACACAAAGCTTCCATGTTCTCCTCAGCAATTTTTAGAAGATGGAGTTTTCAAGGTGTATGTGGGTTGTGCCTCGTCAGACAACTTTACCCAGGAAAACGGTGTACCTCAGGTTCCATCCTCAGCGTTGTCCTCTTTGCTATAGCCATTAACGCCATAATGGCCTGCCTCCTGCTGAGCATCTCTGGCTCCCTTTTTGTTGAAGATTCTGCCATCCATTGCAGTCCTCCAGGGACCTCTCATTTTGAGTGACGTCTCTAACTTCTTCACTCATGGGGCATCGAGAATGGTATTGGTTTTTCCACTGACAAAACCGTTTGTTTGGATTCCTGTCAGTGCAGTTGATTTCTCCCACCATATTCACAAGTTTGGCCTGTTGCTCTTCTGTTCGTTGAAACTTCGAAATTTCTGCGGCTCATGCTCAATAGGAAACCGTTCACACTCGTGTCCCACCTGGGAGCCCACTGTATGTGGTGCCTCAATGTCATACATGTCCTCAATGATACTTCCTGGGGGCAGATCGAACCAACCTTATCGGATTGTACTGGTCCCTTGTCCAATAAAAAGTAGAATATTGGTGCTTTGTTTATGCATCTGCGTGTCTGTCCCTCGTATGCCATCTCAACACTACCCACCATCGTTGCATCTGTTTGGCCACTGGCGCCTTTTATGCTACCCCAGTAGAGCGCGTATGCCGAAGCTGTGGAACTACCAGTCATACTGAAGTTCTCCTCAACGGATAAATATGGCATTTGCCCGCCATGCCAGGCCACCCATCCTATGCCTCCTTCAATGAATACTTTGATAGCCAGTATCGGACCCACTCCTCTTCAGTTACCTCCTGGAGCCCATTTTCAGTTCTTGCTCCAGCAGCTGAACTTCACACTACCTGCAACTATCCCAGTGGGAGTGAACCCTTCACCACCTTGGCTTTTTGTGGCAGCCTGTGTTCACCTTAGCCTTCATTTGCTCCCCAAGGTCACTACTACAGCCTCGTTCTATTGCCTTGACTTCCACTACCTACACACGCAACTTTTTGATTGTACCTTTCTGTATGCTGATGGATCTGACTGTGGTATCAGGTGTGCCGTTGTCATCTGCGCCAACGTTTTTCAGTACCTGCCATTGCAACACTACTCAGTACTTCCAGCAGAGCTCTTCGCCCTCTGAGGCCAGAATAGATCTGGCGACACAGGCTTTTCCATTGTCCTATGGTCAGACTCTGTGCCCTTTAGTCTTCCTGCACTGTAGACAGCCCATCCCTTGGTGCAACGGGTCCAGGAAAACTCAGTTTCTCACTCCTGAGGGAGCCACTGTGATGTTCATGTGGTTTCCTGCTCAGGTCAGTCTGTCAGTAAATGAGGCTGCTGACGCTGCTGCTTAGACTGCAGTCCTGATACCTCAGCCTGCTGGTTCTTATATTCTCCCAGATGATCTCTGTTCCTGTCTGCCAGTAGGTGTTGTCACTTTGGCATCACCAGTTGTCCTCCATTCTAGGGAAAAATCCCTGGGTATTTAAGGCTCTCCCAGTGGCTTGGACAACCTCCTCCTCTGCCCTCTCGACGTCAGATCATTTTAGCTGGGTTGCGAATTGGGCACTGTCTTCTTAGCCATCGTCATTAGTTTAGAGGTGATCACTTACCACTTTGTACTCATTATCCTCACTCTCTGACGGTTCGCAATGCCCTTTTCTTAACCACTTATGTTCTCATTTACGTTTGCCGTCTACGTTATCAGGCGTGGCACGGGCTATCGACCGTGTTTTACTTTCGATCTGTTGTAGCAATATGGCGAAGGACTTTTAATCTTCAGTGTAGCACCTCCATTGTCTCTATGGTGTATTTTATAGACCTTTATGAGTCTTTGTTTTTAAGCTGTCTTTTCCTCCATCAATTGTGCTTACCGTTTAGTCGTTTTAACTCCCTTTTTTGTCTTCGTGTTCTACAGTTCTGACGTTGGCACGAAAGAACAAAATCTTTGCGCCTTACAACAAAAAACAGCAAACCACCTGGAATGACAGAAGCCATTTGTTCAGAGCCCCGGTGTTCCTAGGACAGGCACCTGCTTCTTGGCGTGGACGGCGTCAACAAATTGGGCATACGTTGTGCTTCCTGCGTCGTCAGAGGTGGCGTTTCACTAATATTAGGTGTAAGCCTCCGTTTTCAGAAGTACTGTCAATGCAGATAAATTATATGTGAGGACGTCTTCCGTATTTTAACAAAAGATTTGGCTCGTTCTTATTATCCAATCAGCAACGTAACCAAATTTCTTAGATATTATTTCTGGCGCATCCACGATGTGAAGTGTAAGTAGCATTGGGACTAATATTGCACCTTCATGTGAGCCATTGAGGAGGAGTTCCTAGCTACTGATTTTATTTACTACAGTGACCTTGTATCATGTCACAAAACATGCTTTCAACAATCTTTAACCTTTTGAATTGGGATTTCATTACCACTTCATACAGTAGGCCCAGTCTCCAGATGATACCCTAGGCTGCTAACAAATTAATGAAAGCCAAAGATGTAGGCATCATCTTCTGAAAGTTTGCTTCAGTATGAGATTGCCAAGACCGAGCATGCACTGTTTCGTCTGGGGACAAAAGCTGGCTGGCTGTCCATTTGTTTGACCAATCCCTATTACCAGTTCGCGTTCCAGAAGTCTATAGAAAGGGGTGATAAAGTTAGAGAGCGTTGCTGCTGCGTGCCTGGAACAGTCGGTAGAGCGTTTGAACAATAAAACTGTGTACTGGAATTAAACTTCTTGGCAGATTAAAGGCAAAGATACTGAGTAGTTGTATCTTGTTAGGTTTCTAATATTTCTTGTCTCAGCTTCGAATATATTCTTTAAATATCCTCAGGGTACATGCATCTTCGCTGTTACAGTAATCCCCTCACAAAGCTGTTGCCGTTATTTTTAGAAATAGGAATTGAATACAGGCATTCATCATTTTACGCGAAGACATACCAATCAGCTGTTTGTAGGTACCCTTTGCATATAGGAATTAACATCATCAGTGGGATTGCTCCTCTGATTCCTACAGGAGCGGGGCAGTATTGAATATGAGGGAAATCTGACAAAATTTTGAGTTGTGACAAAGCTATGGTTCCCATCATCAGTGCCAAACGTGAGTTTGTGTCGTTCTCCAATTCCAAGCTGCTTAACTGAAGGCAACCGTTTTCAGCATTGCAAACAAAATGGATGTCGTTTTTCTACCGCCTACTTAACGAACGTTTGAATAACATGTCGACCAAGGAAAGAGATTATAGGAACCAGTAAGATTAGTTCCCCAGTTTCGGTGGTAACTTAACAGTGTCGTGAGTTGGTTAGCAGGTATCCATTTCTATTTTAGTAGAGACGTGTTGCCTGCCTACTCGGTAAGCATGGTGTATGTCGCATCAACAGTATCGTATCACACTATTTTCTCCTGTATAGCGTAGTTGATTTCCATTATCTGAACGACTTCCCTGTAGGACATATCATTGCTTTTGAACAGCATGTTCTGTACAATTTCTGCTAACGCTCTCGACGTTCATTTGACAAAAACACCTGCTCCCATTCTCCTAGAGATGTGGCCCTGTAAAAGGAGCTTTTTATGTACTGATTCGTTCCCTCTCTGTCCAGTAAGGTCTTGGAATACATTAAGGAGACGTACAGCTATTGTCTGGCAGACAGTTGTTGCTCTACTAGCACCACGCGGGGGTCACATGTGGGACACTTTCAGGGAACACCTACGGATGTGAAGCTAAATAGACGCCTGAAACAGCTGTCAATTGTGAAACTACAAAGTTTCATCTTACCTTAGATAAGGAGTCTGTTCACATGTTGCGAAGGAGGGTAGCATAAGGGGTGAGAGACAATGCTGTAGTCCACTTCTGAAGTTATATTCCATGAGCTTTTGAGCTCAGTGGGACTGAGATTAAAAAGTTGCAGAGCAGCATACTTAGCACCTCCTCTCAGCAGGTTACATAACTGGCATTCATTCATTTATTTGGAGTTACACATGTGAAATTCTGAGTTGTTCAGACAATGGAGTCCTTGATAGCAACACATTAGAGAACTAAATGTATTGAGAAGCAAATCAGTTTAGCCAACTGAGAATACGCGAAACAGATTCTTGAACTTAGTTTACACACGAGTTTAGTCACTTCACTAAGCAGTGAAGATAGTCTGGAGAACAGAATATGTGGCCCCGAAGATAATTATGTTTCTTTTCATAGAGTGCACAGAAACAACGTAAGCTGCTTTTGTGACCGTTTCGTCTCCAATATGAGAGACGTTTTGATGTAAAGGCTGCTGATCTCACTTTTGCTCAGTTGAATGAACGCCATGTTCCCAGCGTAGTTGGAAGCTGGCGCAAATGCCTAGGAACGTGGTGCTACCAACTCACCTGCTGGCTGTTGACTGTCTTTGTGTTAATCTGGCTTTCCGTGACTTCATATAATTTGCGTAATAATTGATTTGCTTGGGCTGGCTAAGGAGTAGTTGACAGCTAACCATACCAAGTAGTATCTGGAGCGAACACTGGGTCTTAAAACGCAGAGTAACACTCAAAAACGTTTCGTTTTAATAACCATAACTTTCCAAAATTTTTACGTCAAAGTAGACTAATGAAGAGCATGAAGTTGAGAGGATTCGCAAGAACCACAAACTTAATGAACATAAATCCTTCAAATATTGCAAATTCTTGGAACACTGAGACAACTTTTTTAAATCAGAAAATAATCGGGCAGACAGTCAGTGAGCGAAACAGACATGCAGGCCACTAAACAATGGGTAATGAATTAAAATCTCAACACTGTTTACACACCTCGGACCTAAGGGAATATTGAAATGTATGATGCAGCAAATGCAATAATAAAGATTTGAAACACAGGAAAAAACTAGGTTTAACAGAATGCAACGTAGCTTCCTCTGACCAAACCTTGCCCAACCCAAGCTGCCACAGTCCACTGTGGGCCCAGTATTACTAACAGCCGTTAACCTCCGGTTGGTAGCAACTGACGTCACATTTCAGACGCCAACATTTACTGGACCTCAAATGCCCATCCAAGCACACGTCACACACATTTTACACAGACTCAAATCAACCGTAATTAGTTTCTGTAAGTTTCGTAAAATTGATAGCCATAGCAAGGACAGTCACAAGATAACTATGACAGCATAAAGATGGTATCCTCTATTTCAAATTCATTCCGCATTACTAATCACATGACTATCTCCATCAGTTAATCACATTCTGCTACGATCTTTAGGTAAACCCACATCTCTATACAGGTACGTCAAACCCATCAAAGGTTGGCTTCAGTGCTTCAGTAAACTTCCCTTGAATATAAATAGTGAGAACCTATGTTTAACGTACTGTCGTGTTTTCTGCCCATGTGTTAATGAAATAATGATAGGTTTGATTACAACACTTGTCACACAATGCCATGTGCCGTATATGACAGCTGAGGAGTGTTCGGTAAAACTTGGGAAGGTTAAGTCACAGTCAGTATCTGAATACCACCACGATCAGCGGAAGTAAATTGACACATGGAAGTGCTGCTCCTTCTTCTACCCACGTTTTGAGCCACCAAAATGCAAGCTGTCTTCAATCACAATGGATGTATAGAAATACACTCCTGGAAATGGAAAAAAGAACACATTGACACCGGTGTGTCAGACCCACCATACTTGCTCCGGACACTGCGAGAGGGCTGTACAAGCAATGATCACACGCACGGCACAGCGGACACACCAAGAACCGCGGTGTTGGCCGTCGAATGGCGCTAGCTGCGCAGCATTTGTGCACCGCCGCCGTCAGTGTCAGCCAGTTTGCCGTGGCATACGGAGCTCCATCGCAGTCTTTAACACTGGTAGCATGCCGCGACAGCGTGGACGTGAACCGTATGTGCAGTTGACGGACTTTGAGCGAGGGCGTATAGTGGGCATGCGGGAGGCCGGGTGGACGTACCGCCGAATTGCTCAACACGTGGGGCGTGAGGTCTCCACAGTACATCGATGTTGTCGCCAGTGGTCGGCGGAAGGTGCACGTGCCCGTCGACCTGGGACCGGACCGCAACGATGCACGGATGCACGCCAAGACTGTAGGATCCTACGCAGTGCCGTAGGGGACCGCACCGCCACTTCCCAGCAAATAAGGGTCACTGTTGCTTCTGGGGTATCGGCGAGGACCATTCGCAACCGTCTCCATGAAGCTGGGCTACGGTCCCGCACACCGTTAAGCCGTCTTCCGCTCACGCCCCAACATCGTGCAGCCCGCCTCCAGTGGTGTCGCGACAGGCGTGAATGGAGGGACAATGGAGACGTGTCGTCTTCAGCGATGAGAGTCGCTTCTGCCTTGGTGCCAATGATGGTCGTATGCGTGTTTGGCGCCGTGCAGGTGAGCGCCACAATCAGGACTGCATACGACCGAGGCACACAGGGCCAACACCCAGCATCATGGTGTGGGGAGCGATCTCCTACACTGGCCGTACACCTCTGGTGATCGTCGAGGGGACACTGAATAGTGCACGGTACATCCAAACCGTCATCGAACCCATCGTTCTATCATTCCTAGACCGGCAAGAGAACTTGCTGTTCCAACAGAACAATGCACGTCCGCATGTATCCCGTGCCACCCAACGTGTTCTAGAAGGTGTAAGTCAACTACCCTGGCCAGCAAGACGTCCGGATCTGTCCCCCGTTGAGCATGTTTGGGACTGGATGAAGCGTCGTCTCACGCGGTCTGCACGTCCAGCACGAACGCTGGTCCAACTGAGGCGCCAGGTGGAAATGGCATGGCAAGCCGTTCAACAGGACTACATCCAGCATCTCTACGATCGTCTCCATGGGAGAATAGCAGCCTGCATTGCTGCGAAACGTGGATATACACTGTGCTAGTGCCGACATTGTGCATGCTCTGTTGCCTGTGTCTATGTGCCTGTGGTTCTGTCAGTGTGATCATGTGATGTATCTGACCCCAGGAATGTGTCAATAAAGTGTCCCCTTCCTGGGACAATGAATTCACGGTGTTCTTATTTCAATTTCCAGGAGTGTAAGCTGAATTAATCGTTAGCCACCAACAAGTAACATATTACCCAGCCTCCACCCCCCCCCCCCCCCCGGGGATCAATAACTCTGTTGTGGATACGTGCGTGGCGAGCTCGGTGCCCCGAGCCATTGCAGCCCTTTTCCTCTCCAGGGCTGCATTTCCTTTTCCTTCCCCGCCTTTCCCCTCCTTGCTCCTTTCCCCTCGCCCTCGCCTCTCCGTCTATTGGTGTCCTTGCTTATGTTGGCCCCTGCTATCCTCCTGGTTCTCTTGGTTTTACAGTTCGGCTTTGTTGCATAATCGTCTCCACCTTTAGCATTCCTTGGTCCCCCTCTGAGGTTTGACCTCCATTCCTAAATTTCTCCTCCATAGAGTGAACCATTTGGGGAAAAGCACCTTACCTAGTGTCTCCGACATGCACCCTCCTAGTACATTCCACCTTCTCTTTCACGTTGTTGTCTGATACTAGGGTGCAAAGCCAGCACGGTAGCCAGCCCATGTGGTGGGGTCGCTATGTACCCTTTTGGTTGAGCCCCCTGAACACACAGGGATCACACTTCTGATACCTGACCTGTGACCTCCTCATGCATGCCTTGGAGTGGTTGCTCGTCATCCTGGAGCATCGGAACTCCTGGCAATGGCCGCCGTGCCAGACGGCCCTTGCTATGGCTGGGTGGAATCCATGAGGAGAGCCCCTGATCCGAGTGGATGGTATCAGGGCGGACGCTATGCAAATGAAATGCATACAGGTCCAGAACTCTGGCCGTTCTTCTGCTGCCATCTCTCTGCGTGGAACTGATTCCTCAAGTGCTGCTCCTCTTGCCCTCCGGCCTTCCTTTCCCTGGCTACCCCTTGGGAAGAGGATCAGGCATGTCGGCTAGGGGCGAAACCTTTCCCCCATTATCTAGTTTGCACTAGGACTGATGGAGATACTTTCACCAATACCAAACTTTGTGGAATACATTGAAGACAAGATGGCGAAGTGGACTCCCTGAGCAAGATGCGATCGGGTTCCTTGCTGATAAAAACTGCTTCAGCTGCCCAATCTCCGGCCCTACGTGCCTGTACCCATCTTGGCACAATTCCTGTGTCCATTACCCCCACCAGTCCCTACATATGGTACAAGGTGTGATTTTTTCAGGGACCTGATACTTCAAACTGAAGAGGAACTTCAGGACAAAGTCGGACAGCGGGTTGTTCACTTTGTTCGGCGTGTTCAGAAGGGTCCTAAAGACAATCGTATTGATACTGGTTCCTTTATCCTGGCCTTTGAAGGGGATACCCTCCCTGAGAGAGTTAAGATTATAATCTGTCGATGTGATGTGAAGCTGTACAGCCCACCTCCTATGAGGTGTTTTAAGTGCTTGCGTTTTGGACACATGTCTTCCTGCTGTTCACAGGCACCTCTCTATGGCGACTGTGGACGTCCACTCCATGAGGGGAGTGCCTGTGTTCCCCCTCCTGTGTGTGTAAATTGTCATGGCAGTCATTCTCCACGTTCACCAGATTGCCCAGTATATAAGAAGGAAAAGAAGATACAGGAGTATAAGTCCCTCGATCGTTTAACCTACACAGAGGCCCGTAAGAAATTTACACGAACTCACCCTGTATCCATGACATCTAGTTATGCCTTGGTTACATCTTCACCCCTTCCTCACCCTTCCTTACTCCCATCCCCTACCCCTCTCTCCTCCCCCCCTCCCCTGCGGCTCCCACACCATCTCCCCTGGTAGCTGCCCCCCACCCTCCCCAGCCGGAGAAGTGTCCCACTCCTTCGGTGTCTGCCAGTCAAGGGCGCCTCTCCCGGGATGCCCCTTCCCAGCACCTTCAAGGCCAAAGGTCTGCTTCCCCGCGACGACTGCGAGGGCCGCGGCCTGAAGGCCCCCAGGTCGTCAGGTCTCTTTCTGTTCCTGATCTGGCTGCAGCTGGCTCCTTTATGCCACACAGCCCTCCTCGATCTCAGCCTGAAAAAAAGAAGAAGCATAAGTCCCGGGACAAAAAGCCTCTGGTGTCACCGGAGGTCCCTTCTCCAATTTCACAACCGGATTCTGACCTGTCGTTCATGGATGTCACCCCCTCCTTGTCCATGACAGGTGGGGACCCGGCGGTATGACTGGATTTAGCGTGTTCAGCCTCCATTTTAAACCATCGTACTGTGGTTCTCCAATGGAATTGTAATGGATACTATCGTCACCTTCCGGAATTGAAATCCCTTCTCTCGTCCTGCTCTGCATCTTGCGTGGTTCTCCAGGAACCTCATTTTACTGATGCTCACTCACCGACCCTCCGTGGATTCCGTGTTTTCTGTCGAAATCAGGTTGGACCCCTGCGGGCTTCTGCTGGCGTTTGTATGGTGGTCCATACAGACATTGCTAGCA
Source organism: Schistocerca gregaria (assembly GCF_023897955.1). Classification (NCBI taxonomy): domain Eukaryota; kingdom Metazoa; phylum Arthropoda; class Insecta; order Orthoptera; family Acrididae; genus Schistocerca; species Schistocerca gregaria. Next base: position 827,782 of record NW_026061700.1, on the reverse strand, counting down.
GGTGGATTCCTCTTCAAACTGCTTTAGAAGCGGTTGCTGTTAGGGTCCACTTACTCTGCAGTCACAGTTTGCAATCTTTATCTCCCTCCTGACAGGACTCTTACACCTGCTACCTTAACTGCCCATCTTCAGCAACTTCCTCCTCCCTTCCTCCTTTTTGGGGATTTTAATGCTCATCATCCCTTGTGGGGCAGTGCCTTTCCATCTAGACGAGGTCTTCTCATAGACCAGTTTATTGCAGACCACGACTTGTGCCTTCTTAATGATGGCTCTCCTACTCACTTCAGTGCCGCTCATGGTACCTTTTCTGCCATTGATCTTTCTCTTTCTTTTCCCTCTCTCCTCCCTTCTTTACAATGGTCGCCAAACGACGACCTTTGTGATAGTGACCATTTCCCGTTGATTATCTCGCTCCCTTCCCGTTCCCCGATGGACAGGTTATATCGTAGGTCTTTCCAACGCGCCGATTGGCCTCTATACACAGCACAGGTCGTGTTTTCTCCCTCTTTGTTGGGTTGTATTGATGACGTCCTACGTGACTGTTCTGACGCGATTGATTGTGTTGCTAGCCTTGCTGTCCAGCGCACATCTGGACCATTTCGTTGCCGGCAAGTCCCATGATGGAGTACGGCCATTGCCATTGCCATCCGTGATCGCTGTCGAGCTTTGCAACACCTTAAGAGGCACCCGTCCATAGCCAGCCTTACTACTTTTAAACGCCTCCGCGCGAAAGCCCGTTATTTAATCAAACAGAGCAAGCAGATATGTTGGGAACGATTCGTTTCTTCCCTTGGTTCTACTATCCCTCTGTCACGAGTATGGGCTACACTTCGCTCTCTCCAAGGTTGCCATCGGCAGTCCACCCTCCCAGGCCTTGACCTCCCAGATGGCCTTTGTACGGACCCATTAGTTCTTGCAGAACATCTTGCGACCCATTTTGCAGTGGCATCAGCATCAGCCTCCTATCCAGCGGCTTTCCTTCACCAAAAGCAGCAGGCTGATGCTTCCACCTTATGTTTCACCCCTTGTCAGTCAGAATCTTAAAACAAACCTTTTACTGAATGGGAATTTCTTTCTGCTCTGTCTTCGTCTCATGATACGGCCCCTAGCCCAGATTCCATACATAACTAACTGCTTCAATATCTCAGTGCTCCACAACAGCAACATATTATCCGGGTGTTTAACTGTATCTGCTCCAGGGTGACTTCCCTTCTCAGTGGAGGGATAGCATCGTGGTTCCTGTCCTTAAGCCTGGTAAGAACCCCCTACCTGTTAACAGCTATTGGCCAATTAGTTTGACCAATGTTGTTTGTAAGTAACTTGAATGGATAGCAGCCCGTCGGCTCAATTGGGTCCTCGAGTCTCGGGATCTATTGTCCCCTTGGCAAAAATGGTTCAAATGGCTCTGAGCACTATGGGACTTAACATCTTAGGTCATCAGTCCCCTAGAACTTAGAACTACTTAAACCTAACTAGCCCAAGGACATCACACAACACCCAGCCATCACGAGGCAGAGAAAATCCCTTACCTCACCGGGAATCGAACCTGGGAACCTGGGAGTGGGAAGCGAGAACGCTACCGCACGACCACGAGATGGGGCTATTGTCCCCTTCCCAGCGTGGCTTTCGAGAGGGACGGTCTCCAATTGATCATTTACTTCGCTTGGAATCCGCAGTTCGGCAGGCTTTTTCCAGCGCCGCCATTTGGTTGCAGTGGTCTTTGACCTTCGAAAGGCATATGACACGGCCTGGTGCCATCACATCTTACTTACCCTTCATCAGTGGGGTTTTTGGGGCCCACTACCGATTTTTATCCACCAGTTCCTGTTCCATCGGTCATTCAGAGTTCGAGTGGGTACTGTTTTTAGTTCTCCACAGACCCAGGAGTCAGGCGTCCCACAGGGTTCTGTCCAGAGTGTCCTTCATTTTCTCATTGCTATCGATGGACTTGTGGCCTCTGTCAGTCCTTTGGTTGCCCCTGTCCTGTATGCGGATGATTTCTGCATTTGGGTTAGTTCCTCCTTGATGGCATCTGCAGAACGGCAGCCCCAGGGAGCTATACGACGTGCCTCTGCATGGACCCTCACACACTGGTTTCAGGTCTCTCCTTCAAAATCGCGGGTGGTCCACTTCTGTCGCCGTACTACGATCCACCCTGATCCAGAGCTCTATCTCGCTGCACAACGATTGCCTGTGGTCCCACAGTTTCGTTTCCTGGGTCGTCTTTTCCACAAAAAGCTCATTTGGCTGCCCCATATCAGACATCTGAGGGTAGGAAGTTTCTGTAAACTCAATGTCTTTCACTTCCTTGCCCACTCCTCTTGGGGTGCAGACCGTTCCCCCCTCCTCCATTTTTATCATGTTCTAGTTCTGTCTCGCTTGGGCTATGGTTGTCAAGTTTATGGTTCAGTTGCTCCTTACACACTGCACGTGCTGGATCCAGTCCACTATCGTGTTATCCATTTGGCCACCTGTGCCTTCACTACTACACCTGTTGATAGTCTTCTGGTTGAAGCTGTGATCCCCCCCCCCCCCTTTTCTGTTCGGCGGTCCCAGCTTCTGGTTTCTTATGCACTCGCTGTCCGTTCCTCTCCCTCTCATCCTTCCTATTCTGACCTGTTCCGAGACCATGGACGTCGCCCACCCGATTCCCGCCCTTGGACGGGTTTACCGGTTGGGCTCTGCCTTGCGTCTCTTTGCTGTGATTTTCAGCTTCCTTCTTTGTCCTGCCTTCCTCGCTCTCTCCGCTCCACCCCCTTGGTTAGTTCCTCAGCCACTAATTCGGATTGATCTCCGCCAAGGTCCGAAAGATTCCATCCCCCCAATGTTGATCCGTTCCTTTTTCCGCCAAACTTTATGGGAGTTTCGGGATGCTGTTGTTTTTACTCTGATGACTCTAAATCTGCTGATCATGTGGGGTATGCTTTTACGTCCCCTGTTGGAACGGAAAATCGCCTGCTGCCAACTACATGTGGGGTTTTTACTGCGTAATTGATGGCAATTTCCCAGGCCCTTTACCTTTATTAAACAGTCCAAACACAACCGTGTTTTGTTAATGTAAGAACTCAATAAGTGGCCTTCTTGCTATTGACCGATGTTTTTCGCGCCATCCCTTGGTCTTTGTCATCCATGACCATCTCGTTGATATTCACTGAGCTGTTTGTTCCATTGACTTCCTTTGGGTCCCTGGCCATGTGGGTATCCTGGGTAATGAGCTCGCTGTTCGTTTGCCTGGGGGAGCAGTCACTTAGCCCCCATTTTCTGTAACCCCTCCTGCACCGGATTTACGGCTTCACATCAAATCCCACTTCGCACAATCATGGGCCCATACTTGGGAGGCTATTCCCCTGTCTAATAAACTTCGAGCGATTAAGGTGACCCCAGGCCTGTGGCGTTCTTCCTTTCGCCTCTCCCGAAAGGACTCGACCACACTGTGTCATCACCGCATTGGCCATACCATGCTGACCCATGGTTTTCTTTTGCGTGATGAGCCCCTCCCCCCCACTACGTGGTTGTGGAGCCTTCCAGTTAGTAGCCCACATTTTGGTTGAATGCCCCTCTGCGTACTAAGTACAGACTCCCCCACACCTCCCCTTTGATGTTGGCTGACGATACCTGAATGGTCTCTCTGGTTCTCGGTTTTCTCCGGGAAAGTGGTTTTTATTTTCAGTTTTAAGGTTTTCAATCTCTCTCTGGTGTTGAGGCAGGGCGGTGAGTGTTTGGGTGTCTCCCACTGTAAACTGTGTTTGGAGATTCCCGATTCACGTCCCTAACCGAGATCCTCTTTGCTTCCCCTTTTACTCTGTTTTCATCATTTTTAAGGATTGGTTAGTCTCCTTTTCCCATACGTATTTCTACACTCTAGCGGTCGCACCTCTTAAGTCACAGGTGGTCTTGCCTATGCTGCTTCAGCATAGCGTTGGGTTCGTTCTCTTGCCGACTTCCCTCATTTTGTTTTTTACCATTGACAACATGACTGCCCTTTTACATTTTTACCTTCTTCCCTTTTATTGTTCTGACTTTCCTGAGATGTCCCATTAGCGGAATGGACCCTATTTGAAACAATTGACTGATGAACTTGCTGTTTGGTCCCTTAAGCCTGAAACAACCAACCAACCAGGCTCCTCCACACGCCTCTCCTCTGATCCCCTTGGCGCCACCAGTATTGGTCAAGGAGGCTGTAATCCTCAGATTTGCCACTCAGTCGTAAAAGATATGTCAGAATGCTGGTACCATGTGCAAACATGGTAAGTTTATTCTACACCAATCAGAACTGCATGCATATCATTAAAATAAATCAGACAAGGATGGACACAGGACTGAAGGCACTTTTATCCAAAACACTATTCCACTGATCTTACTAAAAGTTTAACCAAATTCATGACACGCAGCAATAGATTCATCTTTCCTATCTGATAGCATCCTGGGTTAACAGAAATGTGATCTTTTAAGATGCAGGAAAATATTTGTAACACAGAAAGTAAAATTGTCAGGATTTACTCAGAAAGAGGTATGATCTGACATCAAAGATTCAACAAACAAAGAACAGGATTTGTCAGAAACGGTTAGAGGTCATCAGGCAGTGCAGATAACGATGCACAAGTCTATACACTCATTTTCATAATGAGCACTTTGTTGCTTCCAACAAACATTAGACATAATTTCGAACCTTCTCTAAATGCTGAACAACAGATATGTAAAATATTATCATTTTCAAAATACCAGAGATTCAAAGAAACCGCAGTGTATAAAACAGCTTTAAATAATTGTAATTGTGACTGATAACAATTAGGAACACAATAGTAAACTTTTTTCTCCTAGTTTGTATTTGGCCATCTTCGATAGCATTTTCAAAGTTTGCTTGAGCTCCAATACATCCTGGCCTATGAAAACCATATTTCCAGTCAGAGAATTCAAACAAAAGTTTACTAAAATCCATCATGTTCATTTAAAAAAAGGCTTAAACCACCAAACGTATTAAATTTCTGCTTTGTGTCCTTTAGCTTTATCATTTTTCACGGGTTTTATTGCATGCTGTTGAAACTTTAAGAACACACAATCATAATATGGTACAACTCTTATTCCTGTCGTATTATGTAATAGGCCATAGTGAAGTACGAGGGTTGAGTGAAAAGTAACACTCCACCTTCGTTAATTGGGTTTGGATGGGAATATTTTAATAAATGAAATGTAGAAATAGTCTGTAGAATGTGATCCTTAACTAAAAGTATTCACTTTTCCACATAATCAACACGAGCCAATTGGATAAATTTCTGCCAACAATGAACAAGTATTCTGAATCCATCACGGAAGAAGTCGACACTGTTCCTGAAATCACAGTCTCACAGTTCTCTCAACGTATTCATCAGAAGCATAATGTCCCAGCAGGTCGCCTTTCATTATCAAGAACAGATGGAAGTCAGATGGTGCTCCATCTGGACTGTATGGAGGATTCTGTATGGTTGTAACGTGCCTTGTTGTTTCCTCACCTGGGACACCACATGTAACGTGCTGGGGCATGTCCTTATTTAGTAGTGCCACTTAAAGTTCACGTCACAACCGGATGTACCGCTACTGAAACATTTCCTCACTCAGTGTTCTCGATCTACCTTGCTTTGCTTATTCAATATTGTCTTCCTGGTAGCTACGTCTGTCTCACCAAAATCACACTGAAATTAAGAAGCCAGGATCCTAGGTTAAGTTTTCCAAAATCAAAAGTCAAGATTGTATTCATTGTTGAACATTTGTGTCAACCACAGTGCGATTTATTTGTTATCACTCGCACACAGAATATTCATGGGAACAGGCCTCTTACACTTAATCGTCACATTAGGTAGGTCAAAAACTTCCAGTCTATAACAAAGTTCACAATCACAAATACCGAAACCAATGACCAACTTGCTCCACTTTTACTCCAAGAGAATCTGACCGAGATCTAACTAGAGCTGCACTAGCTCGGACCTTATACAGACGAGCGCTTGAATATTTGACTATTCTGTTAATATATTATAGTTTATAATTTCCCAGGGTTAAAATGATCCTTTCTAACTGGTTTTGAAGTTAAATATTGGGTTTTATTATTTAAATAACATAAGTGAGCTGTATCAGTTTAAATACGTGGAACTAACTTATGCATCCGCCGTGGGAATTCCAGACTTATAACCACGGCAGCCCTTTACAACAATAATTTTTACATACTCAAATTTACTTAATTCATAATTAAGTTCAGACTGGAGACACTTTACATAGAAAAATAAAGGTAGCAAAAGTATCAAAACAGATCTCGGACTTATTTAGTAGTTTGGTCACAAATGGCACTGAAAGTCATACAGGCTACAGATTTTAAGTCCTAATATTTATTTAATTAACATACTTTGGGTTAATTTAAACACTTTGCTGGAATCAGTAAAATTTAGCCTTTCTATTGGATGCAGTCTTATAGCTGAATTTGATCTACACTCCTGGAAATGGAAAAAAGAACACATGGACACCGGTGTGTCAGACCCACCATACTTGCTCCGGACACTGCGAGAGTGCTGTACAAGCAATGATCACACGCACGGCACAGCGGACACACCAGGAACCGCGGTGTTGGCCGTCGAATGGCGCTAGCTGCGCAGCATTTGTGCACCGCCGCCGTCAGTGTCAGCCAGTTTGCCGTGGCATACGGAGCTCCATCGCAGTCATTAACACTGGTAGCATGCCGAGACAGCGTGGACGTGAACCGTATGTGCAGTTGACGGACTTTGAGCGAGGGCGTATAGTGGGCATGCGGGAGGCCGGGTGGACGTACCGCCGAATTGCTCAACACGTGGGGCGTGAGGTCTCCACAGTACATCGATGCTGTCGCCAGTGGTCGGCGGAAGGTGCACGTGCCCGTCGACCTGCGAGCGGACCGCAGCGACGCACGGATGCACGCCAAGACCGTAGGATCCTACGCTGTGCCGTAGGGGACCGCACCGCCACTTCCCAGCAAATTAGGGACACTGTTGCTCCTGGGGTATCGGCGAGGACCATTCGCAACCGTCTCCATGAAGCTGGGCTACGGTCCCGCACACCGTTAGGCCGCCTTCCGCTCACGCCCCAACATCGTGCACCCCGCCTCCAGTGGTGTCGCGACAGGCGTGAATGGAGGGACGAATGGAAACGTGTCGTCTTCAGCGATGAGAGTCGCTTCTGCCTTGGTGCCAATGATGGTCGTATGCGTGTTTGGCGCCGTGCAGGTGAGCGCCACAATCAGGACTGCATACGACCGAGGCACACAGGGCCAACACCCAGCATCATGGTGTGGGGAGCGATCTCCTACACTGGCCGTACACCTCTGGTGATCGTCGAGGGGACACTGAATAGTGCACGGTACATCCAAACCGTCATCGAACCCATCGTTCTACCATTCATTCCTAGACCGGCAAGGGAACTTGCTGTTCCAACAGGACAATGCACGTCTGCAAGTATCCCGTGCCACCCAACGTGCTCTAGAAGGTGTAAGTCAAATACCATGGCCAGCAAGATCTCCGGATCTGTCTCCCATTGAGCATGTTTGGGACTGGATGAAGCGTCGTCTCACGCGGTCTGCATGTCCAGCACGAACGCTGGTCCAACTGAGGCGCCAGGTGGAAATGGCATGGCAAGCCTTTCCACAGGACTGCATCCAGCATCTCTACGATCGTCTCCATGGGAGAATAGCAGCCTGCATTGCTGTGAAAGGTGGATATAAACTGTACTAGTGCCGACATTGTGCATGCTCTGTTGCCTGTGTCTATGTGCCTGTGGTTCTGTCAGTGTGATCATGTGATGTATCTGACCCCAGGAATGTGTCAATAAAGTTTCCCCTTCCTGGGACAATGAATTCAAGGTGTTCTTATTTCAATTTCCAGGAGTGTATTAGCTCACTCGAATTTTACTTAATATGTATTGCACAATATGTCATTATACATAACTGTTTACAGTATGCATTTCCAATAAAACTGATTAGCTCATTACTTTCAGAATAGATATTAGAATGTACTGAAATAATAGGTTTTACTAGGGGAATTTTATTTAAACTATTTCTGAATTCTATGCTATGAGGCTGAAGGCCACAGAATCTGTAGTCGGGATCTGAGTAGTGAAAATGAAAAAAAAATTAAACGTTCATTGCTTAATTAGGTTACTGAAGGAGTGTAAAACCAAAGCAGGATAACAGTGGGCAACCCGGCTTCCTTACATGGTGGTGAGATTCTCCCTGAAATTCTTCTGTGGTTACACGTGAAGCAATAATGTGACCCACACGTTCATGTGAAATGCTGATTGTACTTGAAATTTCTCTCTGAGTGATACGCCCAGCGTTCTGAGTCATTCAACGTTTTGCTTGTGAAACTCAGTGGTTACTGTTCCAGGACATCCAACTCTGTCACGCCAGTCAGATGTTCTCGCATCAACATCTTTAAACTTACACGCCCAACGACGGACAGTACTCACATCAACACAGTCACCATAAAATGCTTACATTCCCTGATGAATCTCCTTTGGAGTGACACATTCTACTGTCAAGAATCCAATGACTACACGTTGCTTAAATGCATTGACCTACCGTCTGCAGGTTCCATATTTTACACTGTAACAATATAACAGTTCAATGGTAAGGCTTCCTGCCACCAGGAGCTGTAGAGGAGAGGCTACACAACAAGCCAGTACCTGCCGCATACAAATGCTGTCAACAGTTGAAATGTTACGGAAGTGAAGGCATTACCTTTCAGTCAACCCTCGTATATGACATGGTAGTTTGAGCTTGGTTTCCTATTAATAACTGTAATATCTGGAGTGTTACCTGGAAAGTGTGTGCAGCCACAAAGTACTTCATTGTTACTCTTGCTCTTATGAGCCTCTCTCTTTAAGAGTGCTTGCATCATAAATGTGTGTTCTTTGTATAATATTTCCTTGTACATATTTGTACACACTACTGTGATTTAGTTGCGAATAGTTTGCTTTATAATTAGTAATTGTGGAAAGAGAATGTCACAAACGCACTCAGTATGATCGGTAATAGTGTTTGCCTGTAGTTGACCCCCCACCACTTGTCTCAAGTACTACTAATACGAATGATGTATGGTTACATTATTAAGGATTTATTGATGTTGTGTGTTTTTTGCTAGTTTAATGTGATTAAGCATAAGCTTATAGAGAGATAGTTTTTGATGCGATAGTTTGATACACACATTGCCATCTCTTCATGTTATTATACATCATAAATACTAGATGTAGTACTGCATCTATGTTCCTTGATATAATTTAATTACATCTGACTCCAGTATGTTTAGAGAGTCAGCTGCTTATGACATGGGTGTTTTCTGCCTTCTACATGTTATGGTTTGTACACTGTTTTTATTACGTTTGTATGGCATGTATACATCATGTGCCCCCTGTAAGTATGTTTGCCATATGGTTGATTTTTAAAATACCTTTGTTGAACACAGCTTTGTTACTGTCATCCATTTGTACAAACTTAACATAGAAGTGTTTTTACTTAATGTTATGTATTATGCACATTCACGCTCTTTGTTTGCATGATCTTCGAACTGTTAACTGCGACACATCAAATCTTAGCTGTGTACCTCACAGGCAGTTTTTTACTTTAGAATTCGAACATTACATTCACTGTTTCATATATTTTCAGTATGATAATCTTTCTTCGTGTACGACGAAAGATATGAATTCTGATCATGTGATAGTAATTTTCTCGAAAAGAAACTCTATTTAGTAATCTTACTGGGTCCCCTGTTCCGTTTCGATATCAGATTGCGGGCCAGAGTGGCCAAGCGGTTCTAGGCGCTACAGTTTGGAAACGCGCGACCGCTACGGTCGCAGGTTCGAATTCTGCCTTGGGCATGGATGTCCTTAGGTTAGTTAGTTTTAATTAGTTCTAAGTTCTAGGCGACTGCTGACCTCAGAAGTTAAGTCCCATATTACTCAGAGCCATTTGAAACATTTTGATGTTAGGTTCCATTTTCTTCTATTTGGTCGTTTACATAAATGGTGAGTGACCAACACCAGTCGTAATAAAAAGTAACCTCTCACTACCCTTACCTCTACGTGAAAGGAATTATTTATTGAAGCCATAGTGTTCGAAGTTAAATTTTTCTGTTGCCATAATCATACGACCTTAATGCTAAAAACAAACTGGCTCTGAGCACTATGAGACTTAACATCTGATGTCATCAGTTCCCTAGACATAGGTTAGTTAGGTTTAAATAGTTCTAATGGCAGCACACACATCCATGCCCGAGGCAGGATTCGAACTTGTGACTGTAGCAGCAGCATGGTTCCGGACTAAAGCTCCAAGAACCGCTCGGCCACAACGGCCGGCCACTGTTAGTCGCATATGTATTCAACACTTAGCGTAAAATTACTTTTTCGGATTAGTTTACACTCTAAAACTTGAATCTGTAGGCTACACTTGCAGTTTTAAAAGTAATTAATGAAATTGGAATTTGTGTGCTTGGAGATGGTTTCCTTATCCATACTCTCTCCCCAAAATATTTGAATTCTACAAATATATCTTAGTTTAAGTTTGTACTATTAGTCTTTGAAATTAGTTCGCTTTGAAAGGAAACATAGGGACTTCCCATTGCCATTACTGAAGCTATTAGTGTTGGTTCTTGAAACCACTGTAAAAAAAGTCCGTTGCAAATGTTTGTACCAAACAGAACTACATGTGGTTTAGTTAGATGATGCAGTGTCATGTTTAGTACTTCCAATATGGATGGAACAATATTTTTAGATTAACACTAAACGATATTGTATATGACTGATGTAGAAATGTTTATTACCCTTCATGTAACATACAGCTACTACTTACTTCGCATGCTCCACAATTTTAAAATGTTATTGCTCACTTAACCGAAATCCTTAATCAGCTAGATATAAGACATCCTTTGTTATCCTGAAGGATGTATATTATACCTTCTGTTACGGGTGCTTACAATGTCGATTGACTTGTATATTGTATTATGTGTATCTTCGGCAGAAGTTAGAACAGCTAACTATAACTTGACTCTCTGTTGTTACTAGATCAGTTATGGTTTTCACACTACAGAGTGTGGTTCTGACGTAAATGGACAGAATTTAAATCATAAAATTTTATTGTCTACTGTTCTTCACATTATTAAATGCTTTTCTGTTGCTGTTTGATATAAAGCATACTATTATGCATTTAGGGTTATACAGGGTGCTACAAAAAGGTACGGCCAAACTTCCAGGAAACATTCCTCACACACAAATAAAGGAAAGATGTTATGTCAACATGTGTCCGGAAACGCTTAATTTCCATGTTAGAGCTCATTTTAGTTTCGCCAGTATGTACTGATTCACCGCCATGATTTCATACGGCATACTACCTGAGCTGCTAGAACATGTGCCTTTACAAGTACGACACATCATGTGGTTCATGCACGATGGAGCTCCCGCACATTTCAGTCGAAGTGTTCGTACACTTCTCAACAACAGATTCAGTGACCGATGGATTGGTAGAGGCGAACCAATTCCATGGCCTCCACGCTCTCCTGACCTCAACCCTCTTGACTTTCATTTATGGGGGCATTTGAAAGCTCTTGTCTACGCAACCCCAGTACCAAATGTAGAGACTCTTCGTGCTCGTATTGTGGATGGCTGTGATACAATACGCCATTCTCCAGAGCTGCATGAGTGCATCAGGGATTCCATGCGACAGAGGGTGGATGCATGTATCCTAGCTAACGGAAGACATTTTGAACATTTCCCTTAACAAAGTGTTTGAAGTCACTCTGGTACGTTCTGTTGCTGTATGTTTCCATTCCATGATTTAAGTGATTTGAAGAGAAGTAATAAAATGAGCTCTAACATGGAAAGTAAGCGTTTCCAGACACATGTCCACATAACATATTTTTTTCCTTTGTGTGTGAGGAATGTTTCCTGAAAGTTCGGCCATACCTTTTTGTAACACCCTGTATATGTGGACTGATAATGTGTGCACTACATCTTAGGAGACATCATACATACTTTAACATACTTTTAAATAATAGCCAATGATGCTAACTGAAATTAAGCTTGTAAATTGGATTTTTTAAATATTTTAATTAGAGAAACCCATTACTTCCTCTGGAAGTCTTATAGAAACACAATGGAATTTTCGAAACAAAATTCATTTGTTCTATAATCTACATATTAAAAAGTCAATATATTTTGTCTTGGTTGAAGTCAGTCGTTATCTGAACATGCATGGGCTATCATCATGACAATAAATTCCACTGCAAAGTATTTCAACTGACAGACATATCAGCTCTCTAAAAGATTAGCTTTGTGCTGAACATGCAGTGTGTTACTGCTGTATGATGCTTTCCTATAGATACACATTAAATATCTAAGTTAGTATTTTAGACAAAGATTGCAACATTTCAGTGGAACAATTTCAGTTTAATTATGAGGAATTTTAACTTCTGTACCAGATCAAACAATATGTGTAATTATTTCCACTATTATTAAAATGATGAAGATACTTTCATGACAAGTAGCTTTAATTATTAGCTGAGGAGTGACCCGTGTGTACCAGCTAAACAGTTTTCAATGTCTAATTGAATGGTACATATAACAAATCTCTATGAACTGTCCACATGTTGTAAAAATTACATTTATTCAATAAGTGCTGTTAAACATTATTTTTTACCGACAGGAAAGTGCTTTTATCACGTACGGTTTGCTGCGCTCTGACAACACTTCCGCTTACTTTGACTTCTGTTTACCTTTCCTGTCGGCCTCTCTTGGTCAACTCTTGATTTTTCGACCCCAACGGTATTAGGCTACGAGGCCCAAGATAACAAAACCCATGAATATTTTGCAAATAATAAGTGGCAGTATGCCATGATTTTCGAATTAAATGTACTGAAAGTAAATTAGCACTATTTTGGCTATTTACTTATGAGCAATAAACTGTTCAGCGTTTTTGACTATATAACATGCTCAGTGCTGATAAATACATTAATAGAACAACGTTTAACATCTTGGTATCGTCCTTTTACTACAAAATACATCTATAATTACTGTGCAGCTACCTTGGTGTGGTTATTTCGCACCGAAAGGGGTTTTATGCAGTCTGTGCAGCACAACTTTGGTTTTTGTGTGTGTGCTTTCTGTTACTGTGTCTTTCATTGTCATATTTGGGTGCCCAATGATAAACTTAACAGACGACAGAGCTAGTGGAATAATGACGTTTCTTTAATACAGTAATTTTTATGAATTTAGAGCTCCTATGTAATACTTCATTATAACGTGAAAATTAAGAGACTTGGAAAAAATTCGTGAAGTGCAGTTATCTGCTTAATTTTTTAATTACAAAAATTGTACCCTCGAATGTGAACATCCGCTGCAATGCACTCGTTAGTTTTGGCACTACAGTCAAGAGACTTGCTATAATGCCAAGCTATATAAGAACTGAAGACTTGCAATTTTGAGTCCATACATCAGTTACATTGAAGTATACTACGAACAGCTTCTGATAAATTGAGACTGCCTATTTAGATGTTGCATGTGTTCAGTAAGGATGTCTTACTGATCATTGTTTGGATGCACTGCAGGTGATGTGAATTAACTTTGTCTCCTCGCCACCGCAAGCAAGATACAAAATCTGTAGTTTGCTCTCGCTGTTGGCCATGTGCAGTGTGTTTCACAATTTCTAATACAGGCCTTCATGGTTTGTAGAGGAGACTGTGCATTTCTGGACATGAGCTCATTACCAAAACTTCGTCTACTAAGGTTTCTATGAAAACCTGTAACAGGAATCGTGAAATGCCCTGCATTTATTAGTGATCAGATTGATGGCACAGTTTATTGAGCCTCAGTATGAAAGTGCCTTGCATATCTAGTTTTGCAGCATCTGCTACTATGTAGCAAGTGGAATTACGTCCAATTATTACACACAAAATTACGAAGTTAACGTCTAATTGCTATGTATCTTCCAGTGTTACTAGTTAGGGTCTTTGGAAGTTCATTGTTCATTGGAAAGCTAACATAGCTGACGTAATGAACTAAGTTTGCAGAGTTGTAAATGATGGAGATTTTGTTGGAGAGAAATTTGGCGGTGAATAAACTTCCTTCCACTTCACAAGCTTTCCTTCAATCTTCCTTAATGAACATCAGTGTGCAGTAATAGAAATACCTTGTTATTCTGTGATGCCCATAAAATTCTCTGTTCAGGTTTCATTGTAGAAATATTACCATAGTCTGTAAAATTTATAGCAAAGTTCCCCATGTGAATTAAACCAATGACTTTACGGCTTATGGACGTGAACAATACAATTAGTTTCTTCACAGCATTATGAACACTCTGATAATATTTATGAACGAAGTGATGAATTATGCAAATACTTGTTTGGAAGACACTTTAATTCTCTCATAAAGAACAAAGAAGTTTGTTAAAAGTTACTATGTGGGGTTATGTAATTTTGAATGCAAACTTATTACTGTAGTGATGTTACTGTGTTTGTGTAATGTATCTGAAAATTTTGTGCCTTACACAGGTCTTAAAAATGTACCAGTATAACTTGAATTTCTAAAGATTCCCACACATGAGAGTAGCTGACTCATCGCTCTGTAAATTGTGTCAATTGACTTGAAACATGTAATAAAGAAACGTTCAGGAAAGTTTTGAGGTTAAGTGTCAAGTTTGGAAGTCGGTAAGCGCTCTTTCGCCAACAATGAATGGATAAAGTCCAGGTATATGGACACAATCTACGGGGAGTCGAAAAGCACTCGGTTCCTCAAGTTCCTAACTATTTGTGTTATTCTGTTGAACTTCCACTATATTATACATCTAAATGAGTAAATTATGGCTTTATGAATGTCTGAATTTGGTCAATTATGTGAAATAATAATTATAAAATTTATGTTGTCCTTGGAAGCTGTAATGTAGGCAACCTGAAATTTATAACCATCCCAGAGCCTGGTACCAGTGTCGCCATCTTAGTGACAACCAGGGACATGGAAGACATGATTGAATACCAGTTACTGGAACAGTTATTATAATCGTTGTATCCAAAGTCCTCACATAACAAGATGGCAAAGTTAGATTTACAGTATGCTCTGACTGCCTGCATAGTGACGTTAACATATTGAACCTTGAGTTACTGGCACTGCGTTTTCACTTGTGTTACTTCAATGTTTTTTATTACACCAGCTACTGGTTACAGATGTCACCCCCCCCCCCCCCCAGTCAAATGTATGTATTCATTCATGTAATAGGGTGTCCCCTCTACACTGACTTTTTGTAGTATACCAGCAGTTTAAAAATGCTCCCCTGAGCACAAACAGGTGAAAATGTTTCTCTGTAAAACAATGACATAAAAGTGGGGAACCAGCTGCTCAGTCTCATTCTCGTTTATTCTTCAAACATTTTTGCACATGAACGTACGCTGTTCTAACATGCAACATTGTACATCCTTTTATCCAATCTCTCTGAGTTAAGTACTCATACTACGCTAAAATGGGGAACAAAAACATGGCTATAGGGATGTGGAAAACATGAAAATAGTTCCCCCTACCACCCCCCTCCCACCCCACACCGTGACGATTACTGGAGAAAATCTAGGCTCCACTCACTCTCTGCAGCTGTCTCCACCAGTTATCTCTACCACTGCCACTGTCGCCTCTGTTCCACAGTGTCTCTCTGCTACGCTCTCAATGCAAAAACGCGAATACAGTATGTTCTTCCTTAATTCAGTTCCATGCAGTCAGACCCAAAGGAAGCATGTGGCTAAAAGTTACCTTCTCCACTGTGTCCAGTCGATACTCGACTCGTCTCAGGAATATAGTACTATTTGTAGGATCAATATTTCTTATAGTTGAAGCCTTAATGATCTCGACATTTACCTCGACCATAACCGGTTCCATTGGGCTGTAGGACTGAGTCCCTGCATGGATCATGGAGCTGATCTCTATTTTATATGAAGGGTTCCCATTGAGAAACGCAGTTGCAGGGCTGGTCTTCCACCCACAGTAACAACTCGAACAGTATATTGACCTTGTCGACGAGTGCTAATGAACAGGCTTCTGTGGTGTATGCAGTCATATAACTTCGTGAAATCAACAGATTAACTCTGGTTCCTTACTGTGTCATCTGTTTTTCAGTGAATTACCAAAGAACGAAGATCTGATCTACTGTTCAGAACCTTGGCTGCAAACCTCCCTGAATTACTAATTTTCAAGAGTTGAGTTCTCTATACAGGCAGCTGGACAGGATAACATATCTTTGACTAAGGAGGGCCACTCAACAATAACACATATTTGTCTATCATCCTCGTTTATGGACTGCATAGATTAGAAGCGTTTTCCTCTCTGGTATTTCTTCTTTGGTCCTTACAATTATCTGCTGGTGTAGTCTGCTGCAAGTTTCTCACCTCCAGTCTGGATCAATTTGGCTTGTATTCTGTTTTCACCTGGGCTTCCCTTCTTAAGCTATTTGATTCGTTTGGATATCATGTTGTGTGCATCGGGGAGGGGGGGGGGGGGGAGGAGGAGGGACGACAGTGGTGTGGGTCAGCCGTAGTTGGACTGTAAATAGAATCCTAGTTTGGTTTCATTACAATTGGGGATGGTAGAAGTACTCCTTCCATCTTCTGGTGATTTCAGTCGTTTGCAACTACTTTACAACCTCTTCGACAAAATCCTTGGTAGCCTGTGAACCTTTAATAAAACACTTCACCGTTATAAGCATTCTTGTGACACTGTCTGCTCTAGTCTGTTTCTGCCTCCACGATGATGTCCTTGTTATACTTCCTCTTCGCTCTTCTCAGAGTTGTCAGGGTAGCTCTTCAAGCCACCTCAAATTGTTCTTAAATCTGCACAAGATTTGTCTCCAGCAAACACCTTCTCATGGTTTTCGGTCTCTGTTCAGAAGGAATTAAAGCTTGTAAATCATTACACACATAGAACTGGCCACGTTATTGGAAAACTCCAACAACAGCGAAAACTACTCCACCAACAACACCAACGCCATCAAATAACTCAAGAAAGCACTTCGAACATTATCTCTACGAGCAAAGCAGGAAGAATGATTCACAGCTCTTCCTTTCGTCTGTCGCAGCCGTCAGCCTGATCACGTGACTCGCCAGCAGCGCCTCTCGTGGCACCTCAACCACTGTCCATCCGACAAATTGGTTGTGTGTCGGTGTTTTGACCGACCGACCGACGATCCTTCACTGTCGGGCGCGTCGCACCACTGGACAGCCGACCCAACAGATTGTGTCAAGTGTAGCGTGATCGTGCCAACCGCCCAACTAAAATTCATGTTTTGTCACAGCCGACGGAATTAAATACGATTCAAATATACATGTCGACGTCTGAGGAGATGATACTTTAAGGACAGAGTTTTTAAAGAAATTTAAAGACTGCTGATGTATTTGCGGCACGTCGTGCGAGGAGTATTAACAATAGAGATGCAAGAAATGAAACACGTGTTTCATTTTTTACCGAATACTTAATGGTTATTCTATGTGCAACACGAGGTTAAGTCTGTCGACCTTCTTTCTCTTCTTAGGTTTTATCTCCGATACTTATCGGAAATGAAATCTAAAAACCGAAGTATCGACATTCCATGGACGTTAATTCATAAAATGTACTTGCCTCACTGTTGTAAATACTGAAAAATTCCAACCTATATCCATGCCATCTGCCATGTAGTTTTTTTTTTTTTTTTCAATTCTAACAGTCGCTAAATGCTTCATTTCTTATGCAACTGTTTTATTTATTAGATGATGCGCGCCTCCACCATGTGTAATCTTTCTTCTTCGAATATGGGTCTCTGAAATTTACGGGTTATCTTGTTGTGCTACATCCACTAATGAATCAATAATGTTTTCACGAATGACTTTTGTTTTATTTATTTTACTTTACCACGATGTATTTTCTCAGTCAACTATAAATCACGTTGCACATTTCAAGGAACAATTTTAGTTAATAATTGTGGCAGCAGAAGAACACTGAATCTTACGTCTGCTGCCATTGGCGACAAATCGTAATATACGTAGCTAACACTCTCTCCTTGGAGTTTACAACCTCTGTCAGGACTGCAGTATTTTCCCTTAAGAATTCTTTTATGATATTACACTTAAACTAATGACAAATGCGACTTCCCTGCTTTCCAACGTTGAGCTGCCTCTGTTTCCTTTGCCTCGTCTGACGATAGCCAACGCAGCCGGATAAATGTTTTCGTTATGGCACAGATTTTAATTACTTGCTGATGAACAAAAGAATCGTTCGCAAAGTATGGCACACAGGCTTTTAGTGACACCACATTCCGTGTACAAATTGTGGTGTCCATAGATATGGGCAAATACTAACTCCTATTTCGTAGCTGGAAGAGTAGGAGGTTGAAGTTTAACGTCCTGTCGATAATGACGCGGAGCATATTCATGGAAGGATGGAGTAGGAAATCGGCCTTGCCCTTTCAAGAGAACCATAATGGCATTCACAGTAAACAGTTAAGGGAAATCACAGAAAACCTACACCTTACTGGCCAGACGCAGGTTTGCACTGTCAACCTCCCGAATGCAAGTCCATTGTGCTAAGTACTGCGTTACCTTGCTCGATAATTTCATAGTAGTTTCAAGGAACGATCCTGAGCTTCCAAACAAACCTCAACGAGAAATCGTGGTGAGCCGCTAAATCGAACTTCCTCAAGCATTGCCAGTAACTTCCAATTGGATGTCGCCAGTGATCAGTCGTAATTTTCGCATCGATATACTACATAATTGGTAAGGTATAGTATTGAAACACTTAAGTCAGAAACCTGTTACGAGATGTCGGAATCTGGTGCTGCGAAATCTAGATTTTCGAGCTCTTTCTCTCATTCAGTTACGAGGCCAGGTATCACTGTCTCTCCATCCTGATAGTAGTAACTTTCAGAGAATTCTGTGGTGAGAATCACCATGTGAGCTGATACAAGAATATGGATTGTCCACAGCCACTTATGGAACTGCTCCTGCTGCCTTTATTGCGACTACATGTCTCCAACAGTTGGGCTTCGAAAATCAAGACAAGTTTTCAGTGGCAGCCTAAACTTCATTGATTAGTTTCTATGTGGGCGACTTCATAGGCGAGTCAGATATGGAATCTGAAACTCAGAAACCCAGGTGACTAAGCTATCTGCTTCTGGATGGTTTCCACTGAGGAAATGGAACTCCAGTAGCCACAAGGTTGTGGAACAAATTTCAGTGCAGCGCACTGAAACGTTTGTACATTGTAGTCTCATTGATGGAGAAGCAATAAAAACATTGGGAATCTTACGGTACCACTGCTCTGATCCATTTCAGTGCCACTGGCAGCTGAAGAATTATCTGTGCTCAAAGATCGCCTGTCTACAATAGCATTCATTTTTGACCCACTAGGCCTTTTTGACCCATTAGTCACAAGATGGAACTGTTCTTGCAGCGCTTGTGTCAACTAAGCCTTGATTTGGATTAAGTCCTTCTATCCAACCTAGCTGATGAATGGAATGTCGTTTATATGTAACTGCCTTATCGAACTGAATTTTTATTAGGAGGCATGTCATTCCCTGTCCTCAATACGTTAAATTTGAAATTCCATGTTTCTGTGATGTTTCACAGTTGGCATATGATGCCTGTGTATACATCACATGTGTTCTTCCTTAACAACAAGATTGCAGTTTCATTGGCTGTGGCCGAATCTCGTTTAACCCCTTTCAAAGAACAATCTCTTTTGTGACTGGAATTATGAGATACTCTTCGTCTTGCTCGACTCATTCATAATTTGGCCAGTGACTTAGACATTGTAAACAGTAGTGATATCCATATTTGGACGGATTCTCCAATAGTTCTCAGCTGGCTGCAACGTAGTCTCACGGGAAAACCTTTGTTGTCAACAGAGTCTATGAAATTCAGGAACTGAGTTGTTTCCAACTGGAGACACGTCAAATCAGAAGACACTCCCACTGATTGCTTATCACGTGGCATCAGCGCAGCACATATGGGTTCACTTTTGCAGTGGTGCTCTGCCCCATCATGGCTATTCAGCTGTGATCTGGACTTGTCCTTCACGTGTGATAGAAGATGCGCCAGAAAGGTATGTAGGTGTCTTTGATGTCTGTTATTAAGCTTGATGCAGAATTGTAGTGTAAGTATTCCTCTTTCAAGGAAACTCAAAGGATTTTGGCTTATGCACTGAGGTTTGTTAACAATATAAGGCTGCAACAAATAGAGGATAACTGGGCCACTCACCCCACAGGAATACCAAAACGCTATCAAAAGAGCCTTTGGCATAGATCAACATGGTGATTACGCTAGTGAGATCGCATTGTTGAAGGCCAGTTTTTGTATTCCTCATAATAGCGAATTAAGAGATTTACATCCATAAATTGATCCAGAAGCTATTTTACGAGTGGGAGGGTGGCTGATGAGTGCCAACGCACCATGTGATGAGCAACTTCACACCACCTAAGCATCATAAATTCTCATCGTGTGTGTATATGAAGATTTCTTGTATGTTGTGCCATAATTTTCGCTTCCTATGTTGCGTAGGCTGTTTTTAATTCCCTAGGTCGCAACACAGTCAAAGGAGCTACCGGGAAATGTGTGAAATGCTTGAAGTCCCAGGCTGCAGTTCAACTTATGGGCCACCTACCAGCATCTGCAGTAAACCAGTCTCGTCCATTCTTGGGGAGTGGATTATCCAGGCCGAGTTACAGTGAAGCATGGTGGAAGGCATAGTAACATTACTACCAAAGCCTATATTGCTTTACTTATTTACGTGGGACCAAAGCCATACACCTAGAGCTAGTTAGCGAATTGGTAATCAGATCATTTCTGGCTGCTCTCATGGGATTCATTGCGAGAAGAGGAAATCCTTTTCAGATGTGTAGTGATAATGGTACCACGTTTGTAGGTGCTTTCTCTGTGATAAGTTTTTGGCCTCAGATAGTACAATTTAATATTTTACTCCACCTCGTGCCACCCACTTTGGCCGATTGTGGGAAGCAGTAGTCAAATGTATTGTCACATCTCCAGCGTGTCATTGGCAAAACAGTACTGACATCTGAAGAACTGACAGGCAGAAGCATTCCTAAATTAAATGCCGTTGTGGGCTCTCTCTCATGACGCATCCTTGAGATTTCTGTCAACAGGTTTCACAGGTGACAACTTGTACAGCAGCTGCATCAGCCCTTTTTGAAGAGGTGGTTCACTGAGTACGTGCATCAGCTGCAGCAACAAAGTACATGGACATAGGAAGAGGCATGGTAGACCCAGATCGGCAAACGTGTGCTCCCTTTGTATGGAGGCTGGGCTGGGATTCGTCGGGAAGCTGTTCCCTAGACCTGACAAGTGTGTCCGTGTAGTTGTGGTAAAAACTGCTAATGGGCAGATCAAGAGGCGTATAGCAAAATCTGTTGTCAATATTGATATCCTAAATTTCATGTGCTGTGTGAAAGTAATACTTGAGTTGCTTTTATGTCTTAAATGTTAGTACCTTTAATGTCTCTTATGCAATATGACATTAATAGTGATTTTTATGTCTTACACGTTAGTACCCTTCATGTTTCATATGAAATATGTAGTAATATTTTGTTGGTGTGTGTATTCTAATTCTTTGATTATTTCATTTTTATATGCCTTGATATTGTCTCTAGTTACATTTTTTCTTGTTTTGAATTTACGATTTCACTTTATGTGTCAAATTCGTGTTTATCTTGTGAAACGAGAAAACTCAGTTTAGAGTCGGAATATGGTGTGTTCCATAACTCACCCGTCACTTTGCCATGTAGGCGCATTTTGCGAACTGGACAGTCAGTCTGCCCAGTATAATCTTCTCCCAGCCAGGAAATATTGTAATATGTGTGCGGAACAGGACTTTCTAGGCCTTTTCTCCCCTCAGGTACTGCCAGACAACCATTGAGAGCGAATGCCTCAGATAGCCTGGAGACATCGCAACCAGAAGACGTATGTCTCGACCACCAAGAGCCACAGCTCGAGGGTAATTTGTAATGTATTCATATATCACTTTGTTCACTTGTGAGGTAGTACGAAATAAAGTGCGTCCACGTAAAGGCTGTTGAAATCATTGGGGAGTGGAAATAAGGGAAGGGCAGTGAGTCCTTTAGTACTACGCATTCTAAACTGAAATGCACGGATGCACGACCAGAGGCCTACAAGTGAACTGCATACAAACCCAGATGAGCGACTGTTCTAACCAATGAAGAAGAGCCGAGCGATAATGACTTCAACGGATGGCGACCCCACAAAAGAGGCAGCATAGTAGCAACTTCGATCGCCTAAACGCCGCGATTCGTGCCTGGCTGATGTCACAGAATTCCACGCACACGCGCCATCCATCGCATAATAACGTTTTCAAATTTCCGACATAAAAATACAACAAAATGTTGTTTTGTGAATTATTGTTGTTGTTGTAGTCTTCAGTCTGAAGACTGATATGATGCAGCCCTCCATGCTTCACCAATCTGTGCGAGCCTCTTCATCTCCTAACAACAACTGCAACCTGTATCGTTCTGAATCTGCTTACTTACCTCCCACACTTCCGTGCAGTACTGTACTGGCGATCCCTTCGTATCTCAGAATGAATCCTGTCAACGGATCCGCTCTTTTGGTCAAGCTGTGTCTCTAATTTCTTGTCTGCCCATTTCTATTCGGCACCTCTTGATTAGTTACGTGATCTACCCATATAATCTTCAACGTTCTTCTGTAAAATCAAATTTGCAAAGCTTCTATTCTCTTCTTGTCCAAAATATTTATCATCCATGTTTCGCTTCCATACACGGCTACACTCCAGAAAAATTCCTTCAAAAAAAGACTACCTAAGTCTTAAATCTCTATTAGATGTTAACAAATCTCTCTTCAGATATACTTTTCTTCCCATTGCCAATCTACATTTTACACTGATCGGTCATAACATTATGAATACCTGCCTACTATCGGTATAAACCCTTCCAGGCTGTAGCAGCATCACTTGGAAAGGAATGACTGCTAGTCAGACACACGCACAGTGCACGTTTTGTCAGTAAGCATCCTCACCGTGTGTACAATGGGGAAGGCGCGATCTATCTGAGTTTGGTCTAGAGAAGGTTGTGATGGTCCAGAGACATAACATGAGCATTTCGGAAACTCTACGACTTGCCGGTGTTCGAGGAGTGCTGCCGTGAGTGTCTTCAAAACAAGGCAAAACCAAGGTGAAACCTCGTCCAGAAGTTCTGGGATTGGGCACCTACCCCTCATTACAGATTTCGGACATTGCAGGCTGGGCAGACTGGTAAAACAGCACAGGCGACGAACTGTGGCTAAACTAACATAATTGTTTAATGCTGGGCAGAGTACATGTGTGTCTGAACACACAGAGCATCGAACACTTCTAACAGTGTGCCTCCACACCGATGACCCATGCATGTGACAATGTTAATACAACGACATTGGAAACTACGACTGAAATGGGCTCGTCACCATCGGCATTGGACATTTCCGTAGTGGAGAGAGTTGTATGCTCTCATGAATTCCAACACCTTCTTTATCAGGCTAATGGGAAGGCACAAACTCGTCGTCTTCCACGAGCACAGCTTCTTGACACCTATACAGCAGGACGGATAGAAGCTGTCGGCGGCTTCATTACGCTCTGACGATCATTCTCGTGGGCATCCGTGGATCCAGTCGAGCACATGCAAGGCACCATAACGGCCAAGGAGTATGGCACACTGGTTGCAGACCACGTACACCCATTCATGACGATCATGTTTCCCGACGGCAGTGGCATTTGTCAACAAGGTAATGCGCCATGTCAGAAGACTAGGAGTGTGGTGGAGTGGTTCGAGGAACACAGAGGCGAGTTCCAGTTAATGTGCATTCCCACCCCCCCTCTTTCCCCACTCGCCAGATCTGAACCCGATGGAAAACATCTGAGATGTCATTGAACGTGGTGCCAGAGCTTATTGCCCCACTCCCCAATATTTACGGGTATTGGGTGAACTGTGTGTGCAGATGTGGTACCATCTCCCTCAAGCGACTTACCAATGCCTCTTTGCTTCCATACCATGATGTGTCACCACTGTTATCAGTGCCAAAAGTGGACACACCGGCGGTTATGTAGGTGGTCATAATGTTCTGGCTTCTCAGTGTATATCCCCTCTACCTCCACCATCATCAGTTTCTTGCTGCCCAAACAATAAAACTTACCTATGACTTCGAATGTCTCGTTTTCTAATTCCCTTAGCATCGCATGATTTAATTCGATTACATCCCATTATCCATGTTTTGCTTTTGTTGATGTTCGTTTTATAACCCCATTTCAAGACACTGTTCTTTCCGTTCAACTTGTCTTTCAAGTTCTTTGCTGTCTCTGATAGAATTGCAATGTCACTGGCAAATATTGAAGTTTTTATTTCTTCTCCCTGAACTTCAATTCCTACTCCAAATTTTTCTTTGATTTCATTTAGTGCTTGTTCAATGTACGGATTTTATAACATCGGGAATAGGTTACATCCCTATCTTACTCCCTTCACAACCACTGCCTCTCGTTCATTTCGCTCGACTCTTATTTTATTTATTTTTATTTAGACGACTAGTTTCGTAGGACCAAATTGAGGGGCAAATCTTCAAGGTAATGGAACAGTACATGAAATTAAAACACAAAAATAATACAGATAAAATAAAATGTTTTTGAATCGACAAAACCAAAATTTTTGTAGACACATTGAACAATATAACATAAGAAGCAGCTTAATTTTTCAAGGAACTCCTAGACAGAACAGAAGAAGTGACCCATGAGGAAGCTCTTCAGTTTCGATTTGAGAGCACGTGGATTAGTGCTAAGATTTTTGAATTCTTTCGGTGGCTTATTGAAAATGGATGCAGCAGAATACTGAACACCTTTCTGCACAAGAGTTAAGGGCCAGCCGTTGTGGCCGAGCGGTTCTAGGCGCTTCAGGCCGGAACCACGCTGCTCCTACGGTAGCAGTGCTTAGAGCCATTTTTTTAAAGAAAAATTAAGAAGGGCCTGCAAGTTAGGTATTCGGAGTATGTTGTGGAAATAAAGAGACGTGCTTCTGTTACATCTACGTGACTACACTGCATTTCGTAATTAAGTGGCTGACGGTTCATCCTATCACCTTCAAGCTATTTCTCTATTATTCCACTCCCAAACAGATCGCGGGAGAAACGAGCTCGTAAATACTTCCGTGCGAACTCTGATTTCTGTTATTTTGTGACGGTGCTCATTTCTCCCTATGTAGATGGGCGCCAAGAAAAATATTTTCCAATTCGGTGGAAAAACTTAATGTTGGAAATTTCACGAGAAGGTTCTACTGCAACGAAACAAGCTTTTGTTTTAATGATAGCATTCCAGTTCACGTATCATATGCAAGGTACTCTCGCCTCTATTTTACGACAGTACAAAACGAGGTGCCTTTCTTCAAACTTTTTCGAAGTCCTCCGTCAATCCTGTCAGAAGCGGATTGCACGCTACACAGCAATACTCCAGAAGAAGGCGGATAGGCGTAATGGAAGCAGTCTCTTTAATAGACCTGTTGCGTTTTCTATGAGTTTTATCAATAAGTTACAGTTTTTGGTTTGCTTTCCCAACAACATTATCTATGTGATCGTTCCAATTTAAGTTATTCGTAATTGTAGTTCCTAAGTATTTGCTTGAATTTACAGCCTTTAAATTCACGTTACACGATAAATCATGCAAACCTAGAGGATTTCATTTAGTACTCACTTGGATTACTTCATACTTTCAGTTATTTAGAGTCAATAGTCAGTTTTTTCTGCAATAAAACAACAAATTAGGCAGTTTTTCAGGCCAGACCAGATTCGATCTTACATTACAGTTTCTTGGGTTCACTCTCAGAGAATCGTCTTCTGGATTCAGACTACATCACAATTAATGACTGGTATAGGCTCTCTTCTCCTTCAATTGATCGGTTCAATAATTGATGGAGTTTTAAGTGATGTTTTGCAGTTTTCATGGACGACATATTGCTAAGTGTGACGGACTGATGCAAAAGATAATTTCTACAATATCTTCAAAGTTTACCGAAATGCATCACAAAATGGTTTACACACTACTGTTCCAAGACATTCTTTGGCCACTTCTACTACTGTGTCCCTGTACCTTGCCCATTCCTTTTCCAATGACTGTAACTGACTACATTCAACTAACTGGTACCTTTCTGATATTGCTGTTATGTACTGGTGCCTGATTTCCTTATCCTGAAGTTTCTCCACTCTTATCCTCCTACATATGGACCTGACCTCCTGCACTTTCGGCCTCACAATCCCAAATTCACTGCAGATTAAATAATGATCAGTGTCATCAAAGAATCCCCTGATTACACGTGCGTCCCTCACAGCCTTCCTTAATTCCTGATCTGTTATTATATAGTCAATGACAGATCTGGTTCCCCTGCCTTCCCAAGTATACCGGTGAGTGTTCTTATGTTTAAAAAAGGAGTTTGTGATTACTAAGCCCATACTGGCACAGAAATCGAAGAGTTGTTTCCCGTTCCTGTTGGCCTCCATATCCTCTCCAAATTTACCCATAACCTTTTCATAGTCTACTGTTTGATTTTTAATCCTGGCATAAATATCACCCATGAGCAGAGCACCATCCTTGTCCTTTACTCTAACAACTACATCACCAGGTGTGTCATAAAAACTATCCATCTTATCTCGATCTGTCCCTTCACAATGCAAATATTTTGACACAATCCTAATTTTCTTGCTAGACACTGTCAAATCAATCCACATCAGTCATTTGTTTACATACCTTATTGCAACTATTATGGGTTCAATTTCTTTCCTGATGTAAAGCCCTACACCCCATTGTGCTATTCCTGCTTTGACTCCTGACAGGTAGACCTTGTATTCTCCCACTTCCTCTTCTTTCTCACCCCTTACCTGAATGTCACTAACAGCTAAAACGTCCAGCCCCATCTTACTTGCAGCCTCTGCCAGCTCAGCCTTCTTCCCAGGGTAGCCCCCACTGATATTAATACCTCCCCATCTCATTACCATTTGTTTGCCAAGTCGTATCTTAGGAGTCCCTGGTTTGTCAGTTAGAAGTGGGACTCTGTCACCTCCAAAGGTCCGAGGCATTTTGCTCTGATTGTTGCCAGCATCATATTTAAAATATCGGGGAAGCAGGTTGCTAGCCTTACTTGCCCCGAGTCCCATTGAGTTTTATCTCAAACGGTTGAGGGACTAACTGGTGGATTTGGTAGTCTTTGCTGCATGAGCACAAAGATGACCACGACTCAGAATATGTCAGAAATACCCACCCTTATTCCAAAGTAACTGGTATCCCGACTATCGGGACCACTGACTTGGCCACTCATACGTTGCACGTGGTTCATGAACTAGGACATGACTACAGGAACCCACACCATGAACCACGTCCCATCACCTTAATTTCCTGTCTTCTTCCAATTTCTTCAGTTTTAATCGACATCCCATATCTAATAAAATGCCAGAGTGCACACCTGCCCCTGGAAAAATCTTAAAATTTAATATTTGTCCCCTGGATCACTGTCTTACGATTATAGAATTAACATAAAACCTTCCAATGTCTCCACGTATATACCCTTCCTTTATGGTTCTTAAACCAAGTGTCAACGATGATTAAGTTATGCTGTGTGCAAAATTCTTCCAGCCAGCTTCCTCTTTCATTTCTCCCAGTCCATATTCACCGTCTATTCTTCCTTCGCTTCCTTTACCTGCTGGAAAAAACCAGTCCCCATCACGATTAAATCTTCGTCTTCTTTAGCTACCTGAATAATTTCTTTCATCTCATCATACATTTCTTCAATCTCATCATCATCCCCGGAGTCAGTTGGCGCATAAACTTGTACTATGGTAGTAAGTATGGGCTTCGTGTCTATTTTGGCTACGGTAAAACGTTCACTATGATGTTCACAGTAGCTTACCTGCATTCCTATTTTCTTATTCACTATTAAACCCACTTCTGTAAAACATACTTATCTAATCTGCAAAGTGAAATCAAAACTGTATGATACGATCACAATGAAACATAAAGAAAAGTCGTTATAGAAAATAGCTTTAAACTCATCACCTTAACGCAAATGAACTGTAAATTTCAAAGTACTATTCCAAAAAATCAGGGAAACCTACTCAAAAATTAATTCTACTTATCTTGCAACTAAAAATACTAAAATTATTCTTTGCCTTTTTACAAACTAAGCATTTATTCCATGGCGTTGAAAGTCATGTAATCAAAAATATTGAAAATAAGGTAGCCTGAAGAGTCAGATTGGTGTTTTTAGTCCGGTTTCCTCAATACGCAGCCAAACTGGTTAAAAAACCAAAATATTTGTCCAGACTAAGGACAAAATGTTTCCAGATTTCCTGAACGCGTCATAAAATGCTGAAATGTTTTGCGGAGAATAACCAGTTTTTGTTAACTTGTAAGATTGTGCGAACGTAGGAAACTGCGTGTACTCTAGTCAAGTAACCACCTCAAATTTCCATTTTAATAATTGCAGCCAAATTCTAGATGTGAGGTGTGAGGTGCTCTTATACGGAAACATGCAGAATTCAGGAAGTCAGTGAAGCATAAATAAAAAAAGGACGTTTCAGTCCCTCCTTTACGCAGAAACTTTCAAATCGTTAAACCTCCTATTCACGAGTAAATATATATAATATCAATGATTAACTAACAGATATTAATGAAAAATTCAAAAACGTAAAAAGGAAACCTCTGTAGCAAAAACTACGTTAATTTTTCGAAAGAAACAAGTGATTTTGGGAAGACACAGAGACTTTCTCTTCTTATGATTCGCTTCTGTTTTGGCATTCGATGTACTAAAAGGTAGGTTACCGAAATCCTTATGTTATATATTTTTTATGGATCATCAAGTTATGATTCATAAATATCAGCGTCTGCAATTATTGTAGTGAACCTTTTAGCATTACCGCATTGAATTTCTTTAATGACTTAATATTTTACAGGTAGATGTATCACGGAATTGTTGTCAAGTTGTTTGAAGGCGAAACGAACGATTGCTTAATGCGACGTGTCGCATATTATTCTCCACAGGTCGGACCTGAAGATTAATTTTTACGAAGTCCGATCGAATATTTACTTTTTACGTGGAATGCACAGTAGTGTTTTACGGTCAACGAGCGTTCAAACAGCGATGGTCGATCGTGCTCAGTAACAACCAGGGTCTAATACACCGAAAGTATGTAACATCGACAGCTTGAAGGATAAAAATCATATGCTGAAAGGTTTAATTATATTTGTGTAGATATGCCTAAGGTTACTAACCACATCATGGCATCGCAATTGTAAGGTGTCTTTCCCGTGGCAAACTCATAACCATGCGAAGAATATTTTTTATTAGTTTGGATATTTCTCTCTGTTTTACCTCCCAGCAAGGAAAGAAACGTTGTGGTGGAAGGTAGTGAGCCCTCTCCCCTACTAAAGTCGAATATCGCGTTGATCAAATTTCTTTCATAGGTTAACTGAAACTATTTTCCATAGCCCAGGGAATTACTACAGGTAACACCTCATCCATAACTTAATGCGCTGCACAGTGCCAGAAATCAGGACTCATCATATTAAAATATACATCCGGTATCGTCAATCATGACTGGAAAGCCTGCCTGAGAGTTCTCTACATATTTGTAGATTGCGACTTCTGCCTGATATCGAGATGTGATTCGTGTCGATTGCTGGTACGGAAGGCGCTAGGGTCGATTCACTTGGTGTCTGTGCAAGCGGTGGTATTCAATTAACTCTCACAGTGTTGAGGTTGAATGCCGAATTTCGGCCTTACGGCGCGGGGCTTTCGTTTACGTGGAGAGTGTGAGTAATTGTACCAGAGTTTATGGTAAAATGTGAGTATTCTGGACGGAAGTTCCGTTTCTGGGTGTTTGGCCGCCTACCGCGAATGTTTTTATTTTACCCCAGTTCGGCGACTTGCATGTAGATAACGAAATGGAGACGAGGACGACAGCTACGAAGGCGGATGCCCGTATTCCGCGAGCAGTGCCTCCTGGGTCTGTATCTCTATGCTGCTTGCTGTCTGACTGCGGAGTTCTCGGTAAGTACGGATCATTCTTTGCTGATACGCCTCACAGCGCAACCGTTAAAGTGTTTTCCTTGTTTATCTGCGGGCAACGAAGAAGCCAATGCGTGATGTCAGTGCTTGCTGTGTTTAGCGAGGATTTTCATTTTCACTTACACTTCGGAAAAAGGTGAAAAATTAGTTGCTTCAGCATACTCCTAGTAGTGAAACTTGTTTTAATAACTGTTAATTCGGGATTTTTGACGGTTTGTGCAATAATTGCTTAGGGACATTTAGCTTTGTAATTGCGCTCTGTTGTCAAATGTCGCAGAATTCTCGTTGCATAAAATACTTACTGCAAAGATTAACCACAGTTGGCAACGGTGTTATAATTACGAGACACCCTTTGTGCTCGTCTTCCAAGTAAATAATGGTGCATATCGCGTTGAGCCGGTCAGAGCTTCTACAAATAGCGTGGCTGCTAGAACGTTTCAGTTTATGGCGGAGCCGTGGGTACACTACCCTGGTGTGAAGATCCCCCACCCCCGTACGCTATAAAACAGATTTCACTACAATTAATAAACGTAACTATATTTTCACCGTGCTGTGTAACTTGTCAAGCATAGATAGTGTTTGCGAGAGCTTTTCGACAAAAAGCTTAACAAGATGCGAGCAGATATCGAAGTTTCGCCGCTCATGTTCAGTGAAAATAGTTTTATTAGAATTTATCCCACCGTGTCGCGACTTTCCACAACTGTAGAAATTACAAAGATAAAAAGTCTCAATCTTGAAACTTCCTGGGAGATTAAAACTGTGTGCCCGACCGAGACTGGAACTCGGGACCTTTGCCTTCCGCGGGCAAGTGCTCTACCAACTTTTTTTTCCCTTTTTTTGTAATAATTTGTATTGAAGAAACTAAAAGTACATATATATTCACTATGCAAGAGTTCTTCAAGGTACCATTCCATTTAAACATATACAAATAACTATTAGTTAAGCAAAAAAAAAAGTAAATACATTACAAAGAAAAAACATTAAATACAACAAAGTATAACATATTCTGTCTTTTTGCTTTTTTTAATTATTTTTTATTATTATTATTATTTATTTATTAATTTTTTATTTTATTTTTTTTGGTCGATGCATGGGAACGTGGATAAGGGTATGACATCATGTGACAGGTATGCATGGTACACCCCAGCTTCGAGGGCGGTCAAGGAAGACGCTGCGGAGATAAGCGGCAAAAGTTTGTCGGTAAGATGGTTTTCGGGTGAGGGTGCTATGCGAGGTCACAACTTTGTACCAGAAGTCAAGGACTGTATGCGGACCATTTTGAAAGAGGTAGAGCTACCGAAGCACGACTCACGCCCGGTACTCAAAGCTTTACTTCTGCCAGTACCTCGTCTCCTACCTTCCAAACTTTACAGAAGCTCTCCTACGAATCTTGCAGAACTAGCACTCCTGAAAGAAAGGATATTGCGGAGACATGTCTTAGCCACAGCCTGGGGGATGTTTTCAGAATGAGATTTTCACTCTGCAGCGGAGTGTGCGCTGATATGAAACATCCTGGGAGATTTAAAAGTCTCGAGTTCGAGTCTCGGTCGGGCACACAGTTTTAATCTCCCAGGAAGTTTCATATCAGCTCACAGTCCGCTGCAGAGTGAAAATCTCATTCAGTCTCAATCTTAATAACCAAAAAGGGGAGTGATGTCGCATCTTTCCTGAAAAGATAAAGATGGGAATGTATTCGGCCCACAACATAAGAGTGTAAGCGCAGTGAAATTAGTGGAATTCTCCAGTACGTCTACGGACAATGTGGGCTGTATGTTCATTTTACATTCATATTGCAAGTTTGTACTATAAATATCACCATATAGTTCTCCCCCCCCCTCTTTACCGAAATGAAGATATACAGATTGAGTTAGCAATTCCAACCCACCAGCTTTTACACATTACAAACACAGAAATGCTTCTACGAAATAGTTATCAAGGAGAAACTTCTTTTCAATTTATTTCAGTTTACCTTACTGTCAAACATTTTAAATCACTGGGTAAGTGGTCAAAAATTTGTTGCTGCGTTGTGCACCCCATTCTGTGCTAAAGACAATCTTAATGCTAATTAATGAACGTCATTTTTTCTTCTGGTATTGTAATTATGCACCTCATTGTTAACTCCATGAGAAATTAGTAGACTGTGAGTAGTCAGGCCCCAGCTCCTTAAACAGGTGTATAAAAGATGATCGCGGGTGAGCGCCACATACTACTCCTACAGCAAGTTATTGGGAAATAAACGTGAAATTCATGGTGAAACTATTGGCAGAAAACCAGTCAATCATACTTTTGAGAATTTTTTCACCGTTTCTACCATTTATGTATACTGGGAGTTTCGTGGATAAATCTTTTTCCCATTTTAAGCCATTCCCTGAACTTTTCTCGACCCTTATCGAGTTTAGGGGGCCCACATGAAATCTTTTTTTTTTTCTTTTTTTTTTTACGGATTATAGTCAGTTTGACTATGCAGATCACGAATATGACACAATATCAGTTTTGAAACAGTAAAGCAACATACTGTCATTTAATTCAATCAAATTGTGAAATGGGTTTGATCCAAAGCGTTGCCGCCATAGAAACTCGGCCAAATAGTTGGAGAGCATATTGCGATGAGTACGAAACAAGCGCTTGTTTTTCTTTCCGCCATACGCTTTCAACACGATTAGTAGTTGCGTGAATAATTGGATCAACGAAATCCATGGAATGCTTAACAGTCAAATGCTGATAACCTACATTCTGGACTGTTAACGCTCCTCACAAATCGCAAACAATAGTGGTCCCAGGCCGCACATATTGTTGTAGAATCGGCAGCAAAGTTGCAGCGTCTCTTCGAACTAAAGGAACGAGGAATCTTTCTCTGCTCTGTCGTATCCGCCGAATACTCACTGTTGCTTAACCTTGTCTCCTCGATAGTATTTTCGGACAAAACAGCTTTTGTCTACGTCAACTGTATGCCCTAGACCGCCTAAAAAATCGATTCTTGCACGAAACACTCGTGGCAAATGCCTCTGCGGAACTGTTTCCAATCCACAGCCATATTAGCCGAGATTTGCAGTTCACGTATCAAAAATTCCTGTTTATAGAATTCGAAGCTACAGAAGAAAGCCATTTTGATAATGCATTCGATAGACAGATGACAACCTGTAAAAAAGTATCTTTGCGAATTGAAATCTTCCTGCAAATGCGTCTTACAGTACGACCGTCGGCAGATTGCTTGCGTTCTAAGAACATTTCATTCACACCGTCAAGGCATTGGCCATTTTCACATAATCCCACGTTTCAGCAAATCATGACGGAAAGCCCATTCCATAGCTGAACCACTATCACGGCAAACGTCGAACAAATTTGCTATACGAAATTCGTCCAAATCAGGGAAAATTCTAGCCGTTAAGAGTTAGAACAAACGCCCAGAAAAAACACCGAACTAACATTTAAATACACTGTTATTTGACTTTAATGTAAACTGAATGAGGCGATTTTTCCAAAGTGCTTTGATGTGCTACGATTTAGCTCGAATGATGTTTGCAAATAACAGTCGTGGTCCGGTCAAAAAATGAGATTTTTCATTAAAAGTTTTTCTCTCGATATATTATAAAGTTTTTATCGGGGATGAAAACAGACATCTTAGATCAACATAGTCTAACTGATCAAAAAGTGAGATATTTTCGAAAATTGTCCCCCTAAACTCGATAAGTGCCCGTTTTCTCATCACTGAACAGCGTGGAAGTGAAAGCCAGAACTGCTTTATCTGCATTAGTGCCATTCTGTGTGTCAAAAATACGAGCAGTGTATACTTCAAAGTGAGATTAAACTGACAAACTTCGTTCCCGTACGGGTTTGGTTGTCAAATTTGTCATTGTTTGAGGATTTGTCGGAGTTAGTCGTTTGAGGGCTTAACTTCCAGCACAGGTATCGGATTTCCCTGTCACAATGACTCATTCAGCTATCGCAGAAGCGCAGAACAAGGGTGTAGGCAGCCAACGCCACGAAGTGGATGCGCGCCATGGTCTACCTCGTTCCTCCCTTACTTCATTTGTTGGACGCATTAAATTCACATTTACGCTCACTACATACTGCCTTTTTTTGGCGTCTGAACTATAGGTGGGATTGGCGGTTTCGGTGAAAACTGTTGCCTTCGAAATTGTTACCATGTATGAAGTGCAGACTGCGATACATTGCGACCACCTCTCCCCACCCCCCTGAAATCATGGTTATGGCTTCAGATCGATCTGCAGCACAGCTAGAGGTCTAGATCAGGTTGAAAGATGAGTTGGCAAAGGTAATAGATGTGAGTGAATCAGTTAGCACACGCACTGGCCAAGCGACATATTGAACGCGTGTAGGCGTTTTCACCGACCGACCAACTTTCCATGTCGGGATGTTGGGCGGTTGTGCCAACCGCCTGTCAGTTTGTTTTTAGTAGGTGTTCCTGGAGAAATCTGCAAATGTTTATGGGACACATCTGAGGAGTGTCACTATAGATGAATAAAGCTGTTTTCTGAATTTTAACGAATCCAGTGATTTCGAGCAATACAGGTTGAATCGAAAATTAACATGCTTATGGTGAGAGCTGTAACATGTATTAAGTAGTTGAAATGCAAGTAGTGGTGGTGACTGACTAGTGGTGTTCCGTTGTGCCCAGTCACATCAGGTGTCATCGATAATGTCTTGACTCTGTTGTCGAAAGGAAAATGGTAGGATGTCTAATATTTAAATCAATCTGTCGCAAGGCATGGTATTTCCGAATAGAACTCCCATGCACGCATTTCTTTCATCACATGACCCACGGAATTTTCCAATTGAAAATCCTGCATTTTTCTCTCTTCTTTCTTTGGAAGATAAACTTTACGTCAGCTTTCGTTCTTTCACCATTTTGTCTATTAAATCTGTCCGCCTCCATACCTGAGTGGTCAGCGCGACTGCATTTCGCGCAAAGGGGCTGGGGTTCGATTCTCGGCTGGATCGGCTATTTCCTCCACTCAAGGACAATGTATTTTCTTCATTGCATCCTCATCGACACGCCCTGAAGTGGCGTCCACTTAAACTAGGCGACCGGTCTGACTGGAGACCCTGGCCACAGGGCATCTCATTTCACTGAAAAATCTTAAAAATTTGTAAGATGATTCCAAACACAAGGGTACAATTCAAAACGGTGGGGAAGTGACAGCGTACAAACCGACGAAACAACGGATGTCTCACTGGAAGTCAAATTTGAATTATCTTTCTGCAGATAATGAATCAAGAGATAACGAGATTTTACCTTATCCAAAAACTGGAGTGCACAAGGCATAGCCACTGTTTCGTTGCAAGTGTTAAGCAGTTACAATACCGATCAAAGAGTATAGCAAACATACAGCGGCTGCAGTGCAGTGGCAAGGAAAATTTGTCCATTCTATCGTGAAACAAGCGTATACTCATGCTCTCTCTATCCACTGCTATGCACATCAGTTGACCCTCCACTGTGCTTGTAAAAATTAATCGATTAAACATTTTTGTGGCAAACCAGGATTTCACGCATTTTTTGCCGTTCCAGTAAAAAGTGAAATACTGAGGAATAGGGATTTAAACTACCAGGTTCATGTGAATGAAGGTATTTTCATTCACGCGCTATACAAACGATTATTCACTATAGACATGATCAGAATTTAATGATGCGATAGACAATGAAGGGTGGGGTAATTTCTTACATCGAGCAATTGGGCTAAAGATTCTGAGTGACCAGGCTTCTTTTCCTGCTGCAGCTGTACAACTAGATTTCCCTCCATTACAAATATCATATTTAACATTTTGCAAAGTAAAACTGTTGACAGAAGACGCCATGAACTCGAAATTGAAAACTGCATTAAGACTGGTGAAAGACTGAAGATGTGAGAAAATTATTCTGAAATGCATTGTGGAAGGTAAGACCCTTGGAAATTTAGTAGAAGCTAAAATTAATTGTAACGAAACAGAAATGTTCAGAAATTGCGAATGCTAGTTTTAGAAATAATTGACACGGTAGTAGTAGCAGTACATATGGAAACTGGATTCCAGAACCCCCATGAAAATTTTACACACCATGAAAATGAAAGTTCGCAGGTCATAGTAAGCCAAACAATTTCCCTATATATGTTGAAAAACTACTTAAAATATATCCTTTATTGACAAAGAAAAACGGAAAAGAGAACTTACATTTATTTACAGCAGTGAGGAAAAGCGTCTAGGGCCTCAAGTTCTCTTTAAATGCATTATAAACAATGGGTTAAAAGTGTGCTCACTTAATATGTTCTCTTGATCGGTTGGTAGGACATGTTTTGAGGCATCAAGGGATCACCAATTTAGCATTGGAGGGCAGCGTGGAGGGTAAAAATCGTAGAGGGAGACCCAGAGATGAGTACACTAAGCAGATTCAGAAGGATGTAGGTTGCAGTAGGTACTGGGAGATGAAGCAGCTTGCACAGGATAGAGTAGCATGGAGAGCTGCATCAAACCAGTCTCAGGACTGAAGACAACAACAACAACAACGTGTGAAATTTCCCGTCGTTGGTTCTTGCAATTCCAGTGACCATTGTCTTGAAAAAGAAGCATGAGTACGTTAAAAGCGTTAAGGCCTACTTTCACAACACAGACACCGTCAAACTTCAAGATTTCACAATTCCAACTCTACCGCTACAGCCAAAATCGTAAACAAATCGGCAGGATTTCATACCTCGTGTCATCGACGTTTACACCCAGAAAAAGAACAGGAGGATAGAACAATTTTATAAAAAAAGGGTAGGCCTAATGGTGCTTTACTATGTATTACAATTTAATAAATGTGTAGATGTTTAATATACTTATACATTTATGTACTAGTTTCTTTGTTACATATTTCAACTAAGTCACTTTTGAGGTGTTTCTGTTGTACAAGATTTAAGATTTTCCTTTTCGCAATTCATAATTCTCAGTCTACCCAACGAAAATATGCCACTCTTCACCACTGGAATTAAGTTTATTTCAATGTGTTTTATTTTGCTTTGCCGTTTTGTATCTCGTCAGTCAGGTATCAATAGCGTTGCAGAAAAGTGAATCATTTCAGTCGATAATTGGGGTACAACAGCACTGTATTTGAGGTTCGGCTAACTTAGCAAGTGGCTAGAAATCATTATGTAACGAGCAGCC
Source organism: Schistocerca gregaria (assembly GCF_023897955.1). Classification (NCBI taxonomy): domain Eukaryota; kingdom Metazoa; phylum Arthropoda; class Insecta; order Orthoptera; family Acrididae; genus Schistocerca; species Schistocerca gregaria. Next base: position 790,548 of record NW_026061700.1, on the reverse strand, counting down.
TCTCCTCGCAGCTTACAACCTACTGCGAATGTATTTTTCGCTAAAATGGTTTGATGTTCAACAGTCCTAACACGATTATGAAAAGCATAGGTTCTCTTCCGTTTATGTAACGAAGTACGTGAATCTTTCCTTGCATTAGGCACTTCTTCACTAGATTTCTCTTGGCGTTTCTGGCCTTGTTACCAGGGTTGCCAACCATAGAACTTCTTTTATCGTGCATAAAGTACGAAGTCTTGCACTTTGGTTTTGAAGCCTCGTACATTTATTAACCATTTTAAATGTTATGAAACCAAAATTAAATCCTATTAATGAGGGTCAATATAGCAGACACTCGTTAATTTAAAAATTTTGAATTAAATAAAATATTTGTGTCCATATTTTCTACACCCAAGTTCTGGACGCATTACTCGTCTCTGCTGTTAGGACCGAAGGGGGGGATGTTTGTTTAGAAGGTGGTTAGGAGGGGTTAGAGGCAGTGAAAAGAAACATAATCGATTTAATCGTTCACGCGTTCCAGTAACAACTAAGATAGGTTACAATTTCTCTTGGCATTATCAAGGATTCACAAAAGCTAATTATTCACTGGGATTAAATGAGGATGCACATTAATAAATTTCACGTGATACAACAATTAGGTGATAATATAGTAGTTTATAAAATTACATAGGTACATATTATTCGATCATTAGAGGGCACTGTGTTGTTAGCTGACGGGAATATATTCCCCTCTCATTAACGGGAAAAACCTCTTCGTTGCTTTGGCAAACCTTTGATGACACTAAAACGTTTTTCGTTCGTTGTCTGCCATTAGATGTGTGACTTTGGCCACGACGCCACTACAGATCACTAAACTGTGGCGCCATCTAACCCACATTTGCATACGAGTATGAAATTTTCAGTGGTATTTTCTAGTCTCCAAATATCAGGTATATCCTCAGCCCATTGAAATCGTTCTTATGTTGCCGTATAATTTTTTTCTAGTTATACGGCTGTACAGGTTTTGTCGGTTCAAAATTGATGCATCCCAGTTACCCGGTTTCTTATGTCTGTTTTTATCAAATTAACCTTACTGAAAATAGCTCACAGTCAGCATTTGCATGAGGTAAAGATGGTGCAGTTAAAGCAGAAAGAGCCAGTTCAGAAAATCTTCTGTTTTCAGTAGAGGATCCCATAACATATCACGCTCAATAATTTCATTCAATCCTTCAGGATACCGAGCTTGTCTTTGGCAGCTGTCTCCATTGATCGTCTACTTGTTTTTTTGCATGATCATCTGGTGTAATTGTAAGCAGAATCAATTCAATAAGAGGCATTAGCGTTGGGAAACGTCTCCTGAAAAGGTGAGAGCCCTGCTTCTGGTTTGAAAACTTGGAAAATCTGTAAATTTAACAAGACAGTCGTCCATGTTGCATTGTTATTCTTTGTGGCAGCAGCTTTGTAGAAATTTTTGCAACATAAGACCCCTTGCAGGTCCGGGGTTTAGAATAGGCTCGAGATATACCAGCTTGTCATAGGAGGTGACCAAAAGGAGTCTCACATTTTGGCCTTCATGTGATGGTGCCCTGCAGGGTTTGCACTCAATTTTTGAAAGCTTTCTGAAAAGTTAGCCAATTGGGGAAGGGGGCCTTACATGGTGCATCAGTGTCAATCATGCACTGAGATCTTTAGCCCCCTTTATCATCACATTGATTTCCCACCTGTTCTCTCTTGGGTGAGGACTCCTTCCTGGGTGCATTTTCCACCACACTCTATCCAGTACAACTTTCTTTACTGATGATGACCATGGATCTCTTTGTTTCTCATATCCAACATGGTAGCCAGTCTGTTGCGGTGGGGCTGCCATGTACGCTGTTGGTTGTAGCCCCCTGACAACGGAGCAATAGCTCTGCTGATGCCTGTGCCATTAACTCTATGATTGCCAAAAAGTCCACCTGGTGCATTGGGACTCCTGGTAATGGCCGTTCCGCCAGGTGGCATTTGCTGCGGCTGGGTGGCACTTCTGTGGAGGACCCCCTTGTCAGTGGGTGGCATCTAGATGGATGGCACACCATGAAGTGTAGGACCTCATCCCTTGCTGGTGGTCTGCCGCCAGCAGTCTTTAAGTGGGCAAAGTCAAACTTCAATGCTAAGAAACATGACCCCATGTCATTCCCTTCCCTGGCCACACCATGGCAGGAATGCCAGGCTAAGGATGGCACTGAAGCTTACTTGCGCCTGTACCTCATATATAGGTGACTTCATGGTGAATCTTTTTTGTCCATGAAGTCTCAGTTCTTTGTGGAGCATTTGGAGGACAAGTTAGTGGAGATGGAGGGTTGTCCAAACTGTGCTTAGGGTCTATTTTGATAAAAATAGCATCCTCTGCCCAGTCACAGTCATTACCCACTTGCAACAAGCTGGGGATGTTTATGTTACCATCACACCCGATAAGAGCTCAAATATGGTCCAGGTTGTTACATTCCACAGGGACATTCTGTTGCAGTTTGATGACAATCTGTGCGCCAATTTAGAGTGGCGAAGTGTTTATTTCCTTGGGAGCATCCATTGGGGTCCAAGGGATAACCAGGTTGCCTCCAGTCCTTCATCTTGGCTATTGAGGGTGACCCATTGCTCAAGGAGGTCAAGGTGATGGTCTACCACTCTGATGCCAAACCATATATCCCTCATCTGATGTGATGCTTTAAGTGCTGGAAGTTCTTCCCACTCTACTTCCAGCCCACGTGTCAAGGTTGTGGACATCCATCCATCCCAATACTCCATGTGACCGGCCTCCCATCTGTGTCAATTGTGAAGAGCAAATTGCTCGCCAGATTGCAGGATTTTACAGAGAAACAGGAAAATTGTGGAATATGACCCTGGACTTACTTGCCTACACGGAGGCTAAGTAGAAATTTGAGTGCCTACATCCTGTGGCTATGACCACGTTATATGCTGCTGCTACAATAACAGTTGTCTCCCTATCAGTTGCTCGAATTCGTGTGGCCTCTCAGGACCAAGAGACTACACCTGTCCCCCTGATGGTGGGAGCAATTCCCTCCCTGCACCACCTACTTCAGGAGCAAGACTCCCCCCCCCCCCCCAACCATATGGGATTTCAGTCCCCACATCTGAGCCAAGGCTTCTTTGGCTCCTCTTGTTAGGACGGAGCCATTTGGGTCACTCTCATCCCAGGTTTCTGCTAGTGGGAAAGGCGACACCTGCCAATGGCTGAAGAGCTTAAAAGCAGTTGGTCATTGGGCTTCACACTCATCCGAACACTTGAGCCTGTTAAGACCTTGCAGCCAGGGAAACCAAGGAACAGCGAGACAAATCCAAAAAGAAAACCCATAAGACAAAGGAAATTGTGGTGGCACCCACAACACTGCTACCTACAATCTCTGTCAGAGGATGGAGCGGCGATTTTGGCGTGTGCTGAGGACCTAGATCCCGCCAGACCCTCAGAAACAATGGATATAAACTGCTCAGGCAATAAATCGGTGTCAGTAGGTGACAACAAAGTGTAAACTACCTCACTGAATGTTTCATGCATTCCCAGTGTCAGGATAACGTCCTCCTCCAGTGGAACTGTGGCAGTTTTTTCTATCGCCTGGCTGAGCTACGGAAACTGTGAAGCTTTACACCTGCTATCAGTGTTGCCCTCCAGGAAACCTGGTTACCAGCAATGTGGACCCTGCATTATGCACTTATAAGGCATATGACAGGAACCGTAGCGTCTATATCAGTGTCAGGTGGTGTTCATGTTTGTCCTAAACTCTGTAGTGAACCTATGCCCTTTCAAACTCCTCTTCCTCCTGTGGGTCCAGGGGCAAGAATAGGCCCACGGTATTCCTGCCTGTCCGAAGTGGCGACTTAAAAGAGTCCCTCCATCTAAAGGGGGTAGTTTGCACCTGCGTCGGGAGACGGACGTTTCCACGACCTATATTTGGGGTCATTTTGGTTTTTCACTTATTCTGGTTCCTTCCTTCCTTTGTTTGGTTCCTTTCTTTGTCCTCCTCCCTCTTACTGTCTTCCCCCCTTCTCCTTCCCACATTTTTCTCCTCCTTTCCCCCTCTTTCTCCTCCTTCCCTCCTCTTTCTCTTCCTTCCCCCTCTTTCTCCTCCTTCCCCCCTCTTTCTAATCCTTCCCCCCTCTTTCTAATCCTTTCCCCCTCTTTCTAATCCTTTCCCCCTCTTTCTAATCCTTCCCCCCTCCTTCTAATCCTTCCCCCCTCTTTCTTATCCTTCCCCCTCTTTCTCCTCCTTCCCCCTCTTTGTCCTCCTCCCCCTCTTTCTCCTCCTTCCCCCTCTTTCTCCTCCTACCCCCTGTTCTGTTCTTTCCCTCCTCTATCCCCTCCTTCCCCCTCTATCTCCTCCTTCCCCCCTCGATCTCCTCATTCCCGCCCTCTATCTCCTCCTTCCCCCCTCTATCTCCTCCTTCCCCCCTCTATCTCCTCCTTCCCCCTCTATCTCCTCCTTCGCCCCTCTATCTCCTCCTTCCCCCCTCTATCTCCTCCTCCCCCTCTATCTCCTCCTTCCCCCTCTATCTCCTCCCTCCCCCTCTATCTCCTCCTTCCCCCTCTATCTCCTCCTTCGCCGCTCCATCTCCTCCTTCGCCCCTCTATCTCCTCATTCCCGCCCTCTATCTCCTCCTTCCGCCCTCTTTCTCCTCCTTCCGTCCCCTCCTCCTCCTCCTTGCCTTCTCTGTCCCCGCCTCGGCGACTGAAACAGTCTCCCTCCCCCCTCTCTCTCTCTCTCACTCGCTGTCTCTCTCTCTCGCTGTCTCTCTCTCTCGCTGTCTCCCTTCTTCTTCCGCTCCTTCATTCCTCGCTGTGTGTGCCGACCCACACTTTCACACACGTATCTGGTGACGGGGTAACGCGTAATTCGCCTTTCAGGGTAGACAAGTAAGTCACGCACGTACCCCCTGGTATGGGCCAGGTCCAGGGAAACCTTCGGACCATGCCGTTTGCTCCCTCCGTCTGTTTCTTGGGATGTGTGACATGAGGTGTAAAAATTCACATAAGGTGGGAGTGCCCTCTGAGAGGGTCCCCACAAAGAAGGACTGCACCATCGGAGACGCTGGCAATCATGGGGGATTCCTCTGCAATGGATCTCTCCTCTTCTCTCTCTCGACTTATCCCCAAAAACGGGAACTTGACCAGCCACCAGTGACAAAAGTACTACCGCTTGCCCCAAAGTTCCTCGTAGTTTCTAGATCTGAGGACAGACAAGATTTTTCATCTGTCAACCCTTTACTTGTCCAGAAGGGCGTAGATGCTATATCCAGATGTGTAAAGTCTTGTACCAGGATGCGTAACGGTATCTTGTTACTAGAACCTGAGAGCACCTTCCAAGCACAAAAACTGTTTTGGGCCACACTCCTAAACGTTCCCTGTATGGGTGGAGGCTCACCGCACTTTGAATTTGTCGCGTTGTGTGGTATACACTACACTCCTGGAAATAGAAATAAGAACACCATGAATTCATGGTCCCAGGAAGGGGAAACTTTATTGACACGTTCCTGGGGTCAGATACATCACATGATCACACTGACAGAACCACAGGCACATACACACAGGCAACAGAGCATGCACAATGTCGGCACTAGTACAGTGTATATCCACCTTTAGCAGCAATCCAGGCTGCTATTCTCCCATGGGGACGATCGTAGAGATGCTGGATTTAGTCCAATGGAACAGCTTGCCATGCCATTTCCACCTGGCGCCTCAGTTGGACCAGCGTTCATGCTGGACGTGCAGACCGCGTGATACGACGCTTCATCTAGTCCCAAACATGCTCAATGGGCGACAGATCCGGAGATCTTGCTGGCCAGGGTAGTTGACTTACACCTTCTAGAGCACGTTGGGTGGCACGGGATACATGCGGACGTGCATTGTACTGCTGGAACAGCAAGTTCCCTTGCCGGTCTAGGAATGGTAGAACGATGGGTTCGATGACGGTTTGGATGTACCGTGCACTATTTAGTGTCCCCTCGACGATCACCAGAGGTGTACGGCCAGTGTAGGAGATCGCTCCCCACACCATGATGCCGGGTGTTGGCACTGTGTGCCTCGGTCGTATGCAGTCCTTATTGTGGCGCTCACCTGCACGGCGCCAAACACGTATACAACCATCATTGGCACCAAGGCAGAAGCGACTCTCATCGCTGAAGACGACACGTCTCCATTCGTCCCTCCATTCACGCCTGTCGCGACACCACTGGAGGCGGGCTGCACGATTTTGGGGCGAGAGGGGAAGACGGCCTAATGGTGTGCGGGACCATAGCCCAGCTTCATGGAGACGGTTGCGAATGGTCCTCGCCAATACCCCAGGAGCAACACTGTCCCTAATTTGCTGGGAAGTGGCGGTGCGGTCCCATACGGCACTGCGTAGGATCCTACGGTCTTGGCATGCATCCGTGCATCGCTGCGGTCCGGTCCCAGGTCGACGAGCACGTGTACCTTCCGCCGACCACTGGCGACAACATCGATGTACTGTGGAGACCTCACGCCCCAAGTGTTGAGCAATTCAGCGGTACGTCCACCCGGCCTCCATCATGCCCACTATACGCCGTCGCTCAAAGTCCGTCAACTGCACATACGGTTCACGTCCACGCTGTCGCGGCATGCTACCAGTGTTAAAGACTGCGATGGAGCTCCGTATGCCACAGCAAACTGGCGGACACTGACGGTGGCGGTGCACAAATGCTAGCAGCTAGCGCCATTCGACGGCCAACACCGCGGTTCCTGGTGTGTCCGCTGTGCCGTGCGTGTGATCACTGCTTGTACAGCCCTCTCGCTGTCCGAAGCAAGTATGGTGGGTCTGACACACCGGTGTCAATGTGTTCTTTTTTCCATTTCCAGGAGTGTATTTCCTCTCTACCAGGCTGTTCTTTACATCTGCCGCCACCGACATTCTACTTATGTCATCTGCTCCGATTCCCTGAGCGCCATTCACAGCCTCACTCACTGATCAGTATCCAGTTCACCCTTTTGTGCACCGGGTCCAACGCTCTCTTCAGCAGCTGGTGGACGACGGTTCTCCTGTTAGCTTTGTGGGTTCCTGGCCATGTCAGTATCCCTGGGAACGAAGCTGCAGATTCCGTGGCCAAGGCTGCGGTCCTCCAGCCTCGGACAGCTTCTTGTTATGTCCCTTCATTATATTCTAGGAGGGTCTTTTGTCTGCGCATTTTGTCACTGTGTCATGCCAATTGGGCTGCACATAGGGACAACAAGCTTCGGCCCTTGAAACCTCTTCCCGCGGCTTGGACGTCCTCCTCACGTCCTTCTCGGCGGGAGGAGGTCGTTTTGGCCCGGTTACGAATTGGATACTGCCGCTTCAGCTACCATCATCTGCTGACGGTACGCCACATTTTAACGTCCTGTCCGAATTTTAATACACTGCTCGTTGATCTTGGACTGCCATGTACTCTGGATGCCATTTTCGCGGATGACCCAGGAGCAGCTGCTCGCGTTCCTCGTTTTGTCAACTTGACAAACCAGTCTGACATTTGATTATGCTGTTTCTTTTTAATCCTCTGCCTGTCTGTCTTTTATTGTATTGTCCCTTTTAGTTGCTGTTTTAACCTTGTGCCTCGCGGTGCATTCCTAACATAGTCTGGGCCCTAATGACAATTGCAGTTGTGCGCCCTAAAACCCCCCAAAAAATCCCTCTTGAAGCTGTGGCTGTCAGAATAAGGACGACACAGGAAATAACTGTGTGCAATGTATATCTTACTCCAGATGGTGCAGTACACCTGATTGTATTAGGTGCACTGATTGATCAACTCCCTAAACCTTTCCTACTTCTGGGAGATTTGAACGCCCATAACCCCTTGAGGTGGCAGTGTGCTTACTGGCAGAGTCAGAGACATCGAAACATTACTGCCTCAGTTCGACCTCTACCTCTTAAACACTGGGGCCGCCACATATTTCAATGTGACTCGATGTAGTTACTCGGCCATTGATTTATCAATTTGCAGCCCAGGACTTATACCATTTATCCACTGGTGATCACTTAACGACAGAGTGAGGTGGCGCAGTGGCTAGCACACTGGACTCGCATTCGGGAGGACAAAGTCTGAATCCTGCGTCAGGCCATCCTGATTTAGGTTTTCCGTGTTTCCCTAAATCGCTCTAGGCAAATGCCGGGATGGTTTCTTTGAAAGGCACTGCTGACTTCCTTCCCCGTCCTTCAGTAATCCGATGATGAGAGAACATAACGGCCTGTATAGTAGTGACCACATCCCCATCTTCCTGTCACTACCCCAGCATCAGGCATACAGACGCCTGCCCACATGGGCTTTAAACAAGGCAGACTGTGAAAATTTAACCTCTGATGTTACTGTTGACTCTCCCCCACATGGTGACATCGATCTTATGGTTGAGCAGGTGATTAAAATTGTTCCTCTGCAGAAAAACGCGGTCCCTCGCTCTTCAGGGTGCCTGAGGTGTAAAGCATTCCCTTGGTGGTCGCCAGAAGTCGCTGAAGCAGTTAAGGAGCGTCGGCGGGCTCTACAGTGGCATAAGCAACACCCTTCCTGGAGCACCTCATAGCCTTTACAACAGATCTGTGCCCTTGTTCGGCAACTTAACAAGTGATGGAAGCAGGAGTGTTGAGAGAGAGAAATCTCGACCAATGGGAGCCATGTGTCACCTTCGCAAGTCTGGGCAAAGAGCAAACGTCTTTTCGGGTACCAGACCCCAACAGGTGTTCAGTGTTAGGATAAATAGCGTATTATTTACCGACGCACACGCGATTGCCGAGAATTTTGTTCAAGCCTCTGTGTCGGAGGCCCACTCTTCCAGCCAACCAAATCGCTGCGGCAGATTTAGAGATGGGCAAAACTTCTTCTCAGAAATCGGATCAGAAGTGGTTAACCACCGGAAAGAACTATTTTTCATGACTCACTACTCTCACAAAATAAGTGAAAGGAAGTCACATTGCCTTTTTAATTCAGGTCACCAAACCTGTATTTTTATGTGGTTTGATCCTAGTTCTAAAGTCTTAAAAAGAGTAAAAATTGTTACTACCCCATTAATGGTGAGATAATAAAGTTTTAAACATCGCCTGCTGTAAAAGTTACAAATGTTGCAAAATAATACTAAATATTTATCAAGTGATCCTTCTTATATTTTGATATTTTAATTGGAAAAATACAGTATATAAATTACAACTGTAATTAGTGTTTCTGCTTTTATTTAGTCAGTATTACCATATGTGTATTCAAATAGGAACTTACAAATAAAATCTGACCTTCTTTAGTCGATGTCTCTCTTCTCGTGCTTTTAAAAATACTCGTTAACAGGGCACTGATGTTGCTCTGATGCGTAACACTTTTGGAACAAATTCATACAGCGTCGGCCTCTGTAATTTTCATTTCGCACCAGTTCACGGGACCGCTGTTCCACAGTGGTAAATGGTTCAGAAATGAGCTGTGTTCTTGCTGAACGACCAACGCTTACTTTTCTGCAATAGCCTTCATGCTTAAAATCCTTGATTGAATAGGAGGTCCAGTAACGTTGCCTGACCAATTTGTTCCCGGAGATAACGCCAAAGCACTCAGGTAACCCTTTAAGGAAATTATAAACCAGTGACTCGTTCTTGAGGACATTCTTTCTGTCCTTCAGATTTCAATTGTCGTTCGATTAATCTTCGCAAGATTCTCGTTTTTGAATGTGACAGTCTTGAAGACATCTCTTTGGTCACCTGACTGAAACTTTCAAAATCAGTGAAGCCTGTTGCATCATCTCCCAGGATGTATCTTATAAGTATCTTATAAGTATTGACCGAAAACAGCGAAGCAAGAAACTGAATCGCAAATTGTTAATTTTCGTTTTTTTTCACTGTATAGTCATTTAATAGTGCAGTGTATCGTTTGGTGTTGAAATGAAACAAGTCGTACTTCTACAAATGGTAGAAAAAGTAGTGCATTTTACACTGTTTGTTGGTGAAACCAAATAAGTCACTGACTTATTTCGTTTCAACAGATGCTGCTTGTTCCTGCGCACAGCCTGTTTTTCTGTTTTCCTTCAATAGTTTACATCCAATTCCTTTGTTGTGGCACTAATAGTCACTGTTAATGCTCGTTGCGCGGCAGTTGGTTGTACTACTATGGCTCCAAAAGAAGAATAGTACTGCAGATTATGGCGGAATTAAGGTAAAGACAACCTCTGTAATTTCGAGAAGGCAGTGCTTTTGTACGAGGGAAAGCAATTAGAGAATTGCATGTAAATACCAATCTTCCTTGCAACAACCGTAGGAAACTATATATGTAAATATCAATATTACCAGAAATATCACTCTTATATTATTAATTTCCTTCCAGCTGCAGAATTCAGTGTAATGCCTCAATTGACGTAATTCAACGTAATATTTTGGCGAAATTCCTTGATGTTCCTCTTTCACAAGTAATTCTTGTAAACCACTGACAACTCTTAATATCTATTAGAGTTGTTCACAATCAACAAAGAGATGTAAATTAGTATAATGTTCCTACGTAGCCACGTTTGCTCTTTCTAATGCCAGCAGCTTGCAGTGTCGCCTGGTCCAAAACACTGCTGTCATTTGCTATAAGACAAAAGCACATTCTCCGTAATGGTACGTTTTAGTACTGTACGAGGTGCAATTAAGTTGTAAGGTCTCCGATTTTTTTTTTTTTTTCTGGACTGGAAAGTGATAAACATGCGCATTATTTTAAAATGAGGCAGCGTTCATTGTCAATACGTCCCAGAGATGGCAGCATCGTACGACATATGGAATTTTACCGCCAGCGGCGAGAATGAGATCTGTTTTAAATACTTAAAATGGCGAGGCTTTCCTTACTTGGACAGCGTGCAATCATTCGTTTTCTGAATTTGCATGGTGTGAAACCAATTGAAATTCATCGACAGTTGAAGGAGACATGTTTTGATGGACTTATGGATGTGTCGAAAGTGCGTTCGTGGGTGCGACAGTTTAATGAAGGCAGAACATCGTGTGACAGCAAAACGAAAAAATCTCGGGCTCGCACAAGCCGGTCTGATGACATGATCGAGAAAGTGGAGAGACTTGTTTTGGGGGATCGCCGCATGACTGTTGAACAGATCGCCTCAAGAGTTGGCATTTCTGTGGGTTCTGTGCACACAATCCTGCATGACGACCTGAAAATGCGAAAAGTGTCATCCAGGTGGGTGCCACGAATGCTGACAGACGACCACATGGCTGCCCATGTGGCATGTTGCCAAGCAATGTTGACGTGCAACGACAACATGAATGGGACTTTTTCGTCGGTTGTGACAATGGATGAGACGTGGATGCAATTTTTCAATCCAGAAACGAAGCGCCAGTCAGATCAATGGAAGCACACAGATTCACTGCCACCTAAAAAATTTCGGGTAACTGCCAGTGCTGAAAAAATGATGGTGTCCATGTTCTTGGACAGCGAGGGCGTAATGCTTACCCATTGCATTCCAAAGGGCACTACGGTAACAGGTGCTTCCTACGAAAATGTTTCGAAGAACAAATTCCTTCCTGCACTGCAACAAAAACGTCCGGGGAAGGGCTCCGCGTGTGCTGTTTCACCAAGACAACGCACCCGCACATAAAGAGAACGTTACGCAAGTTTCTTCGTGATAACAACTTTGAAGTGATTCCTCATGCTCCCTACTCATCTGACCTGGCTCCTAGTGACTTTTGGCTTTTTCCAACAATGAAAGACGCTCTCCGTGGCCGCACATTCACCAGCCGTGCTGCCAATGCTTCAGCGATTTTCCAGTGGTCGAAACAGACTCCTCAAGAAGCCTTCGCCACTGCCATGTAATCATGGCGTCAGCGTTGTGAAAAATGTGTACGTCTGCAGTGCGATTACGTCGAGAAGTAACGCCAGTTTCATTGATTTCGAGTGAGTAGTTAATTAGAAAAAAAAAACGGAGGCCTTAGAACTTGAATGCACCTCGTACTGTTACTTTGTTATATATCTGAAATAATTTATATTTTTTATTTTTATCATAAATAAACTCGTAATTAACATCAAACACACGTTAAAGTGGCCGGGGGGATGTTAAGGAGCGGTAATCTAATGGAAGTGGAGGAGACCAAGGAGAGATTTAGGTGACAGATATCATTCAGTAGAGTGTTTTTTTACAATTGTGATTCTATGATGTACACATTCAAATTGCCCACAAGATGCACCAGGCACCCATTTTAATTTGAAGTTTAGTTGTCATTATGGCTGGAATTAAATATGAGCTACCAGATCCATTTGGAGGTTACAAACTGCCGTCAGGCCTGCTTGGTGAATGGAAGAGGTCAGCAAGAAAGTTACTTTTTGTGACCAGACATGAAGAGTCAAGGTGATCCTACCTTGAGAAAGTATCAGACTTGGTTGTGAATTTCTTATCTCAGATAATTTTGTTTGACAGGTTTGTTCAGGTGTGTTCCATACAAAATGACCTTTTTTTCATGGTTCATTTGACTCTCTACTTGTGTATAGTGTGAAATGTATTATGATACAGGAGTCTAGCAGATACAGGAAGTATGCATCCAAAGTAAAGCTGGGATTGCAGACCTAGTTATGTAGAATTGGGACAGACAAGGAAGCATTTTCTGTAGCCCAGTCTACATTAATGTACATTAAAATACATATCACTTAATGAATCGTGAATCAGGTCGTAAGTATGACATCCATGTAAGTGTATAATCAAACCTGTAGCCCAGTAATTCCATCAATTCGAAAAACTTAGAGCAGCCAACTAAAAGTTGGACTTCAGAGAAACTGCATAACACAAAAAGAAAAAAACATCCATTTGCAAAGTGAAGGTAGGTAAAAATGCGATAGGTTCACTACTTAGAAAACAAGAATCGGTGACCTTCATCTGCAGGTTTAATTTTCTGTGTCAGCCTAGTTACACACCAGGTTAATTACAGAAATGAGCAAAGGACGTGAATACTTTAAACACTCAGGGGCATATACTGTAAAATGTTGGCCAGACAGAGCACCTTCAGAATATGATAAAAGTAATATGTGGAGAGTACCGAAATCAGTCTAGTTTAAGGTACCTATCTTGAAGGCCTTCACCACACTAATGGAGGCATGCAAAATATTTTACAGAGCTGTAGGTGGTAGGGAGAGGTCCAATTTTAAATAGATATAGTTACTGACAAACATGACTCGCTACTCAGAGAATAGGACAAATATACTGCAGTGAAGAAAAATAAGTAGGCATTAAATTGCTATTTCGAAAACTAGCCACATAAAGAATGGCATATACATAACACACAAGACGGACATATTTTGCTCCATGTGTTTCATTGAGCTCAAATTACCCATCTTCTCAAAGATGGTTGTGGGACCTTGGCTTTTCAGTACAGACTGTTTTATACAGACAATTCAGCAGTCGGCAGGTGAAGTTGGAAGTGAGCGTTGTATCAAAAATCTAGATGCCAGTTATTGAATACTGGCCCTTATTGTGACTGGGCCAGAGGGGGGAAAACTTCAGACACAGTGGGCATGGGGCCTGAAGACAGTACAATATATCACCAAAACTGTTTCCTCAATAACAAAGCAATTTGGAAATGTAGATGGTTAAAAGGTGTTTGGTTTAACATTCTGTAGATGGAGAGAAAAGTTGTTCACAAATTGTATGGATGCCACACAGTTCAGTGCTGAAAGACGCATAAGGGGAATAGTGTTAAGGGAGGGAGAGAGGACTGCAGCTTACCAACAATGCTATTCAGTCTGTACACTGAACAAAGAAATTCAAATAGATGAAAGGAAAACCTTGGCTGTGAATTGTCAGATAGCATATGACTTGGAAGAGCAGTTGAACACAGTGGATAGTGTCTTTGAGAGATCATAAGATGAGCAAAAAAGTGTAATGGAATGTAGTCTAATTAAATGAAGTGAGTATGAGAGAATTACACATAAAGCAACATATTGTATAATAGGATGCCGTATAAATGTGGTATTATCTCTTGATCGTATTTTAGACAGCTGAATAAGATTTTAGAAATTCGACCTAAAAATTTACAGTAAAAGTTTTGCTCTTATCAAATTTGTTGTACATGATCCAGAATATTTCATGAGAAACACTGATGTTCTAGCAGTCTCCTGACTGGTTTGATGTGGCCCACTGTGAACTCCTCTATCACAACTACTTCACCTCACAGTATAACACCCAGTTATTTTTTGGACATATTCCAACCTCTGCCATCTCCTGAAATTATTACCTCTGTAGCTCCCTAAAGTATGATGGAAGTTACTTGTTAGTCTCTTAAGGCATGCCCTTTCATTTTGTCTTTTCTTGTCACTGTTCCTGTGGTGAAACTCTTCATTTCTTACATCAGTCCACTGAATTTTCGTCATTCTTCTGTAGAACCAGAGGCCAAATACTTATTTATTTTTCAAGTTTATCACAATATGTAATTGACTTTCATATAATTCTGTGTTACAAAAGTGAAATTCCCCTCCCCTACTGCTTCACCCACTCCTCCACTAGGAGTTTTAGGACTTCAAACATTACTTTGTGTGCCTCCAGCATTATTGATTGCAGGTCTGCCAATAATTTGTTAAACTCCTAATTTTCATTGCACCACCTATGTGTTCAAACTCTTCTTCTGTCATGTCATCAAACAGATCCTACCCCCACATAGAAGCCTTTATGCACTCTTACCACATGCCAGCTTATTCCTCTGAGTGCAACAGTGGAAGTACTTTCGTGTCATTTCCCTTTGCCTTCTCTGCTTTCCTGTTAAATACAGAAGTGACTTACATTGATGTATTTGTGTTATATTGCACATTTTTGTAGTTCCTTACTTTATGAATCAATATCAGTATTTATTCTGTAACAAGAGTTCTTTTACAGTTACCTCGTGCATACTTAAATTTGTCTCTCCAACTTCTGTGACTGCCGTTTTCAGATAAATCACTCCCTCTTCAACTGATCTGCGTGATGCAGTATTCATTACCACACTATTTATTGCTTCAGGTAACTTTAAACACACACCTTTCTTCTCAATAACCCACTTACTTCAACACTGACAGTTATGGACTATTCTCTTAAGCCTCGGTCCGCTCTTCATTACTAACTTGTTGTATGAATCTATATCTGTTCCTAAGTATACCCTGCAATCCAATATCAGATTTTACAAAATGTCTCAAAATGATGTAATCCAGATAGAATCTCCTCATGTCCCTCAGACTTTTTCCCAATATACTTCTTCCTCCAGTAATTTTAAAATAGCATATTCATAATTAATAACTGACTTATAGAAAAATTGAATTTTTTTACTCATCACTTCTATTATCAAGCTCTTTCTCTTAAACTCTGCCATGTATTACATTGCCATTTACAGCATTCGAGTCACTCGTGATTATTAGATTTACATCCTCATTACATACACATTTGTCATACTACTTCTCCCTCTTCGTCATATTGTGACATTGGCAGATATACCTCAAATATAACCATTAGCTTTTTGGTGTAAATTTTGATGACAATAATCTTATTACTGAACTGTCCACTGTACTGACCCACACATACACTCTCAAAATCTTTGTAAGCAGTTGCAGTGTGCACCGTGAAAGTCAGATGCAGCTGGAATGTAAACAATGGATGTTGGTGCTTGCGGGTTCACACAGCCTCTCATCAATGCACTCTGCTTTCCACCTGACATGTTTTACATATAGGACGAGCCACCTCTAGCTCAGTCATGTTTACCTTGACATGCGTGTTACCTCATTGTTATTGTGCACGTCACTGTACCTGATATAATTTCTGTTTTAGACTTAGTTTGTTGCATCCATCATTATATTGTGTTTTCTTGCAGGATTAGAACATTCAGTGACTCAGTCTCTACCCTACATTTCTGCTCATGAGAAATCCATCTTACCAGAAATGATATTCTTCCTATATGATTTCACGGACTGCAACTACATCCAGAGTGAACATTAAAATTTCCTCTTCAGATTTTCTACCGTCCTTACCATATTGAATTTCTACAGTTTTGTGAGTCAAAGCATGGAACGTCAGTAGTCACTGGATATTCATGTATTGCAAGTTCATTTTATCCGGGGGATCTTCAGAGCCGAGATATATCTTGAATGAAGAAATGTATCCAGTACTCGAATCTCACAGCATCCGAATGAGTATGCCTTATTTGGTAATTTTTGATGGATTGTAAAATTTAACTGTCCACGCCACGGGTTCATTTATTTAAACTTTTTGGAAAAATAATCAATTGCAAATTGCACTTCAAAAAGCCGGTCGGCATTATCTGGTTTATTGTTGTCAGAAAAATGTAAAAATAATAATATTTGTCTGAATATGTTGTGGACATGGCTTTGCGAAATATGTGTCTATCAATGGATTTGTTGATCAGTAATCATGGATCCTTGTGTTTTGAAAATTCCCATTAGGATAGTAAGCCCAAACTATTTTAGAAATTCGGATCCCGTAATGCTGACAAATATGACATTTTTATTCCAGTTTCCTTCTATTGCAATGTTGACTGTAATACTCATTGGTTTCATTGCTAATGTACTCAAACACATATTTCCCAATATATAATTCTGTAATATCCATGATGCTCTGTGTATCTTTGGGAAATGTGTGTGGACCCGGAGATTCTTGAAATTTGTTATTGGTCCTCAGTAAATTATGGTCTGTTTTTGTCTGATTCATCTGAAAGATGGTATCTGATAAAGCTGTTTTCACATGTAGCCTTTCCTCTGATAGGTTGGGATAATTCTGTGACAGACCTAGAACCATGGTTTTGGTGGATTGGACAGGCTATGCACCTTGTTGTTAAATGGAGATAATACCCCTATGGAGAGCTGATGCGGGATAGGAGTGTCAAAGGGGTGATTGGAATCCTTTGGAGGTTGTGCAGGCATGGAAGACTACTTCAGGAGGGGTGGGAAGAATATCTGTTATGAGGTCTCTTATTTCAGGTTACATGCTGCAATGTCAACTATTTCACAACTGTGCCTGACCAGCTCACCTCACAAACACAATGGCTGTTATGTAAGGAATAACATAAGTATCCAGCAGAGGCAGGCTCAGTTGTGATCTACTTCTTACTTCGCGTGTTTTGGAAGACAGCATATGATTACTGTTTTACAGTGCCCTCCTCCTTGACAAGACCTGGCCTCCTGGATCATCAGTTAGAACATCATTACACTAAAATGACTGATCCTGTTGGCTGCCACAAATGGCTCCAGTCAGCTTTTTAAGGGTTATATTCACCACCATGTTCCCTTAAACACAACTCATATCAAGTCTTGCTTCCTGATTGTTTATTGCTACAGCTCTCCCTCTGCTGCTTCCTAGTCTCTGGAAATCCAGTCCACAAGAGATTGAACATTGGCTGGATCCAGGCTTTGTCTAGTGATCCACTTCCTGTATGTGTAAACAAGAACTATACCTAGTAGTGTCACAGCAGTAACAGGTATTGCTTTGTCAGTGCTATTTCCCTTTGGTTCTGACTCTCCCTGTACTGACTTGCATGATGCACCTATGTCTCCATGGAGATGGGCCCAGCCTTCCGGCTAATGAATTTGTCTATGGACTATATAAGCTCGGGCTCCAAAGTTCTATTTAACATAGTCAAATTAGTGGCTGGTAGCACTTCCATGTGTTCCCCTGGCCAATACAATTTGTGGGTTGTGCCTGAAATTGTGGCGGATGGAGCAAAAATAAACTGTTTTACATGGTGTTCTGTTCATTTATAATTTCCCCTGTCTTCCTTCAACATTAACTGCATGGGCTTTCTGACCCTCTCCACCTAGTCTGTTTGGACAAACCATAATGGAACCCCTGTAATACTACAGTAACTTCTTGTTCCATATAGACAAATCTGTGTTTGTCTTCCGTAACCAATGACTTATTCCTTTTCTCCAAGAAGTTTGTTCAGCATCTCACACTTATAAGGTTACACGTGAACTGCATAATGTAGGTACTATGCATACTTACTGCTCCTGGAAAGGAAATTGAAATCTATACTTTCCCCTGTTGGTCATTTCCTCTGCTGTGGCTACGTTAAAATGAAAAGGTTAGCTGTTATGATGATGCTAAAGGACAAACTCACTCTCTGGTGGTGGCTCCTTTTGCACTTGACGTTGCACCTCCAGGCATTGTCAGGTGGCAGGAATTCTGCTCCTAGCTGGCTTATCCTACTTGTTCCATAGATTCATGTCATTCTCTCTCTCTCTCTCTCTCTTTCTCTCTCCCTCCTCATGCTGTCCTCCAAGGACAGTAGCAACTAAATTAGCAATTCTTTATCCAATTTTCTGCTTCAGTTAGCAACATCTCAGTTAAGATTCACCATTTCTTCTGCAGTTTTGTGTAATAAACACTTCCAATTCAGCTGGTGCAGTAAGAGCAAATCCTTTTGCAAACACGAGTTTTTTTTTTTTGCTGAAGCACTCACTTATTGCCTTCCTTATTCTACACATTGTTTTATTACTTCTACTATATCATTGTCACCCTCATCAGCTGTCCTAACACAGTGATCCAACCTCTACTTCTGGTATGTGGTATATTCCCCAAAGCCTAAGTCACCTCATCCCCCAAATCCTCCCATGTTTCCTCCTACGCACCCTGGAAACTCCTTCAAACATTCTGTGATGACATACCATCAGTTCAAAATTACTGAGGGCTTCTTCTAACCATGTTACCTCATTCTATGTCTACCATGCATTAAATAACACCTGTATCACCCATTGATATACACATTTGTTGATGTTTTTGGTGAACAGTGCTCACTGTCAACATGGTCATTCAGCAATGTTCCCACTGCAATAACAAGCCATAGTCCACTTAAGACTGGGTTTATCTTCTCTCCTGGCATAGCTCATCTGAGGACAGAGCATGTGTCTCTCATGCAAAAATCCACTGCTCCTGCACAGCAGGTAATCTTCCTTGTACCAAACATACAAAGAAAACTCCCTTACATCCTAGGTCTTCCCATGTAGACGTACTATAGATGTTTCACTTAAAACCTCTTGCTCGCAACTCATCTCTTGTTTCCCACTTTTTTTCTGGTTCAGCCTTCCAATTCTTGGGTTAATCTAAGGACTTGCCACAAGTTTCATATCTCCACATGCACAATTCTCATAGACAACTGCATTTTGAAAGTCACTGGTGATAGTTTCACAATCTGATATTGGCCTTGACACAGCATAAAAAGTAGTGTCATACTATTTGCAGTGTGTGAAGTTGATAGATTTCACATTGGCCCTCCTTGTCTTGGGGTGATCTTTTCCTGCGAGTCACTGCTTCCTCTTCTTTATACAGTGCCAGGCTATTTGCCTTAACCAACCTTCTCATTTCTTCTCTTGCCACCCTCACAAATGTGTTAACCTATTGTCCTTCTCTTCTTGTTTGCCTATGTCAATAATTGAATGCATGTTATGACCATATACCACCTCATATGGCTAAAATCCTGTAGTTTTTGCTGTTTTCATTTGTACACAGACAAAGGTAACTGGAACAGACATCACAATTCGTATGTGTGTGCTGTATGGTATTATAGCATGCTCCCTATTGCTTCATACACCCTTAACATGATCCTACTAGCTTGACGATGTGGATGACTTGTCCTCAATTTCTTCCCACATTACAGCTTAAATTCCTTCTATAAATCCTAGATACAGATGACCCCCTTGATTTGTTATTTCTGGAAACTTTAAGAACCCTGTTATTAGTTACTACTTGTACTAATGTTGCTGCCTGTTCATTTGGCACTGCGACCATTTAGACAGGTTATGAAAAATGATCCGTAATAATAAAACATCAATGCCAAAAAATTCAACCTCCTAAATCGCTTGTCACTTTTCAATGAGTTTGGGCTTGGCTACCATCGGACCTTTGCCATAGTATCACCTTCGCACTTCGGTGCTGCTAGTCTATCCTCCCTTTGGAACATGTCAGACACTATTTGTGAATGACGTTGAGGTGCAAGAACTTCAGCACACAGACTATAGTTTCTACTTTCGCAACGTATCGTTCTCCACTTTGGTGTTTGAGGTTTGGCTTTGTTTCCTCTTCATCCCTGTGCAGTTCTGAAGGCCGGCCCAAGTGTTTAAAGTGTAACATGTGACGGGGTAACACGTAATTACCATCCCCAGGTCTGCAGGTAGGATTTGCACATAGATGGTACAGGCTAGGTCCAGGGAGGGGTGGTAGTTTGAGCTGTAACACTTCCAAATTGCCATTTAGTCCCTCTGTCATAACTTTGGAAGGTGTGATCCATCACCTAATGAGTGTGGGCTCCCCTCTGGGGAAGGGTCTCTCAGCGGGAAGGAACATGCTATGCCTTTGGAGATGATGGCGGTCTTGGGGATTCTGTCACAATGAGCCAATTCCAATCTGTATCTACTAAATGTAATGGGAATGCGGCTAAACGTTCAGACTCTTCCAGCTTGTACATTGGTTCCGTATACCACATACTGGGCATTGTCATTTCTTTGCTACAGTTAATCCATTTATTATTCAGAAAGGTGTTGACAAAATTGCCGGCCCTGTGAAATCCTGCTCTCATTTATGTAATGGCACTTTGCTTTTGGAGACCAAGTGTGGTCCTCAAGCCCAACAACTGCTTGCAGCTTCACTCCTCCAAAGCTGTCATGCTAGTGGTACGGCCCATTGAATCCTGAATTTGTGTGGTGGTATTTACACCAGGCTGCTCAATGGTCAGAATGATGGACAAATCCAAATGTTTCTTTCTGATCAGTGTGTCACTGCAGTCTTTTGGATAATGAAACAGGTTGATGCAACCTTAGTCCGTACATACTCTCACTTCTAGTAGAGTAGTGCCTCTGTCAAAGATAGACCAAGTTATGAAGTCATCAAAGTCCAACCACACATTTGAAGCCAGACGAGCTGTTACCACTGCTACTGTAACAACCACACTCCTGTCGCAACACAGCCAAATGTTACTTGTGGTAGGGATGCTCATGAGCGATTGCCTGCCTTCTCCTCCCTCTGGCATAAATTTCACTGACGACCATGCAGTCTCATCCTGAGATAAGAAAGTCATGCATCAGATTTGAGTGAAGGCTTTCAAGTTGTTGGCTAGTTGAAAGCCTTGTATTTTACCATTTGGCACTTGCAGTACTGTTCTTGCTACACCTTGCTGCACAAAGGACATAAACATGCAGACGTGACCTCAAATTCAGCACTACAGCTGTAAAATTGCCCAATATCACAATAGTGTCACCTTTTCCTCTACCTGTGCAAGCCGCCAAATCTTTGCCTCTGGCAGTGAAATCACGTGCTTCGTAATCAGCAGGATGGAAAGGACAGAGGAAATACTCCTGTGAAGGCTTCCTACTTCCTTCAAGCCAACAAACTTCTCAGCTTTCATCTACTGAATGCAAAGCTTGCAAGAAACCAAAGGCAAACAGTCTTCTCCTTCACTGACTCACAGGTCCTCCTCAGTAGTGTCACCGAATAATACCCTCACCCTCCCAACCTCCGTTTTGCCAGTGCACACTGCTAACCATTTGGCTACCTAGGAATCTCCACACTGACTCTGATACAATGCTGACACACACGTAGCTCACATGGAACAGGAACCTACAGAAACTGTAGCTGCCAAGTGCCAGCCTTTGAGGACTCAGTACTACAGGTGACAGGTGACGTCCCATCACTTCTTTCCCTCTTCGCATTTCCCCACCGTGACTTCCCTTCAGTGGAACAGTCGCAGCACTAGATCCAACAAGGAGGGATTATGGCTACTCTTGCAATTGCACTGTCCACTTGTTTTCTCCCTCCAGGAAACAAAATTGTCCTCACAACTGCTTCAAACCTCTTGGTATTCTTTCCAGTCCTCTTTGACCCTCTGCCTGGGGATAGCATTCCATCTGAGGAGTCACACTGCTCATCTGCCATGACATTCATTGTCACTCTGTCTCACTGAACACCAGACTGAAGCTGTTGCAGTCATCACTTCATCTTTCCTGTTTCCATTGTCTACGTCTCTCCATCATTGAGTGTTAGCAGTGCAGACATCCTTGAGCTTATTGGGCAACTTCCTCACTTTTTGCACTTCAATGTGCACCATCTCCTTTTGGGCTCTTCTGAATAAGATATTTGTAAAAATAGCAAAACCATGGTGAAGAGCTTATAAACTTTTGTTCACACCTTGTATTTGCGACTTGCTGGCTGATTTTTAAACCTCTTTCTCGACCTTCATGCAGAAATTAGCAGTAGTACCTTCGTCTACATGGATGACTCTGACTGGTGTTGGGTCTCTCTTCTTCATTTTTACAGACTTTCCAGCATCAGCTGTCAAAACATTGCTCAGTATTTACAGCGGTTTTCTTTGCTGTGTATCAGGCCACATAGTGACACAGGCTTTTCAGTTGTATCATCTGCTCTGACTACATCCTTCAGAGTCTGCGCTGTATGTTGTCCATCCCTTAGTGAAACAGAACCAAGAAATCTTTAACTTGCTGACCCTTTATAGAGCTACTGTGATGTATTTGTTAGTCCCTGGTCACGACAACCTGACAGGAATTGATGGTGCTGATACTGCTGCTGAGGCAGCTGTCCTCTTACCTTGGCCTGCTAGTTCTTCCATTCCCTCCAATCTTTGTGTTGCTGTCTGTCAGCAAGTGGTGTCTCTCTGTGATTAATACAGGTCTTCCCTTCATGGAACAAGCTCCAGGGAATTAAACCTCTTAGTGGCTAGGCCAACTTCTTCCTCTTACCTTAAAGAAATGTCTTGGAATGTACAAGCTGAGCTACAGAATTAGTCCTTTGCCAGCCACAAATGACACCATATTACTCCATAAGGAAGTTTAATAATCTCAAGCAATCTTGCCCTCAATTCCAATTGTAAGAAGTCTTACCATGCAAGTAAGAACATCATTCTGGGTAAGCACTGGTATATCAGCAAAATGAAGCTCGCGCAATTCACTCAAAACAAGCCATCACTGCTCATACACTGCAGACATTGTCCTACTGAACTGGCCTCCATCACTTGATTCCACATTGCTCTCCTTTGATTCCCATGATGCCGGCAGTACAGCTCAAGTTGGCAATAATTCACAGATGTGCCACTTGTCCTCATAATAGATATTCCATTAGAATACTGCTTCCATCTGCAAACATGATGAATTTGTACTAAACACCATTCACAATAGCTGGCAGATAATTATCATAAATCAGAGGACAGACACAGGACAGAAGGCCTTTTTCCCCCCAAACCCTATTCCATTGCTATTACTAAGAGAACAACTTCATGGCCTGCAGTACCAGTTTCATATTGCTCACCTGACAGTGTCCTGGGTCAACAGAAATAGTCCTTTTTAAAATGCAGTCAGTAATTACAAAAATACTAAAAATGAAACTGTTGTCAAAATGTAGTCAGTAAGAGGCATGATCTTGAATCAGCGGTTAAACACAAGAAGAAAAGTATTCAGAAATGGTGTGCATGTCTTTAGCCAGTACATATAAAGATGCACAAAAAACACACACTACATTCATCCAGTGTTTCATAACGAGAGCACTTAGCTGCTTCCAACAAAAATTGATTATAAATTCAAACCTTCTCAAAATTCTTAATAGCAGACATTAAAACACCATTTGCAAAGTAACAGACTTTCAAAGAAACTGCAGTGTGTAAAACAACTCCACATAATTTGAAGCTCAGTTATTAGAAGCAATAAAAGCAATTAGAAAACTCAATAGCAAACGTTTTCCCTTAGCTTGTTTGTGGCCTTCCACAACGTTTTCAGGTTTGCCTGAGCTACAATAAATCCAGGTTTATGAAAACTATAATACCAATGTGAGTTTACCACACTTCACTTTCCATTGAATTCTGTTGCAAGCTTTTGAAATTCAGACTTAAAGCTACGAATTGTTTACATTCCTGCTTTGTGTCCTTAAGCCCTTTCACTATCCAAGGTTTTCATTGCATACTGTTGAAGCTTTAAGAACATAGAAATAATCGTTATGTGATATGACTCTCGTTCCTGTCATGCTATTAAATAGGTTATACTAAGTACACAACATGGTAGTTTGTAGACATACATACTTAGTAGAAAAATATGTTCTGATCTTTATGGGCAGCTATACAAGAATGTATTGTTACTCCTGTGCTTTTTAATCTCTCTCTAGGAGAGCTTACATCACAAAGTTGTAAGCTTTTTATGATACATTTTCCTGAAAATATATATTTGTGCACACTACTGTAATTCATTTGCAAATTGTTTCCTTTGAAGCGAACAACTGTGCATATAGAAATAATACACACACTATTAATGTGATCTGAAATACTGAGTGCCTGTTACTGTTGACAACCCACCTCTTGTCCTAAGCAGACTAATAAAAAGGTTGATGTATGCTTACATTACAAACCACTTAATTGTATGTGTTGTCTGGCAGTTTAATGTGATTATGTATAAGCTTAGGGGTGGCCACTTGTTTAAGATTTATTGACCCACAGATTGCCACCTCTTCATAATATTAGACTTCATAAATAAGACATAGTAATACATTTCTGTTCCTTGACATGATGTAATTATATTGGACTTCACTAGCTATAGCGAGTGAGCTGCTTATGACATTGCAGTTTTGTGTGTTTACACAAGTTAGGGTTGGTACACTGCATTTTTCGTTATGGCATATATATGTCAAGATTAAGTGCACCTTTTTTATTCAGTTTTCTTCAGTTTTGTTTTTTACACAATACTGGTACTGTGAGGATGATAAATGACTGAAATCAGTTGTAATAGAGTAACCTCTCACTACTCTCACCTGTCTGAGGAAAGAATTATTAGCTCAAGAAGCCATAGTTTCCTCATTTAAACATTTCTGTTGACATCTTCACTGTTTTGATATGACTTGTTCACACTCGGTTACAGTTGTATGATATGTATTCAAAAGTTTGGGTAAAATACAATAGATTTCATGTACGTTTACATTCTGATAACTAGAATTAGTAGTATAAATTTGCATTTGTCAAAGTAGTTACTGAAATCAGAATTTCTGTGCTTGGAGTCTGTTATCCAGAAGCACCCTTCAAAATATTTTGTGTTCCAAAAATGTATCATTATTCACATTTGTAACTATTAGTTGTTTAAATTTGGTCCCTTTGAAATGAAGCATAAGTATTTCATATTGCAATTACTAAAGCTCCTACATTACTGTCAATTCTTGTAAGCATTGTAAAATGTCTGGTGCAAATATTAGCAACAATTGGAGCTTCGTGAAGTTCAATTAAATGACACAATGTCATATTTCGTACTTCCAACATAGACATTACAGTATTTGGAGATTTACGAACTACAGGAAATTGTAAAGCACTGATGTAGAAAATGTATTCTACCCCTAATGTAACATCCAGTATTTAGGTTGCATGTTTCATAATAAGAAAATTATTAAAATTATATTCCTCAGTTACTAGAAACTCTTACCCAGCTAGATACTTTGTTTGCATTTAGGATGTATATTATACTGTCAGCCACTGGTGCATATATTATCGATAGACCTGTATGTTGTCTTCGTATCTTTGGCAGACCTTAAAACAGCTAACTAGAACTTGGCTCTGTATGTTGATGTTACTAGTAGATTTGTTGTGATTTGCACATGATACAATGTTGTTCTGAAGTGAAAGGACAGAATCTTCGTAAGTTCAGTTTCCCACAGATCTTCGGCTACTTCATGCCCTTCAGTAGGTATTTCATAAGAAGTGTACTATTATGCATACATGGCTTCATACGTACACTGATAATTTGTGTGCCACATCATGTGGCACATAGTGTAAACTGTTCATATGGATTTAACCTATAAGCAATGACGCAAATTGAAATATGGATTGTCATTAATACATTTTTGAATTCACTCAACAGTAGAAATCGCATATTGGTCTGTGGTGGTATGTCTTTCCATAGGCACTTGAGAGCAGTGTGGTAGTCCAAACTGGCCAGTAATATGATAAAGGTACTGGCTAAAAAAGTTCCTTATGTGGAATATTTGAAGACTGAGTAACATATGTTACATGTGAGGACACAAAGTTGGTAAACTGTAGATAAAATTTTTTTTATCTAAGATAGTGCAGACTGTGTTAGAGCTTCTAAATGCCATTATTTAAACTTTATTTAGGGAAGCCTTCACTGCCTCTGTAAGTATTAGGAAAAGGTGAGAGGAACTCCTAGAAATGTTGTTTACTGTGTTCTATAACCTACGTATATAAAAATCTATAAATTTTGTCTTGGTTGAAATCAGTCATTATCCAAACATACATGAGCTACAATCACAACAAATAGTTTTGTTACAAAATATTTCAATTGATGGTGACTCATTAGCTGTAAAGTCCCCTAGCTTTGTGCTAAACTTGCAACGTGTTATTGCTAAATGATGCTTTTCTATAGATACACATGGAATATGTAATTTAGAAAGATTGTAACATTTCAATTGAATGATTTCAATTTGGTTATGATGAATATTATCTTTTGTATTACCACATATGACATGTGGTGTAGCTATTTCAACTATTATTAAAATAAGGAAAATCTTTCGTGTGAAGTAGTTTCTATTTTTAGCTAAGGAGTAACCTGCTTGTAGCAGGGAAACACAAACCTTTCAATGTTAATTGGATGAAACATGTAACAAATCTCTGTAAAGTGTCTGCATGTTGTAAAAATTAATGCTATTGGATAGCAGCACTGTTACTCTAGATGTTAATCTCTATTTTTTTATGCACTGGTGGAAAAAGATGTTACTCAACAATCCATGTAAGAAAAATCTAAGTAATAGGTGGAGTCCAACCCTTAATGCAAGAATCTTTCTTCTGTGTGTCAAATAACCTTAGACAATCTTTCAAAAGATAATCACTCGTCCGTCTGCTCTGACAATGCTTCTGCTTACTTGCAGACAACTGTTTCTCTCTCTCTCTCTCTCTCTCTCTCTCTCTCTCTTCTGTCGGCCTCTCTTGGCCAACTCTTGATTTTTCAACCACGACGGTATTAGGTTGCAAGGCTTGAGGGTGGCATTCATTTTCTTTCTCTAATCTTACATTCCATGGGGAGGAGGTCCTCCATAGACGCAGTGAATCCAGTCCTCCTAGCGGTGTAAACCTGTAAGAAAAACATGGTCCTCCTAACTGTGGGTTATGTGACGGCTGGTAATACGTCCTTTGAATAATCTTAGTGCTCACAAGCTTCAGAATAAGCCCTGGGTATGAAGACTGGCAAAGAGCAAAGAGCTGGTGAGAACAGAATAGACAATAATGGGTGTGTTAACAGGAATGTTCATACCATCATTCACCCACAATGACACTGATTTGGGAACAATGTGATCTGCAGATGGGGACATTGCTCTGAATGGAAAATAAAGTAGGTGACCACATAAAATGGAAAGATCGCGGGAGGCGCACATCGGCACGGTGTGTCACGGATGGTAGTTGCCACAAATAGTCCCATCCACCAGAGGGCACGCGAGAATTCGGCTGCGACCCCTGCCAGCAGAACAACAACAACTCAGGCAGCACAGGCAGTGCCCAGTCAGTTCACATTGGGCATGCCTATGAGACAGTTCCCAGTCTACACTAAAGTGCAACGTAAACGTGAACCGTGTTACTACAAGAAGCACAGCACTTCACCACTGCACTGAGGCAAGTGACAAAGCACAAGAAGAGGCTGGTGATCGAAAATACATGTGGTGATATGCAGCGGTTGGATATTCCTGAGGGACACAATGAAAGTAATGTTACTGGTGCCTAATGTGAAGAGAAGACTGAAGTGAAATTGTAATTCATCCCAAAACACACTTCATTACACAGCCTCTAAGATGATACAAGATTCCAGAGCTGACAGTCATCCCATATTTCATGGACATCTGCACTAATTGTTATTTGTATTTTGGTGACCACACTAGGGGAAAGATGACTGTTACTGAAGATGCTTCTGGACCTTTAACAGGAAGACATGATGTTCAGTCAGCTTGACAAGAGACTTGCAGCACCTTCACCTGCAATCTTCCATTTGGGAGAGGGACGTGAACTACCTGTACACCAACATTGTTCCACAAAAATGTTAAAATTGTGACAAAGTAGCTCTACCTGCTCACCAGCCAGCATGTTTCCTCCTGTCGTGCATTTCCTTAACATTTGCTGAAATGTTTACCATAAGATCCAAAAAACCAAGGAACGAACAGTAAACAATGACTGCCTGTGTCTGTATGCTGCAGATTCTCTGATGTGGAAGTGTATCAGTTGCTTGTAATACATCGTCATATCTCAAAGAATATTCAGCTGAATGCAGTCCTAAATACCAGTGGACCACTAACTTCGTCTGGTGTGGAAACGGACAGCTTATAATAAATACAGAGCAAGATGCCAGTCTTAGTGGAAGGCCCATCCTGATGTTTCACTGGCCAATCAGTGAGATGTAGTGGAACTGTGAGTGTTCTAGAAAACGTTCAAAGAATAGTGGTAGCACTATTGGTTGATGTTCCTAAGTTGGCCTGACTTTGGATTTATATCAGAATATTTCTTGAGGGAGATAGGATAACCAGAAGAGTGCAATGTGTTGCATGGCACAAGAAACTACCACCTGTTCTCAAAGATCTGTGTGGACTTCGCACTGAACTGCATCAACGAAGACCAGCCAGAATTCGTGATACGAGGTAAAAGGGTACAAAGTAACCTGTTATTATTGTGAGGAGTAAATTGCATCCTACTCGCAGCTGTTAACCTGTCTTCAGTGTAATATCAGCCACAGTTACCACTGGTGTGACGTATGTGCTATGAAATCAGTTGTGACCAGGAGCAGGACAAAAACATTTTACTAGCACAGGCAGCGTCACTGGAAAAAAATGAGTCGGGGTTTAGTTTTGCTTGAGATATTCCTAACAAGCTATTTATGTATGTTCCTTTCCTGCAGCTTTGCTGTTTTTCTCATAAATTAAATTTAACCATAGAATATTGTGTACATTAATATTTGTTACTTGAGAATTACCTGCCTCTGTTCTGCATTAATAGTGCAGCACAGAAGGTATGGATGCAATGTATGTATCAAGTAACATAACTTCTGTTGTATGTAATAAGCACATTTAAATGAATGTACCAGGTAAATGAAGTTAATTGGCATCAATAATATGCAGTAACAGAAACCTAAAAATATGTTACAGATGTGACAAATTACTTAGATCATCAAATTAAATGTGCTGAAACAAATCACAATGTCACTATATTTGCCATTTATTTATATAGTAAAAAATTCTGTACCAGTTTGTTGCTCATCTCTTGTTCAGTGCTGATAGATATGTGAAAGAGAGATGTATTTTGCAGTAAAAAAACCACACCAAGCTGTTAAATGATTTATTACTCCGCAGCTAGCTTTGCATGGATATTTCACACCAATATGAGTTCCATGCAACCTGTGCTGCCCAATTTTTATATAGGGTGCTATGTTTTCCATTGTCATATTTGTGATTTAAGTGATTGGCTCAACAGATGATAGAGTGGAATAATAAGTTTCTTTAATAATAATTTGTGAAACATAACAATATAAATGTAGTTACATAATATCTCCTTACATCATGAAAACTCAGCCTATTATATGAAAATTGTAAAGTCAAGTTTTGCACTCTATTTAAGTAATTAAAAACTATGTCCCAGAATTTGAAACATACCTGCTGTAATGCACTTTTTGGTTGTGGCACTGCAGTTAAAGCTATAAGACTGCCTAGTTGTAGAAGAACTGAAGAGCAGTTGACATTTTGTGTTAATACAAAAGTTAAATTCAAGTATACTGAGAACTCTCCTGAAAATGTCAAAAAAGACAATTAGGCAGTTGCACCTGGTCATTAAGGATGTCTTACTGTTCTATGTTCGGACGCAGTGAAGGTAATGTGAAGGTAATGTGAAGGAATCTCCCCTCACCACCGCAAGCAAAAGACATGATCTGTCATTCGCTCTCACTGTTCTCCGCAGTGTGCAATTTGTTCCACAATTCCTATTCCAGGCTTTCACAGGTTGTACAGGAGACTTCGTATATTTGTCGACATTGCCTCCTTACCAAAACCTCTTCTACTAAACTTGCTCTACAAGCATGTGATAGGAATTGTGAAATACCCTGTTTTCATTACTTATGTTGTCAATTGTGTTCAATGCAAGTCTGTTGTTTGTTGAAAAGCTGACATAGATGCTGATGTAATTAACCAAGCTTAGGGAGGAAGTTGTAATTGCAAAAATGTGCTTGCATGTCACCATCTTTCATTCAGTCTTCCTTAATGAATATTACTATGCACTTATAGAAATATGTTGTTAATCTGTGATGCTCATAGAACAGTCTGTTAACATTTCTGCAATGAAACCTCAAGTCTGTAAAATGTATAACACAGTTCCCCATATGAACTAAACTAATGACTTCATTGCTTATGAATGTGAACAAAACATTTGCCGTTTTTCGTATTAGTATCAAGTAAGTAACGTTTATGAATGAAGGAAAGTATTATGTACATATTGGTTTGCAAGTGACACTCATGAGGAACAAAAAGTTTGTTGGAAGTTACTACAAAGTGTGCTTGCATAGATATTTTGAATGCAAACATACTACTGCAATGATATTACCATGTTTCTGTGCTGTATATGAAAATTCTATGCCTTATACAGGTTTACAAATGTACTGCTAAATCTGTATTGTCTAAAGAATTGATCACCCATGCTTAAAAAAGCTGCAGACTAATTGCTCTGTAAATTAGTCCATGCGTTAGTAATTTACTTGGTCCATGTAGCCAAGAAAATGTTCAGGAAAGGTTTGATGTTAAGCATAAAGTTTGTTGGAAGTTGGTAAGTGCTCTCATTCAACAACACTGGATATATAAAGTCAAGGTACATGCATGCAATCCATGCTAAGACAAGAAACACTAACTTTCTCCAGTTCCTAACTGTACTATTTGTCTTATTCACCAGAACTGCTGCTATATTACACATCTCAAAGAGTAAATTATGGCATTATAAATTTCTGAATTTGTCAATTTGGAGAAATGATTATTAATTTTCATTGTCCTTAGAAGTTGTGATATAAGCAATCTGCAACTGGTAACGGCTCTGGGCTAGTTACCTACTGACCAAATTTTACACAGTCACATACAGGGACATGGAAGATACAACTGAATACCAATTACTGGAACCGTTATTGTAGTGATCATAGTATCCAAATACGTTATCATATAAGAATGCAAAATTAGAGTTACAGTATTCTGGCTGCATAGTGACTTAAACATACTGTCTGTTGAGTTATTAATGTCGCTGCATTTTCATCTGTTTTTCTTAAATGTTTATAGTACACATATTATTGGCTACAGATTCTCCCCCATCAGATGTATGTATTCATGTAAGAGGGTGTGCCCTCAACATAGATGTTGAAGTACTACACAAGCACTGTAAGAATTAGTGCTGTTTCATGACTGATTTAAACTGGAGGCTGTTCAGCTGGCTAAGCAACAATAGTACATACTTCCATAATGGGTACAGAGATGCTTGTATTGTGAACAATGGCTCTGCCATACTTTCTTGGGATGCAGTGAAATGTAATGTCATACAGATCACAAGTAGTACTTATCAAGAACATTTTGTTGACTCATACATGCTAAGAAATATCAACTGACAACAAAGCTGAACTAATAATCTTGTAAGCTCATATTTTGTTCAGTTTCTCATTGTGTGGAAGTGTACCAAAAGCCTTCTTGAAGGCAAGGCACATATATCAACCTGGATGCTAGTGTCTTGTACCTTATAGATCTCTCATGTACATAATAAGATGAACTTTACAATTTCTTTGGTATTTCATTGTTTCCCAATTTTCACTGTGTTGATACCTACTGAGATCACATGTCCCCAAGGAGGTCATATCACATGTGCAAAAACATATTCCACAATTCTAAAACATACTGGTGCCAGATTAGTATCTCCAACAAATCTTCTTGAGAGGATAGAACATGTGCAGCTTTCGTCACCTGGAATCACTTGGTGCTCCGATGATCTACAAGTAAGATTTGCTGTTAGAAAAAAATGCTTACTTACAGCTAAGCTCATACAAGGAACAAGTCACACCCTTAAAAGAACACTTCGGACATAATCTAGAACTGTTACCAGTTGGGCTCCTATCCCCAGATCTCATTAAAGTCTTGTACATATGGAATCACCGCAGAGGAAACAGTTCATGGGAGGTGCAAGAGAATGGCATGGTGGAGGTTTCGTGTTTGGAGATGGATGTGACTACACCACGAAGAAATTACCTGATTTGTGTCTACATTGGCTATGTAACGTGTATAAAATAAAGGGTGTTAAACTGCCAGCCATTTAAGACAATAGAGGAAGAGGTATCATAAAAATATTCTACCTGAAAGGTACCAGACATAGGTGTCTCACTTTTCTTATGACAGTGTTCCATACTCCACAAATACTACTGCAATCAGTGAATGCTAATCTGTCTTAACCTGTTTCCTTGTGAACTGCATAAATGTAAGATAGGAGTCTGAAACTTTGCAAAAAGCTTGTAGTCGCAGTGACACATATTTCTGCACGTTATCAGTAGGCCAAACAGTGAAGCTGAAACTTGAACATTGTGCTACAGCCTCTAATGAACTAAGTCACAATTCAGCCTCCTTTCAAAGTACTGAGTCATACATTGCACTAGTGGCCAAATGAAGTGTTCAACCCACAGTGTGCAGAGTGTAGAGTGAAGTTCAGGGTGGAGCTGATTTTCGCATCTTGATGTGGGCATACTCATTCCAGTTACAATCAGAATGAACCAGGCCATGTATTTCAATATCCTTTCATTGCCATTTTCACGGCAAATTCTGTTAACTGTCTTGTCTTCTTATGCCTAGGGTCCAAAGGATGTTGTTGTTGTTGTGGTCTTCAGTCCTGAGACTGGTTTGATGCAGCTCTCCATGCTACTCTATCATGTGCAAACTTCTTCATCTCCCAGTACCTACTTGCAACCTACATCATTCTGAATCTGCTTAGTGTATTCATATCTTGGTCTCCCTCTAGGATTTTTACCTTCCACGTTGCTCTCTAATACTAAATTGGTGATCCCTTGATGCCTCAGAACATGTCCTACCAACTGATCACTTCTTCTGGTCAAGTTGTGCCATAAACTCCTCTTTTCCCCAATTCTATTCAATACCTCCTCATTAGTTATGTGATCTACCCATCTAATCTTCAGCATTCTTCTGTAACACCACATTTCGAAAGCTACTATTCTCTTCTTGTCCAAACTAGTTACCGTGCATGATTCACTTCCATACATGGCTACACTCCATACAAATACTTTCAGAAACGTCTTCCTGACATTTAAATCTATACTCGATGTTAACAAATTTCTCTTCTTCAGAAACACTTTCCTTGCCATTGTCAGTCTACATTTTATATCCTCTCTACTTCGACAATCAGTTATTTTGCTCCCCAAATAGCAAAACTCCTTTACTACTTTGTGTCTCATTTCCTAATCTAATTCGCTCAGGATCACCACACTTAATTCAACTACATTCCATTATCCTTGTTTTGCTTTTGTTGGTGTTCATCTTATATCCTCCTTTCAAGACACTGTCCATTCCATTCAACTGCTCGTCCAAGTCCTTTGCTGTCTCTGACAGAATTACAATGTCATCGGCGAGCCTCAACATTTTTATTTCTTCTCCTTGGATTTTAATACCTACTCCGAATTTTTCTTTTGTTTCCTATACTGCTTGCTCAATATACAAATTGAATAACATTGGGGAGAGGCCATAACCCTGTCTCACTCCCTTCCCAACCACTGCTTCCCTTTCATGCCCCTCGACTTTTATAACTGCCATATGGTTTCTATGCAAATTGCAAATACCCTTTCGCTCCCTGTATTTTACCCCTACCACCTTTAGAATTTGAAATAGTATTCCCGTCAACATTGTCAAAAACTTTCTCTACGTATACAAATGCTAGAAACGTAGGTTTGCCCTTCCTTAATCTTTCTTCTAAGATAAGTCGTAAGGTCAGTATTGCCTCATGTGCTCCAGTATTTCTATGGAATCCAAACTGATCTTCCCTGAGGTCGGCTTCTACTAGTTTTTCTATTCATCTGTAAAGAATTCGTGTTAGTATTTTGCAGCTGTGGCTAATTAAACTGATTGTTTGTTAATTTTCACCTCTATCAACACCAGCTTTCTTTAGGATTGGAATTATTATATTCTTCTTGAAGTCTGAGGGTATTTTGCCTGTTTCATACATCTTGCTCACCAGATGGTAGAGTTGTCAGGACTGGCTCTCCCAAGGCAGTCAGTAGTTTCAATGGAATGTTGTTTACTCCGAAAGGCCTTGTTTCGACTCGACCTGTCAAACTCTTCACGCAGTATTTTATCTCCCATTTCATCTTCCTCCTCTTCCATTTCCATAATATTGTCCTAGAGAACATCACCCCCATATAGACCCTCTATATACTCCTTCCACGTTTCTGCTTTCCCTTCTTTGCTTAGAACTGGGTCTCCATCTGAGGCCTTGATATTCATACAAGTGGTTCTCTTTTCTCCAAAGGACTCTTTAATTCTCCTGTAGGCAGTATCTATCTTACCCCTAGTGATATAAGCCTCTACATCCTTACATTTGTCCTCTAGCCATCCCTGCTTATCCATTTAGCACTTCCTGTCGATCTCAGTTGTATTCCTTTTTGCCCGCTTCATTTACTTCATTTTTAAATATTCTCCTTTCATCAATTAAATTCAATATTTCTTCTGTTATCCAAGGATTTCTACTAGCCTTCATCTTTTTACCTACTTGATCCCCTGCTGCTTTGAATACTTCATCTCTCAAATCTACCCAATCTTCTTCTACTCTATTTCTTTCTCCCATTCCTGTCAATTGTTCCCTTATGCTCTCATTGAAACTCTGTACAACCTCTGGTTCTTTCAGTTTATCCAGGTCACATCTCCTTAAATTCCCACCTTTTTTGCAGTTTCTTCAGTTTTAACTTACAGGTCAGAACCAATAGATTGTGGTCAGCCCATGTCTGCCCCTGGAAATGTCTTACAATTTAAAACTTGGTTCCTAAATTTGTCTTACCATTGTATAATCTGATACCTTTTAGTATCTCCAGGGTTCTTCCATGTATACAACCTTCTCTCATGATTCTTAAACCCAGTGTCAGCTATGATTAAGTGTTGCTCTGTGCAAAATTCTACCAGGTGGCTTCCTCTTTCATGGTATCCCGAAGGTTACAGTGTGCTTTTTCAACATTTTTATGAAGTACATTACCTTGTTCTCACTTAATGTGGACACACACCTTTAGGTAGAGTGTCAATCCATGAATATTACATTGACGTGAAGCACTGGTTGATTTAAATTTCAAATTGCTAAATGGACAAAATGAGAATAGTGGTGTTTATGAATAAGTGTTTTCAATGGCAACATTCTCACCATTAATGGGGATAATGCCATGGTACAGAGCATGGCAAGAAAATGTTTCTGATCTAAAGGATGATTGTTTTGACATTAATGACCCTCCATTTTCAGAAAGACCTTCAGCATTTTATGACCATCTAAATGCATTAATTCACGATGATCCAAATCACTGCACTCAGGAACCTGACAATGTGATGAAGTATGATCATTCATCATTGTGCAGCATTTAAATACAACAGAGAAGGTTCAATAATAAAGCATTTGGGTACCACATGCCAAACCATAAAAATCTGTTTTTGGCCATATGTGCATTACCCACTCACTTGCACCAATTAGTATCTGAACACTACTGATCATTTCTGTCCTGTATCATTTCTATCTATCATTACAGATGACTAGAAAATTCGTCTTTATGCTAATGTAAGGGAAAGAATATAGTACACACACACACACACACACACACACACACACACACACACACACACACACACACACAATAATGTTACGAATGTTGTAGAGCAGTGACCATGGGATGTACTGAGAGTGATGACTTCCAACAATGCAATACATCATGAGAAGCAAGTACTTCTATTCAGTGTGTGAAGGGAGTACAGAGTTCTCTGACCAGTCATTTGCACAGAAGTTGGTGCAGGTGACGGCACTGAAGTCATTCCATGTGTGTGCTGTGTTATGATCATTACTTCGTATCTCCTACCAGCTTTAAACATATGATAATGAATTTAATAACAGACGGGAGATGAGGATGCTTGCACAAGGTAGACTGGAATGGAGAACTGCACCAAACCTACCTTCAGACTGAAGGTAAAAATAACTAGAGTCCATAGCTATTATTGAAGGGTGAAATGATGTAAGGCAGATTGTGACTTTGTAAGTAAATTGAGTGCATGGTCTTGCTATTTGTAAGTAGCCCTGATTGGGCCAAATAATCAATTGTTGATCAGATGGTCTCCATCAAACCTGTTATTTGTGACTTTCGAGGATGCAAGCGGGAAATTACATGATGCAGTGTCCACAGTTACATTTTTCCTCCATTATAGGAAGAATGATCTCTGGAAAAAGGTAACTGCTGCAGTTCAGCCTTCAGACACATGTTTTGTCCAACACAAGTGACATGTCATTGTTTCTTATTCTATTTCCACCATGAGAAAACACATGCACTCTAGCAAATAAATGCACCACAGACCAATTTCAATATATAAAAAAGTCATCCTACTGATATATATATATATATATATATATATATATATATATATATATATATATATATATATATATATATATATATATATATATGCACAATAAATAAAACACACAAACACAAACACAGAATTTCTAGTTTTCGCAACCGACGGTATGAGGTATGAGCGGCGGCATCTTGAAATCAGCGGAGGTTGAGGCCTGGCGGATATCGAGAAGAGAGGATATACTGAAGGGCGAGTTCTCATCTCCGGAGTTCGGATAGGTTAGTGTTGGTGGGAAGTGTCCAGATAACCTGGATGGTGTAACACTGTGCCAAGATGTGCTGGTCGTGCACCAAGGCATGTTTAGCCACAGGGCAATCCTCATTACCAACGAACACTGTCTGCCTGTGTCCATTCATGCTGGTCATTCCCTCATAGAAAGCGTCACAGTGTAGGCAGGTCAGTTGGTAAATCACGTGGATGCTTTCACACGTGGCTCTTCCTT
This sequence comes from Schistocerca gregaria, assembly GCF_023897955.1. NCBI lineage: Eukaryota > Metazoa > Arthropoda > Insecta > Orthoptera > Acrididae > Schistocerca > Schistocerca gregaria. The sequence goes on along the minus strand of NW_026061700.1, from coordinate 753,490 downwards.
TGATCGTGTACACCTTCCGGGTTACAGGACTGGAGTAGGTGGTGGTGGGAGGGTGCATAGGACAGGTTTTACACCAGGGGTGGTTACAAGGGTAGGAGCCAGAGGGTAGGGAAGGTGGTTTGGGGATTTCATAGGGATGAATCAAGAGGTTACGAAGGTTAGGTGGATGGCGGAAAGATACTCTTGGTGGAGTGGGGAGGATTTCATGAAGGATGGATCTCATTTCGGGGCAGGATTTTAGGAAGTCGTGTCCCTGCTGGAGAGCCACATTTAGAGTCTGATCCAGTCCCAGGAAGTATCCTGTCACAAGTGTGGCACTTTTAGGGTTCTTGTGTGAGAGGTTCCGGGTTTGAGGGGATGAGGAAGTGGCTCTGGTTATTTGCTTCTGTACCAGGTCAGAAGGGTAGTTGCGGGATGCGAAAGCTGTTTTCAGGTTGTTGGTGTAATGGTTCAGGGATTCAGGACTGGAGCAGATTCGTTTGCCACGAAGGCCTAGGCTGTAGGGAAGGGTGGAGATACTGTTGCTTTTGGTGGGTTTTATGTGGACGGATGTGTGAAGCTCGCCATTGGAGAGATGGTGGTCAACGTCAAGGAAAGTGGCATGGGATTTGGAGTAGGACCAGTTGAATCTGATGGAACCAAAGGAGTTGGGGTTGGAGAGGAAATTCAGGAGTTGTTCTTCACTGTGAGTCCAGATCATGAAGATGTCGTCAATAAATCTGTACAAACTTTGGGTTGTCAGGTTTGGGTAACAAGAAGGCTTCCTCTAAGCGACCCATAAATAGGTTGGCATATGAGGGGGCCATCCTGGTAACCATGGCTGTTCCCTTTAATTGTTGGTATGTCTGGCCTTCAAAAGTGAAGAAGTTGTGGGTCAGGATGAAGCTGGCTAAGGTGTGAGAGGAAGTGCTCCATTGCAGCGAGGCCCTGGACGTGCGGGATATTTGTGTATAGGGAAGTGGCATCAATGGTTACAAGAATGGTTTCCAGGGGTAACAGACTGGGTAAGGATTCCAGGCGTTTGAAAAAGTGGTTGGTGTCTTTGATGAAGGATGGGAGACTGCATGTAATTTGTTGAAGGTGTTGATCTACGTAGGCAGAGATACGTTGTGTGGGAGCTTGGTATCCAGCTACAATGGGGCGGCCTGGATGTTTGGGTTTGTGAATTTTAGGAAGTAGGTAGAAGGTAGGAGTGCGAGGTGTCAGTGGGGTCAGGAGTTTGATGGAGTCAGGTGAAAGGTTTTGTAGGGGGCCTAAGGTTCTGAGGATTCCTTGAAGCTCCGCCTGGACATCAGGAATGGGATTACCTTGGCAAACTTTGTATGTAGAGTTGTCTGAAAGCTGACGCAGTCCCTCAGCCACATACTCCCAACGATCAAGTACCACAGTCGTGGAACCCTTGTCAACCGGAAGAATGATGATGGATTGGTCAGATCATGGATAGCCTGGGCTTCGGCTTTGGTGATGTTGGGAGTAGGATTAAGGTTTTTCTAGAAAGATTGAGCGGCAAGGCTGGAAGTGAGAAATTCCTGGAAGGTTTGGAGAGGGTGATTTTGAGGAAGAGGAGGTGGGTCCCGCTATGATGGAGGACGGAACTGTTCCAGGCAGAGTTCAATTTGGATAGTGTCTTGGGGAGTTGGATCATTAGGAGTGGGATCAGGATTATTTTCCTTGGTGGCAAAGTGATATTTCCAGCAGAGACTACGAGTGTAGGACAGTAAATCTTTGTTAAGGGTAGTTTGGTTGAACCTGGGAGTGGGGCTGAAGGTGAGGCCTTTGAATAGGACATAGGTTTCAGATTGGGAGAGAGGTTTGGATGAAAGGTTAACTACTGGACTGGGGTGTTGTGGTTCCAGATTGTGTTGACTAGAATTTTGAGGCATTGGGGGGAGTGGAGCTGGAAGTGGGAGATTGAATAGATGGGAGAGACTGGGTCTGTGTGCAATGAGAGGAGGTTGAGGTTTGTTGGAAAGGTTGTGGAGGGTGAGTGAGTTGCCTTTCCGGAGGTGGAAACCAGGAGATTGGATAGTTTTTTGAGGTGGAGGGTGGCATGCTGTGCTAATTTGCGGTTGGCCTGTAGGAGGATGCTATGAGCAGCCGGTGTGGATGTGGGAGAGGAAAGATCGAGGACTTTTATTTGGGATAGGAGTTGACAGGTGTGTTTATTGGCCGAGTCGATGTATAGGTGAAGGATTAAGCAAGTGAGGGCTATGGATTGTGCAGTTGGAACTGGTATAAGGACTGATGGAAAGAAGGATTGCAGCCAGGGATGGGAACTTTAAGTGTGAGGCTTTCTTCACTTTCAAAGGCCAGACATACCAACAATTAAAGGGAACAGCCATGGGTACCACGATGGCCCCCTCGTATGCCAACCTATTTATGGGTCGCTTAGAGGAAGCCTTCTTGGTTACCCAAGCCTGCCAACCCAAAATTTGGTAAAGATTTATTGACGACATCTTCATGATCTGGACTCACAGTGAAGAACAACTCCTGAATTTCCTCTCCAACCACAACTCCTTTGGTTCCATCAGATGCACCTGGTCCTACTCCAAATCCCATGCCACTTTCCTTGACGTTGACCTCCATCTCTCCAATGGCCAGCTTCACACATCCGTCCACATCAAACCCACCAACAAGCAACAGTACCTCCTGGCCTATGCACCCTCCCACCACCACCTACTCCAGTCCTGTGACCCAGAAGGTGTACATGATCAAAGGAAGAGCCACATGTGAAAGGAGCCACATGTGAAAGCACCCACGTGATTTACCAACTGACCTGCCTACAATGTGATGCTTTCTATGTGGGAATGACCAGCAACAAACTGTCCATTCGCATGAATGGGCACAGGCAGACAGTGTTTATTGGTAATGAGGATCACCCTGTGGCTAAACATGCCTTGGATCACAACCAGCACATCTTGGCATAGTGTTACACCGTCCGGGTTATCTGGATACTTCCCACCAACACCAACCTATCCGAACTCTGGAGATGGGAACTTGCCCTTCAGTATATCCTCCCTTCTCGATATCCGCCAGGCCTCAACCTCCGCTAACTTGAAGATGCCGCCGCTCATACCTCACCTGCCTTTCAACAACTTCTTTGCCTCTGTACTTCCTCCTCAACTGACATCTCTGCCCAAACCCTTTGCCTTTACAAATGTCTGCTTGCGTCTGTGTATGTTCGGATGGATATGTGTGTGTGTGCGAGTGTACACCTGTCCTTTTTTGCCCCTAAGGTAAGTCTTTCCGCTCCCGGGATTAGAATGACTCCTTACCCTCTCCCTTAAAATCCACATCCTTTCGTCTTCCCCTCTCCTTCCCTCTTTCCTGAAGAAGCAACCGTCAGTTGCGAAAGCTAGAAATTCTGTGTGTGTGTTTGTGTGTTTTATTTATTGTGCCTATCTACCAGCGCTTTCCCACTTGGTAAGACTTGGAATCTTTGTTTTTAATATATTTTTCCCATGTGGAAGTTTCTTTCTATAACCAGAAGATATGTTTTGCACATTTTTTTGGCAGCCTGATGGGTTACAATAGAGGGAACAAAGATGAACTTGAAGTAACAAGAAATAGTCTTAAAAAGGGGCGCTCTTGATTTATTCAGTTTATTATCTGTTTAGAGACAGAGCAAGTAAAGACAACCTAATACTCAGAATATTAAATAAAAATAAATTTCAGTTACAAGGGTAATGTCAATTAGAACTAGCTCAAATTTTCTTCTCATCTTTGATATTGTGTGCTGGCTGTCACTGACACAACACTGTGCAGCAGACCAAAGAAAGAAAGTAAAATATTTTCAGTGCCTTAATTTTTATCCAGAATGCCCCATTATTTCTAACTTCAGTCATGCACCCTGGCCCCAAATCTGAGAGGCATTGGACCCGTCTGCCTGAAGAGGCAACTTCCTCAGAGGAGTCAAAAAATCAGTCCCAAAGAACATGAGCTAGAAATGGTTTTTCATAGCCATTTCTCTGACATTGTTTGTGCTACTTCCACACACAATTTTCCATTGTGTTTAGGTAAGCAGTCAGAGCCAGTTCATTACATTAATATCCATGTTGGACAGCTGTTGTTTAATGAAATAGACATACCTTCGGTTACATGCTTAACTTTCTGTGGCAAGTTTAATCATTTAATGTGACTTATTTTTGGAGTTTTCGCAATGATTTCCATAATCAGGGTCCCAGGGAAACAGGAGGAGGATTATATATATTTTTTATTTTTTTATTTTTATTTATTTATTTATTTTTTTTTTGCTTCAGCCGGGTTTCGTGCTCATGCATTTTATTAATACTGGCTCAGCACACTAGGCACAGCATTCCGGCTTGCTCTATGGCGATGTCCAGAATGTCTATTTTTGCCAGTCTCTGATATAGTCGCATTTTTGTGGTTCCAGTACAGGCCATCAGGGGTGAGCCTGTTGCACCAACTGCTCCTCCGCACACGTAGCACTTGCTTGGCCGACATCCATGTAACTGGAAGTAAAAGCAAATACATCTCTGTGTTAAGTATTTCTCAATATTCAATTGTTACGGTGGACTACATTACTGCATACCCTAAAGGGAGTACCTGTAACTACTATACCAGCAGTTTGAAGCAGTACAAAATACGATACAATGACCTACCCCACACAATTTGTGATTGACAATCATTACTTGTGACCTTCACTCAAGCTGCTGAATCTCTATGCTAACAAACTTTAGTATGTTGAACTAGACATGGATTTTCTTCAGTTTCTATTTCATCAAGTTATACAACACATCTTCCATTTTTAATATCAGTTAATTGGACCATGCAGAAGTGCATGGACTTTGTATATAATTTGAGAAAGTGTTATTTTCTGAAACAAATGTTTCTGTGTTATCATATGTTCCTCCATTCTTGTGAGACAGAAATAAGTTAATAAAACAAGACAAAGCTTGAGGCTTAAAATTTAAGTAACAGCGTTCTAAAGACATAGCAGCACTATTATTTTCAATTTTTCATGAATAGCTAATATATAGTTAAATAATATGTAGATTAAGTACTAAGCTGTTAGGCTAAGCCTAAGTTAATTACATTAAATAATAAAATAACTTCATTGCACGCAAAAACTCAAATTTACATCAAACTAATTATTAGAGGCTTTTTTACAGCATCTCTGTAGATGATGTCATGAATAAAATTTACTGTTGGCCCGTCTCCTTAAATTGAAATCTTCACACAAGCTTGACGAGTTTCCTGACACATCCTAGTCCTCAATTTAGTCATCACCCTGTTCATTGTACTAAATATCCTTTTCACACTGCAAGTCGAAACTGGGATGGACAGTAAACATTCAGTGAGTGTCCGTAGCGCTTCGTAGCCGATGTCGGCTCTCAGAATGAAAGAAGCCACATGAGAAGACTTACCATCTAATAACAGTGTTCATGTTTGTAAGCCCCAAAATTGAGCACAGTTCTTTACAATCATTATCACTAAAATCGTGAAATTCTTTAAAAACTTTCAAAGTATGCTCTTAGTTCTATCACTTTTATTGCCTTCTCATCAAGCTGTTGCTCAATTTCATCAATCATACTTTCAACAAATTTCCTTGCACTTTCTGTAGCTTGAATGTGCTCCTCTACATTTAGGAATACCACACCTTTAACTTCTGTTGCATCCTCTTGCAGTTTCTTAATTTCATTAAGAGTCATTTTCTGCACTATGTCCATTGCAGTCACAGACAATGTGTCTTAAATGTTCCGGAGTTCCAGGAAAAAGTAGAGGGATTCGCTAAATTTTAAGTGATTGTGTCTGCAAAACTTTACGGGAGTTTGAGACTGCATTTAACATTTCGTCTAAAATCATTAAACCTACAATGAAATTAGAATTCATCATTTCTAACAAAATTCCTCCAGCTAAACTTGTTAAATCTGTGCCATCCTTTTGTATATGTTCACATGCCATTATAATGGACTTGTAGGTTAGGAAAATAAGATGAACTATGTGATAGGTACTAAATCATCAGATGTCAACAGCTTTGGGTATTTTTAAAACAGGTTGCGTTAAAGCACACTGAATTTCATGCAAAACATTTTCTCATTTGGAAGAACCATGAAAAAGTTTGTAAGTGCCTTAATGGGGTGTTTATTCCTACATTTAGTGTCAGCAATTGACAATACATGTGCTCTACAGTGAACGTATCACAGCTTATAGCCATTCCTCTCTGACAATCGAACGCGGACTCCTGAGATAGAACCACTAAAATTAGCAGCACCGTTGAAAGAACAAGATGATCTGTCATAAGAGTTTTTTCCTTTAGTTCAGTAGCAATTGCTGTAAATATTGATTCAGCTCAAGTGCTTTTCCACTCAACGAGACATAAAAATCTTTCCTTCACCTCAAATGATGGAAACAGTGCTACATTTCAAATTACTAAAGACAGTTGACTTTGGTTGGATATAGTTGTAGATTTGTCTGCCATTAATGAAAAATATTTGTCATGTAAAAGGGTTTCATCTTGAAAGTCTAAAGACTCTCCCAAACAAGTCAAAAATTCTGATGCAGTATACATACTAAGATATATGGACCTTTTGCTCTGAAATTTTAACCACTGTTCAAGGTTAATGTCCCTTTTCAGTACAACCTTTCTAATTAGAGGTTCATATTTGTTGTGTGGGGTATTTCTTCCTTACTAAGGAAATACAGACTTCGAATGAATGATTACGATGCTTTGCAATTTAAAGCTTTTAAGTTTTCATTTTGTTTAAATTTATGTGTATGATTTGCTGCAATGGCTCTTGCATGTTTTTCTGACTTGGTGTGATTTTCTAGTTTTCCCATGCTTCCAGTAGAGTCTTTAAATTTAGTGAAAGGTACAGAAATGAACACTCCTCCTGTTTTCTGTAGAGCTTCGATATCATTTATTAAATGCAATTGAAACAATTTGCAGAAAGCCCCACCCTGATTGTGATCAAACTTCAACAAATTGTGCTTACACTCCCATTTTTGCTGATACTTAACCTCGCATTCACTACTTTGTTTAGAATTGAAATTCATGGATGGGCCAGAAACAGCACATTTATCGTTTGAAAACTGTGGAAGGGAAACTGATGACTTGGTAGACCTATGCAGTTAGTCACAATCACTAGCATTTCTTTCAGTAGAGTCACTCTTGTGTGCCTTTTGCAATACAGTGTCTTTATCAGAAAAGAAAGAAATTAAAGTTTGTTGTTTCGACATTGTCAGTTTATAACAAAAAGAAGTGTGTGTGCCAAAATACAAAGACTGCACGTAGTACATTACATAATCACATCACACTTGCTTAGTAACTTGTCGACTGACAGTTACAACCTTACAACAATTTCAACAGTGCATTGCATTTTTATACAACAATGAAAGCTTAGATTATACTCATAGAGCAGTGTTGCCAAACATTTCATTCAGTAAATAAAACAGGACCCTCAGTCTTTTACATTTAGTAACATACAAATTAAGCAAGGTGGTCCACTGAAATAGCAGGGTTCTCAGTGTTCCATAACAGACATAAACCACTCTCAACTAAAATGATCACACCATCTCCCCCTCCCCTTTTTTCCATGTTGACCTGAAATCACAATAATCTGTTTAAGGACAAAATTGTCATAAATACCAAAAATCACATAATGTGACTCATTTGTGAAGTGTCTGCTTTGCTTACTGTAATCAGGGTCCCTGGGGAGCACACAGAGTATAATTAATTTTTTCAGCTGCTTTACCCACATTTCCTTTTTGTGTACCTCATTAATTTGTGAACAGCACACTTAACAGAGCATTCCTTTCCTTTGTTTCAACATTCCACATGTGTATAATTTCAGCCAGCCTCTGGCTGATTCTGTTAGTGCTGGTGAGGGCAGTCATGAGTGCTGCTGCTGTTCCCACCACTTCGCAGCATATAAAACAGCTACTTGCCCTGGCTGGCAGACGTTCTTGGAACTGGAAGTACAAGCAAACACAAATATGTGGCAACTATTTGTCAATATTCATTTACGTTACACTGCACTACAATACTGCATACCATAAAAGAAGTACTGGTAACAACACTGCTGGCCATTAAAATCTCTACACCATGAAGATAATGTGCTACAGACATAAAATTTAACAGACAGAAAGAAGATGCTGTGATACGCAAATGATTAGCTTGTCAGGGCATTCACACGAGATTGGAGCCGGTGGTGACACCTACAATGTGCTAACATGAGGAACATTTCCAACTGATTTCTCATACACAAACAGCAGTTGACTGGCGTTGCCTGTTGAAATGTTGTTGTGATAACTTGTGTGAGGAGGATAAATGCACACCAAGTCTATCGTGACATTGCTGCCTGTGTTGGTTGAGATACAATGACAGTTAGCAGCATATGGAATCGGTGGGTTCAGGAGGGTAATATGTAATGCCTTGGTGGATCCCAATGGCCTCGTACTTTTAGCAGTCGAGATGACAGGCATCTTACTCACATGGTTGTAGCGGATTATGTGGCCACGTCTCAATCCCTGAGTCAACAGATGGGGAAGTTTGCAAGACGACAACCATCTGCATGAACAGTTCGATGTTTCCAGCAGCATGGACTACCAGCTCGGTGACCATGGCTGTGGTTACCCTTGACGCTGTATCACAGACAGGAGGGCCGGCAATGGTGTAGTCAATGACAAACCTGGGTGCAGAAATTGCAAAACATTAATCTTTTGGATGAATCCAGGTTCTGTTTACAGCATCATGATGGTTGCATCTGTGTTGGCGACATGACTGTTGGAAGCGTGTATTTGTCATCGCCATACTGGTGTATCACCCGGCGTGATGGTATGGGGTACAATTGGTTACACGTATTGGTCACCTCTTATTCGCATTTATGGCACTTTAAACAGTGGACATTACATTTAAGTTATGTCACAACCTGTGGCTCTACCCTTCGTACGATCCCTGCGAAACCCTACATTACAGCAGGATAATGAATGATGGTATGTTGCAGGTCCTGTACAGGCCTCTCTGGATACAAGAAATGTTAGACTGCTGCCCTGGCCAGCACATTCTCCAGAACCCTCACGAACTGAAAAAGTCTGGTCAGTGGTGGCTGACCAGCTGACTCGTCACAATACGCCAGTCACTACTCTCGATGAACTGTGGTATCGTGTTGAAGCTGCATGGCAGCTGTACCTGTACACACCATCCATGCTCCATTTGAGTCAATGCCCAGGCATATCAAAGCCGTTATTACGGCCAGACGTGGTTGTTCTGGTTACTGATTTCTCAGGATCTATGCACCCAAATGACTAAAACTGACATATGATTACATTTTCACATATAGTATATTTGTCCAATGAATACCCATTTATCATCTGTATTTCTTCTTGGTGTAGAAATTTTAATGGCCAGTAGTGTACTATTATCAGCTATAATTGAGACAGTCTTTTTGTTGTGCCTATCTGCCACTCAGAATCTCCACTATATGGTGGGCAGCAACTTCCTTTCCACAATGTAATTAAAACACAGTAGCATGTAGTAGTATGTTAAATGAATGAGACTGCCCCTGCCGGTCTGGGGTAAGACTAGGCCTGAGGTATTCCTGCCTTTCGTAAGAGGTGACTAAAAGGAGTCCCTTCCCCACTAAGGGGTAGCTTGTGCCTACTTCCGGAGACAGATGGTTCAACGACTTACATTTGTGGTCATCTTGGTTTTTCGCTTATTCTGGTTTCTTCCGTTCTGTTTCCTTTCTTTGTCCTTCTTCCTCTCACGGTCTTCCTTACTTTTTACCTTGCCTTGTTCCCCTCTCCTCCCTATGCGTGCCTTCAGGCCGACCCACTAGTTCGCATACGTTGCTGGTGATGGGGTAAAGCGTAATTCCCCTTCCTGGGTAGACAAGTAGAGCCTGTGCATACCCCCTGGTAAAGGCCAGGCCCAGGGAGGGGTGATTACCTAAGCTGACACCTTCTGAACATGTCGATTGGTCCCTCCGTCCGTTTCTCGGGAGGTGTGACGTGTGGTGTAAACATTCATCTGAGGTGGGAGTGGCCTCTGGGAGAGTCCACACAAGGAATGAGCACGCCATTGGAGACAGTAGCAATCATGGGGGATTCATCCACAATGGATTTCTCTTCTCCTCTCTCCACTTCTGCACAAGAACGGAAACTTGACCAGCCACCCGTGACAAACGTACTACAGCCTGCTCCAAAGTTCCTCGTAGTTTCTAGATCTTAAGACGGAAAGGATTTTTCATCTGTCAACCCTTTTGTTATTCAGAAGGGCGTGACGGCTGTCCATAGGTCATGAAAAAGGTCAACAATAAACATCTACCGACCCGGACACTTTTCTTGACCTTTGCTAGTGTTCAGCTGTCGTCGCGCATCAAAGCGGGCTAAGAGGTTATTTCTGTTCACCCCTATGTCCCGACACCTATGCGCTGCTACAGTGTCAGCGTTTTAACCACACCTGCCAGTCTTGTTCTAATGTGGCTAAATGCGTCACTTGTGGCAGGGACGTCCATGAAGGTGACTGTCCGCATCCGTCTCCTTGTTGCATGAACTATCAGGGTGACCATGTAGTGTTCTCTTGCGACTGTCCCATCTAAAAGGATGAACACTGTATACAGTAAATTCGGGTCAAAGAGAAAGTGTCCACCTTGGCTGCTTGCAAGATTTTTGTTAGTAGGAGGCTCACGCTGCTCCTAGCTGGGAAATACAGTACGGTCCTCGCCTCTTGTCAGACTACCAGGGAGGTGTCGACGCAGACATGCGATCTGACTTTTAGTGCAACAGTTGTCCGCTCGGCCAGTGCTAAGATTGCTTGGTCAATGTCTCCTCTTCCTCCCATCACCCCTAACACACAAGCACCTTCATCAGCTTCTGCAAAGCTAAGACCCAGAAGTCAGATGCGTAGGCATTAGAGAAGGAACGGTCCCATGAGGACTTCATACATACCAGGAACTCCCAGCCATCGACGAGTACTTTGACTACACGATCTTTCAAGAAGGCTCATAAGAAGAAAAGTTCACCTTCTCCTCCACTGCGCATTACTTCTCCTGCGACACACCTCAGTTGTCACCTCAGGCCACCATCCTTTTTGCCTGGCTGCACCACTTGTAGCAGAACATCTGGCCGTTCACCGGCAGAAGAAGCTCCCCCTCCTGACCATCTTAACATGGTGGATGATGAATCTATTGAAAAAAATGGACTATTACTCGGCCTATTGATAGCGGCAGCAGTTCTCGCTCCAAGCCAGGCCCTTGGTGGCCTCCGAGGTGACCGAGGTGACCCCTTATTGCTTCTCCTTTTTCTTTTTCTTCTCACGATGGCACTACTTCATAGGAATATTTGCATCATTCGATCAAATGCTTGCACTGTCTGTTCGTAGTAGCTCTCCAGGAAAACGTCTTTTAAGTACTTTTTCCCCACAATTTATACATGCAATATTAGAATAAAAATATTTAATGCATCCACAGAACTGACTTCAGCAATATCATCAGGACCTGTACACAATATGTAACTGACTGTGGACATAATTTTCCAATGATAACAAAGATATCAGTTGGCAACAGAGTGAAGAAAATGGGATGTTACTCCCGTTTTCCACGATTATAAGTGATGAATAACATTCAGAATTGTTTTTGTTTTTAACACTGATAGAACACGAATTAGTCTTCAGTTGGCACAAATTAAAATGGTCAAAAGTCAAACACCGATTGGTATAAATAAATACGTATTAAGCAGCTGGTAGTTACAATTCTTAAAGTAATTTAATCATTTTATGAGCGCATTACCTTCCACGAGTTCAATGCTAGACCCATAATTTTGGAGACAGAAGAACTGACAGGAATAGATGTCCGCTAGAAGACTAAATTCAGTAAACCAATATTTTTAGGCAACCCAGTGAAGGCAAATTTTCACGTATAACACAGGCACATCAATACACCAACACATAAATACGCACTATGAGCACTGTGAGACATCACCCAATCTTCCTAACATCAGCACCCCTTAGGTTTATAGGAAAAATTATGCTAAGACGCCACAAAAACTTTCCAAAAACTTCATCCATTACATACAATACACCCTGCAACTGAAAAAGCATATAATGTAAATGTTCTAGAGAAACAAAATACCTAAATTACAAAATCAATAAGTACCACAATGATCTTCAGTGCTCACATTAATGAAGTAAGAAAAGGAGCAGCTCTAATCCCTAGAAACATTTTGGCGATCATGAAACAAAAAACACATGTTGGTACACCGTACAAAACAACTCTCAATTCGACTGATTCCATTGCTTTTTCGAAAACCAAGCAACAGAAGGAGCCCAATCAACAAATTCCAAAGTTTCAATCCTAGGAACTCAGCAGACCTTTGGCAGAACTTTAAAAGAATCACAGGTCAAAACCAGAAAGATGACCACAAGGAGTCATGAAGGACAAGAAGGCAACTGTTTTTCCAAAACTTACTAAAGTGGTACACTCACACACATAATGTGTAAATTTCAACAAATTTAAAGAAGGAACTGCACAAGCACAGAATAGTGAACTTTTTAACAAACACAAGCTACAGCCTACTATGATGATCAAACTAACTACATAAGATATCGTCTCAGCAGAATGGGGAATAAGACAGGGTACCTGGTGTGGATAGAGCCACACCTCAACAAAACTCTCACTGCTGCACTCGGGTTAGTAATAAATCCCTTACAAACAAAAGAACAAACCAGTAAAAATATTCCTAAATCACAGTAACTATGGGTGGTTGCATTTCTGTCAGACAGCAAAGGACTTCCAAGAGCAGTTAAACAGAATGGAGAGTGTCTTGTAAGGAGGATATAAGATGAACATCAGCAAAAGCAAAATGAGGATAATGGAATGTAGTCGAATTAAATCGGGTGACGCTGAGGGAATTGGTTTAAGAAACGAGAGACGGTTTTGCTGTTTGGGGAGCAAAATAACTGATGATGGTCGAAGTAGAGAGGATATAAAATATAGACTGGAAATGGCAAGGAAAGTGTTTCTGAAGAAGAAAAATTTGTGAACATCGAGTATAGATTTAAATGTCAGGAAGTCTTTTCTGAAAGTATTTGTATGGAGTGTAGCCATGTATAGAAGTGAAACATGCACGATACCTAGTTTGGACAAGAAGAGAATAGTAGCTTTTGAAATGTGGTGTTACAGAAGAATGCTGAAGATTAGATGGGTAGATCACATAACTAATGAGGAGGTATTGAATAGAACTGGGGAAAAGAGGAGTTTGTGGCACAACTTGACCAGAAGAAGGGATCGGTTGGTAGGACATGTTCTGAGGCATCAAGGGATCACCAATTTAGTATTAGAGGGCAACGTGGAGGGTAAAAATCATAGAGGGAGACCAAGATATGAATACACTAAGCAGATTCATAAGGATGAAGATTGCATTAAGTACTGGGAGATGAAGCTTGCACAGGATAGTGGCATTGAGAGATGCATCAAACTAGTCTCAGAACTAAAGACAACAACAACAGATGTCTATGGCCTCCTTATGTCTTGCTGCTACCAATGAAATTGTATCTACCAAGACAAATAGATAAATTAAAACACTACAAGAGTAGATGGCAAAAGGTGAATAGGGGTAAAATTGGCTGACTCACAGTTAGGGAAGACAAAGGCAAGTTGTCATAATTTGCTGTTTTCAGTCACTGCTGCTGCTGCTGCTGCTGCTGCTGCTGCTGCTGCTGCTTAGCAGACAACTCCAACAACTACAGTATATGCTACTGAACAGGCCACTGCCAGGAAAGTTACACATAGTTTGTGAGTGCACATCAATGTCCCGCGTCTCAGCATTTCTTCACACTAACTACTACTTTCTTCACTCCATTTTTCATTTTATGACCTGTATTTTCCACTGTCCCCATCCTTGTCCCATCTCTGTTATTGTTATATGCAATGCACTCAGTTTTTTTGCTTTTATTAACTAATGCACAATGTTTTAGCACTAACCTCTTTCTTGCAGATTACCCTGTGTTCCACCTTAAAGTTCTCAGGTTTTTGGATCTTGTCCAGTACAGTCGCAAACAATCAGTCTTCCCTTCTCATCCTGACTGGTAAGTCTTCCCTAACCCAAGGCTCTAGGTGACTTTTCCAAACTCAATCCCTTTTCCTAAAGTCCTATAGTTCCTTTCCCTGCATCCCTCTTCCTTCTCTTTCAACCCTTCTCTGAGGACAGAACTAGTGGCTCCAAAAGTGTGTGTAAGTGTGTGACCCCTTCTGCCCCACTGAGTAGATTTTTTATCTATCTAACAGCAACATAAACTGTCAGACTATCCAAACTGTGATGTAGGCTGCCATACATGCTGTGGTGGGAGGCATACTTACGATAATGACAATAGACACAGGTGACGCAGCAAGTGTTATTCCCCAAGGCCTGTTTGAAAAATAATGTCATCTGATAAACCTGCCTAAATTATCAGGATTTTAGCAGCCATAGCATAGCACACAATCTCAGATAATTAAATGGCAGACTTGCATTCTGCTGGTGACAGGGAATGTAGCAATGATAAGCATGTTGCTCATAATAAAGGAATTCATCATGGACTGCCTACATGGAGGAAATTCTATATTATGTTCACAAATGTAAAGCACAGTCTCATCTCATTGGAATGAAAATTGCCAGGTGATCAAATCACAGTTCGTCAACATAGAAAATAACAAATCTTTACACCAACATACTGAAATACTCACTCGACTGAATACTGAACAGAAAATTAAGTTGAAGTTATGAGAATCTCAGTCTTTAACTAAAATTGAGAGAAAAGGTATAGTTAATATTTCAGGGAAATGAGCTGAGATATTTGAAGAAAAAACTTGTGTTATCTGAATATTTCAGCACATGTACCATTCTGTCTACCTTTCTGCCCATTCCTTGTTTGGAACGGACAGCTGTCCGTTCCAGTTGCACATGATGAAGCAATTAGGCCATAAAACAGCCCAACCTCTAACCTCTTGTTAGCTGCAGCTAAGGCTGGGAGTAGTATTAGGCTGGTATTGCCCATGACTGAAATTAATAAAATGGTAATCCTGTGTGAATCTCACCAGAAATTTTTATATCAACAAATCCAGTGGATCCAAGGGATCAGGTACTTCATTTCAATTAATTTCAGTGTGTCATACTCGTAGACACTTCTAGAAAGACAATGCTTTTATCTTTACAGGTCATACCTACCAGTTTAGAATGATTTTGTTTACTCTCAATGTGAGTGGTGGTTTGATTATAGCACCAATGGATTATTTATTAGACCTGGAATTACTAAGAAGAATTACTTTATTTGTGCATGATTTGTTGACTGCCACACTAACTTGGGAAGAGCATTAGGAGATGTTAGAGGCAGTTTTATATCAATTTCAAAAAATGAAATTTGGTGGTGAGAAAATGAATTTCTTGTAACACATAATTATGCCTCAAAGTGTTCTGACAACAAAAATACAATCAGTTCATTGCTTTCTAGTGTCCCAGACAAGGAGGCAATTAAAAGTACCTTCAGATTTATCCAACTTCTAGTGTAACTTCATTCCAGACCAATTATCAAACGCAGATGTATTACTGAACTTTCTACACAAAACAGATGTCATAGATTTGGTCAGAAATAGGCCAATCTGCTTTCAGTAAAATCAAAAATGTACTAGCAAATTCACAATTGTTGTAACATATGGATATGTACCAGGTTGGGAGCTTGCCCCTTACAAATCAGAGGCATTTACAGTACATGAAATGTCTGTAAAATACTCTTTGCTAGTGAGCCTACACGGCCACTGAGTTAAAAGTTCCCACTATTATATGTACTTTTAGGAAATTCCGTCACTGTTTTGTTGGTAATCACACCAAAGTATACTGTGATAACCAGCCTTGAAGCTTCCTTCTCAATTGAAAATTACTGCACACAACACTGGTTCAGTTCTACAATATGGTTTTGAAATAGTTTATGTAAAAGGAGAGAATGATGTAGTAACTTGGGATCTAAGGGATAAAGTACTAAATATAAGGTCTTACTGATGCAAGAAAACATTTATCATCTGCATTAACTATATTTAGTTACATGTCTCACCTCAGAGACAGCCCCCCCCCCCCCCCCCCCCCTGTGGAGAGAAATCTGAATACAATTTACCCTTAACCCACCTGAGGCACTAGTTACATACTGTGTGCTTCACAATAATGTATTACGTTATTGCTGTCTCATGAGATATAACAACTGGTAAAAGCTAAGCTTGTGCACCCATAGAGCACTGGGGATCCAGGAGTGGGTAAATGTGATGAGAAAGTCAGTGAGTATTGCTATTTTCATTTCCTCCAAAGCAGCATGTAATGGATTATCCACAAATGCCTAGTCTGTCAAAATGTTGAACCTCTGAACCATGGCTCCAAAGGTGAGCTACACCTAGTCATTACCAAGAAACCCCTGCAAATCCTTGCCATTCACTTAAGGTGGTCCCCTTCCCTGGAGCTGTGCAGGTGTTACACATTGTTACAATATGTGAGCAATTTTCTAAATGTGTCAACTTACATATATTGAAAAGTGCCACTAGTGCAGTGACAATATGACAGGCGATTAAAAATTACACTCCACATGTTGGAAATCAAGAAGTAATCGTTTCTGAAAATGAACAAAACTTTACTTGTGTAAAATGTAAAGTTCCTGCATGTTTATTAAATTGAACAGATCCTAAATCAAGTTACCATCCTGAAAGTAAACCCTGAGAAAGAGAGCTTTGAGAGTTGGAGAGGTTAATGAGAACTTCTGCTTTAAACAACAAATTTTATGGCCAAATTACTTTTCATTATTTCAAGGATATTTTAATAATCTACTTCATACCTCTATATAATGCTCTGCTACTCTGTTTGTCTCAACCTCTTCACCCTCTGCTTTATGTATGTGGCACTATCCTCACCTACACAAAGAACATTATGTATGAGAACAGATGTGTGTAGAATAGCTGAAATGTGAACAGAAACAGATGAAAACATTTCTGAAAGTAATTTATTGACAGAAATGGCTTTTGCGTAGGTAGCTCAGTCAACAGAACATATGAAAATGAAAGGCAAAGTTTCACAGTGCAAGTTGGAGAGCTCCACATCTGAATTAATTTACATTTTTTATTTTTATCATAAATAAACTTATAACTAAGTAACATTACACTACTAAAAAGTACCTTTACGCAGAATGTGCCTTAGTCTTATAGCAAATGACAGCAGTGTTTTGGACCAGACGACAATGCAAGCTGCTGGCATCTGAACGAGCAAACGTGGCCGTCCACAGATCTGGTGCTTGGAGTTGTAATCTGCCAGCAATTTTCATATCACATCACACACTACTGGCGAGTGACATATTCACTATGGGGACATTTATCACAGCTTCTGAAGCCACAGGTATTGAACACTTACCGCAAGTCAACAAATTTGAATCTGAGGAGTAATTTTTGTAAAAACTATGACATAACTCTGTTAATTGTAAACAACTCTGATAGATATTCAGAGATTTGTAAATTAGTATAATGTTACTATGTAGCCAGTGTTCCAAGCACCAGATCTGTGGACGGCCACGTTTGCTCGTTCAGATGCCAGCAGCTTGCAGTGTCGTCTGGTCCAAAACACTGCTGTCATTTGCTATAAGACTAAGGCACATTCTGCGTAAAGGTACTTTTTAGTAATGTACTGTTACTTAGTTATGAGTTTATTTATGATAAAAATAAAAAACGTAAATTAATTCAGATGTATATCAAACAATTCTGAAAATTATAGTGCACTTGTAACACAGCTGATGGTTATAAAAACCAAATAGGTAACTGAAATGTGATTAAAATGTAATTACATTTTAAATAGTAAAACCTTAAAAGTACACTAGGGATAAAGAATACGTTATGTGACACTATTTGCTAGTATTCACTGTTTCAATTTTATAAAGTTGTATGTCTTAATAATTACTAGGACATTCTGTTCTCATTTGTGCTTGCGTTTGGCTAATGGGGTGGTGAAGGGGAGGAGGATGGTGGGGAGGTGGGGGGTGGAAAGGCAACTGTCAGATTTCAGTCACAACATACATGCCTACTGAACTTTAAACTGTCATTTCTCCTTAGTTGCTCAAGAAGAGACCAAAAGCACCAGCTTCAAATATTTTCTGATTAAGCAGCCCACAATCAAACAAAACTAAAGAGAGAATAAAAATGCTGAGTAGTCCACTATGCCTCACTAATAGACATATTAATGTATAAACCATGTAAAATGTGCCCTGCAGGAATGCCACCCCAGAAGAGTGTCTTGTCAATATACAGAAAAGGGCAAAGAGTCATCAGAAAAAAGATAGAGCAAGATACCAAACAAAGAACAAATAATTATAACATAGAACTAGAAGAGACTTTGCCCAACATTAAACACCTATGATAAAGTGGCATGGGGGATCCAGGGGAGTTGAAGAACGTCATGGTGTGGTTATCTTATGGAAGGGGAGGAAACCGAAAAGAGATTTAGGTGACAAATCTCATGCTGTAGAGAAAGTTGTTTTTCAACTGTGGTTCTTAGATGATTTACACATTGAAATCAAACAATAGCTGCACCAGACACTCATTCTAATGTGAAGTTTAGTGGTCATTATGCACCCACAGAAAGCTAAAGATTGGTTATAAGCCAGCTGGAGTTTGATACAGGCTACCAGATCTATTTGAAGGACACAAACTGACATTGGGTTTGGGGGATGAATTGAAGAGCTGGGTAAAAAAAGTTATTCCTCATGTCCAGACATTAATAGACAGGACGAGCCTACCTTCAGAAAGTATCAGACTCAGAAAATTATTCGAGATAGGAATTTCGCTGCTTTGACAAGTCGTTCATTCCTCAGGTGTCTTCCATACAAAATGACCTTATTTCATGGTCCATTTGATTCTCTCCTTGTGTACAGTATAAAATGAATTATGGTTCAGGGGTATAGCAGATACATTAAGTATGCATACATAACAAAGCTGGGACTGCAGAGCTAGTTATGTGGAATTGGAACAGACAAGAAAGCGTGGTCCGTTCCCCACAGTCTACATTAATAAATATAGTTCACTGTCTAATTGAATATAGAAGCTGCAGGCTAATACCTCATACTGGCAGATATAAAATTAGATTGTTTGCACATTCTACAAAAATCTGTGGAAACTTTGTCCTAAAACTGTGGATGTTGCCAATATCAAATCAACATAAGAAAAAAAAATAGTCTTGTTTTGAGATTTATTCTGACAAAACGAGACATTTAAGTTCAATGCCACTGCGCACATAAACATGAATCATTATTCACGTCACAATAATAGATGCAAACCCATCATCTGCTGACAAGAAAAGCAGACATTGATTCTGGTAACGTGGAGTGACGTTAGTATGATACAGTAAAGTCCTACTGAATTATTAATGTTAGCTGGGGAGGCTCTTAGAGTTACTGTATCTTTAGTTAAGCTAACTCAATAGTAAATAAGAATTTTTAGATGCCGGTCAGGAAGAACACAAACTCGCACAACCTACCACCCGCAATTTCAGTACAGAACATACACGCAAGTAATACATTGATTTTTACCACACGCAGGGAGGCTTACTGTAGCAAGCGCAATACTGCATCTTTGCATTGGTCTTGTAATGAATAATACCACTGCCTCCAAAGCTGAATGTCACTGACAGCTTTACGCCTATAGCAACTCGAACTGACTTTGATTCTGTGCGAAACAACGAGAACTTTTATAGTTCTGTAACTTCTAACACATGTAATTACTGTAGCTACCCACTTAATGTAATACTGTATGGGACGTGATCATTACCTTTCCATTCCGACGCAAGTGCACGTATTACTCCTGCATTTTCACGCCTAGAAAAGCAGCTGCAATACTGCTGCTCCGCTCTGCCATTGTGAACTAAAGGTAGCAAAAAAAAAAAAAAAAAAAAAAAAAAAAAAAAAAAAAAAAAAAAAAAAAACTGAACTGATAGAAATAACCACTTACTGAGAAGTAACGGTTACTGCGATAACCGTTCCTCTGATACAGGCAGTTATTTCAAAAACTGTCGAATGTCAACAGTGCCTCGCACCATCTGTTGACCGAAGATCGTACTATGCTTTCCTGTCAACTCATCGGAGATCTGGCTAGGAACTAGGGAGAGGGTAGATCATTTTGTAGGCGTTCTATAGGCCATGGGAATAACTGTGAGACTGTGCGCCATCTGTTGATAAGAATTGTGTACTATATCGTGCGTCTTCGTTACTTTTAGCACAAACAATTAAATAAAGTTAATGTCTGAGTGGTGGCTGATAGGAGCTGCAGTACAGGCATTAACAAGTACGGTCGTTCCCTTAAGCCACCACCTCATATGTCAATTTAGCTTGGATGCGTGGTGCAAAGAGAGGTACCATAAGGAATTTGAGCGACTGTGGAAATAACTGTCAGAGATCGGTATTTTCCTCTGGCAGTTATCGTTATTGGCTCACAGTTCTCACTCTCTGGCAGTTATCGGGCCACCATTACAGGTAACCTGGAAGTTGGTCATGGAATAACTGTGTGTCTGTGTTCCTGACCCAGTGACTCCAGTCTTAGACCCCGGTGATATTTCAGAGGCGATAGTTACTGGAGCGAACAAATATTTACGTACTTCTTCGGAAATAGCTGCTGGCCATTGTGAATGACAAATAACATGCCAGGAAGAGTAACGTAGTACAGTTGAATATAATAAATATTATCCTCATCATTTGTCAGGAGATTGTCAAAATATGTGAATATATTACAGTAACTCCCAATATTTACAGAATAAAACACAGTTACGCACTTTTAGTAAATTTATCATACACAGAATACCCGATCTTGACTGTTGCAACCAAGTGCTGTCAAAACTGAAATATAGCAGAACTTTTGCCTAAGTTGGTCTTTCAATCTCTGTTATGATATTCATCTACAGAGTAGAAGGAGGGGTCAATGGAAGTGTCTGATTCCACCTATCTGCTTCGACGTAAAAAGGTGTTGTGGTGTGTGAATGTCATTACGGCACGGTGTTAATGAGTTGGTTTGTGTGTGTGTGTGGGGGGGGGGGGGCTGGTCGATCTAGTTTGCAGTGCCGGAATTTGCTGGTGGTAATTAATTTTTTTTCTAGCTGTGATGTTTTGTGTATTCATGGAGTATTGAATGTGATCTAATTTATGTAGGGATGATTGATTTGTTGGCTTTTGGGATTGTGTTGTAGGTGTTGGTTTTTTGGCATCAGTAGCTGTGGAGGACTTATATAGGGTTTGGAAATGACCGATTCCTATTTTCATAGTTGTATGTGTTGTTTTGCTACCGTCATCTGAGATTTACCTATGTAGGTCAAGGGAAATGTCCTATTCCAATTTTCGTGCTTTTAGTTGTAGGTATTTGTGTTTTGGTATGGTCACCTATGGTTGGCCTATAGTGTTCAAGGGAAGATTTTTGTTGGTGTAGCGGAGTGCTATATTATTTTTTTCTTTTTGTTCTTCATTTTGTGTTTTGGCATCATGGGTTTTTTATTTATTATTAATTTTTTTTTACTAGATTGTCCTCACCCTAAAACCCCCAACTTCCCGCAGTTGTCCCGTTGGTTTGATAGTATTTTTGGTGGTTGATGTTATTGTATTATTTATATGTGTCTTTGTGTTTGTTGCCCTGTGTATGTGTGTAGTGATGTCATGGACACACCTAAAATAGCCATTTCTGGCATATTGATGACGGGTGGAATCACACTTCTGTATCAAAAAGTCTTTCAAACACACTGTAAACCATGCTTTATCTGAAACCAAGTTTTTATTGGTTGCTGACTTGCTGGCAGTTTATTGAAAATGCATGTTACTGAATATTGGACCCCTTTTGGACCATGGTAAGTGATTTTAGGTCTTTATGTAGATTGCTGTACCTATTTCTAGTACGGTACTGATATTATGTATTGAGCTATTGGTTGGAAATACTTCTAAAAAATTTCATTCAGGGACAAATATACTAGGAAGCAGTTGTTAGAATACAAAGTTCCTTGAACAGGTTCCTACATGATGTTTTTGAATTTAAACCACAAACGATTTTTATTACACACTTTTACATGCAAAAAACTTTTGCTACGTTTAATCAGTTGCCACTGAATATGCTCCCTTATGAAATAATAGTGAAAAAATGTGTTATGCCCTTCCCAACTGAATTTATTATCGAGTTGTCGTCCCAGAAATTTAGCACAATCAACCTTTTCAATCTGCATGTCTTCATATGTTATAAACATGTTGTAGCTGGAGAAATCGAGCAGTTTCCTAATCTCACATAAAACTTGGATTAGCGTACTCATACTTTTCCTCACTAGGACTATCTTTTACAGCACCGGAGTAAGCGAATCTGTCACATTACGTACACTTTTTGTTGTATTACAAGGCTGTACACTTAATTCTAATACGTGAGCAGCACAAGAAATAGAGCTTCGAATTTAACCTACAGCACTCAGTTTACATATTACTTCACACTTAAAAACGCACGTTGTTAACATTTTACTTAAACAGTGCTGTGGCGAAGTTCCACGTACTTTCTGATGCAGCTGCGAAGATAATATTTCTAATAGCGACCGATAACTTACAAACATATAATATGAAACACTAATAATCGTTCTAACATCAACTAAAATGTACTCGGAGTTAATAAGCTAAGGTTATGACACGATTCATACGACATTCCTGCCATTTCCACTACTCGCAGTTATACTGATAACTAAACTGATGGATTCCAACTATGTCGTTATTTAACTCTCACAGCATTCGGTATTCGCTAGCGAAATATAACTTGGCAGTTATTAATAACCGATAACAATAACGGTTATCAGAGAATAACTGGAACTGTGATAACGCTTACTCCAGAACAACCGTTTGGCCCACCTCTATTTTGATCCAACTGATGAGAGGTGTTTCTGCAGCTACAAACTTAGCGATCGTCAAATGTAATCAACTGGTTTATGTTCGTGTTCGCAGCTGCGAATGAATCCCGTGTAATATTATTTCTGTTTTCAACAGGAGGTCGTGTTGTAATATATCGAGATGAGGAAAGGAAGGGCGTCTTTATTAGAACGTAAACATTATGACTTCATGATGGCTCTTTTCACAACTATTGGATAGTAGTTGCAAGAGCTGTATTACTCTAGGTAACAGTCGAGTGTGAAGTATATCAGTCAGGATTCTTCAGGCTAGGTGAAGTAGAACTGCAGCGATAAAATTTCGGAGGTTTGGCAAGGACATTTTTTCATCATTTTGGCATCAGTGATCCATTGGTTCTGGTAGCTTTTTTGCTAGTAATTGCACTTCGTTAGGTTTTCTATTCCGTTTCTGTTTGTATCTGTACGGCACGGAAATTATATGCGCAACATTGCACGTGTCCACTGTATGTGCTGTGTGTCTTGTTTGGAAAGAAGTTTATGCCATTTATTTATCCTACTTTCTGTTGATAATAATAAGCCCGCCAGACTCGTCGTCCTCAGTATTGTATTCAGTATGGTTCAGTAATTTTGTGCCTGAGATTAGATTTGCGACAGTGTCACACTGATACACAGCAATGCGAATAAGTTTACTGACGAAGAACAGGCCAATATTCCTCTGGTATCTGGGATAACTAAGTGTGGTGGCAGACTGCCCCAACGACTCTGTGCTGACTGTTCCCGCAGCCATAGAGAAACACATCACTGTACTCTACCACTGTGCGAGGGAAAAAGTAACAGATTTTTTTTCCAAAGTTTTGTTGATTGTGTATCACAGGACTTTTTACTATTGTGAAATTGTAAATGTGAATAAGTAGGTAAATGAGGTAGAAAGTTGAATTAATCGTCATTATAATTTTATTCTGTAACGAACGGCTGGTGATCACGAAATCCTTGTTCTGAAACACTCATTAACTGCACACGAAGAACTTCACAAGCTCGGATATGTCCAGTATTTTTGATCTCCTGTCTCAACAGCTTGACCTTGTACATAGATAATTCAAATTACTCATGACAGGAAACTAAAATACGTTTATACTGTCACATTAGTCCGCATCATCTATAGAAAGGTTGCTTCTTACTTTTGCAAGTTATCTTAGTTGATGTTGTTGAGTACAAGCGCTCGGTCCACAGGTTCACTCAAACCTTAACGGTCATTATGATACACACGATAAAAGATCCTATATTTGGTACTATGTTATGCGAAACTAAAAGCTGGAAATGCAATAAACACGTTAAAGCCACTTTAAACTCTGTTAGTGATTTGTGGATCTGCATTAATGAGAATGTGTTCATGAGCTACCTCTGAAACTAGTTTTGGGGTAGTAAGCGAACAGTTGCAGTATCTCTGTTCCTGTATGTTTTAGAATCTTTCCATGTTACTACTTTCTTAAAGTGTTGTGCTTTCCTTGGCAACTGTTGTGTACATAGTTCCACGTAGTCAGTGCGTACAGAAATTTCTCACTAGACCGTGCCCCGCTAACCACAACAGCGCAGGCACAGCGCTCATCCATCTCGGCACTAAGAGATGGCTCTGTCTTAGAGGCGGACCAAATTCTCCTTCCACCAATCCGTGTATTAATATGTAACGCAGCCAATGAGATTTCTGCTAACGTAGATCCTTTTCTCCTCGCAGATCACACATGCGCAGTGATACCTGAACGTGCGAGGTATTATAATGAGTGTACAGACCTCCAGTCAGTCTGTACCAGTCTGTACCAAATAAGATTATCATATTCCTGCACATAGCCATGAAGACAAATGTATAGACACTTTGTCAAGTATCAGAGATATGTGAGAATAAGATTAACATACCAAGACCAAAGGAACTTCAGATTGTCAATTGTAAATAGCATCCAGATTCAAGTTACGTAATGTCTATGATTTTTATGATTTTAATAAATGTATGTGAAAATTAATCATGTTCTGTTTAAAGCTGGTCACCATCAATCTGCTACTATAAGCGTGCAAGTGGCATTTCTATCGTCTGACCTAACGGCAGAAGATACACAAGCCACGATAAGACCACGAGACATATTGCTGACACTCGCCTACTTCGTTAGAGTGACAAGTCAAATAATCTGATGGTGTGTGTAACGAAGGTCTTACAGTACGCACACCACAGCAACTTTAACATGTCCTGAAGATCGACCCATAGATTTGGGGGTATGGAACAAAGGTGTCTGCTAAACTGACTTTTGGAAATTTGGGTAAGGACTATGGGACTAAAGTGCTGAGGTCATCGGTCCCAAGGCTTACGCACTACTTAATCTAATTTAAACTAAGGACAACACAAACACACCCTATTCGAGGGAGGACTCGAACCTCCGACGGGGGAAGATGCGCAAACCGCGACAAGACGCCTGAGACTACACGGCTACCTAGTGCGGATACATTGAGTAAAGCTTCAGCACTAGATATGTTTATGATCGAAATCGCTTATTAGAATAGAAAACACCGGCTACGTCCCTAAATTTATATCATGATACAACGGTTACAGTTATCCCACGCCATTATGCTGTGTGTTACGCAAAATAGTTGTCACGAAAACGGACAACAAAAACTAACATTAGACACAAGAATACACAGAAAAAATTTCAAATTTTCCTTAATTACGTAAAATTCGCGAATGACGATGAAGTTACAGTAAGAAATACAGAGTTCTAGCACAATGTACAACATAAATGGCACAGATGTAATGGAGATAAGAATGATGGGAAAACTTTTACGTAAGAACAGAAAGCAAGGGAAGAAGATGTACACATGTCCGATATTGCCCGTGCGAAATTTGGAAGAAAATAAATATGAGCCCTATCCTCTTATACCTCAGACAGAGCTGCCGATTACATATAAATACGTAATATTGCATATATTACTTTCACGTATCTGAAATTTCACACAAAGTACCCGAAATATCCCATAAACATCACAAGTAATATACAACTGTTATAAACACAGGATGAAATGCACTTTCGTGATAATTGGTTTCTTGTTAACAAAACTACCGTTTTCTAAAGAATTTTGCTTATTTTCAGGGTCTGCACAATAGACGACAAAAATGGTAAGAAAGATAATTCATGGAAAGCAGGCAACGCCCGGTTCATGTAGAACAAATACTGACAGGAAATATAAAAATCCGAAAACCAAAGAGGTTGAACACTTCGACCTTCACATTGTCGATGAAACACAGAAATTGCATCGGGAGTAATTAAAAAGGAAAAAAGGGACAATGCTGACATCAGTGCGATGGGGGGAGGGGGGGGGGGGTGTAACGCATCATACGGTCTGTGCTGGAACATTTCCTGGGAGTCCAGTAGTAGATTCCGATACACCACTGCTGGTTCACTCTTACCCTTGGACCTTCGCATTAACGATGATACACAGAAATTGTTTCGGTATTAAATACAAAAGGTACAATGACGATTTCTGCCCAGGAGGAGTAACGCTTCAAACGGTCTGTACTTGGAACCTTTCCTGGGAGTCTAGTAGTACATTCAGATGCACCTTTACAGGCTCACTGTAACCCTTGGAACTTCATAATGACGATGAAACACATAAATTGCATCGGGATTGATGACAAAATGCGCAGTGCCGACTTATGTCCAGGAAAGTAACGTTTCAAACTGTCAGTTCTTGGAACCTTTCCTGCGAGTTCAGTAGTAGAGTCCATTTAACCACTGAATCTTTACTGTAACCCGTAGACCTTCTTATTGACGATAAACCACAGTAACAGGATCGGGATTGAATAAAAAATGCACAGTGCCGTCTTCTGTCCAGGGGAGTAAGGCTTCAACCGGTCTGTGTTTTGAACATTTCCTGGGAGAACAGGAGTAGATTACGATGCACCAGCACAGGTTTACTGTAGTTCTCGGACCTTCACATTGACGATGGGACACAGAAATTGCATCGGGATTGAATGCAAAAGGCACTACGAAGACTTCTGTCCAGGGGGATTAATGCTTTAAACAGTTTGTGTTGGAACCATTCCTGGAAGACCAGAAGTGGTTCCGTTCGCTGGTGGCAGGAGCATCTTCCGAACTAGCTACGGATCAGTACCTTCTGCCGTCGACTGAATACCATTCCTGGCTGTCGGTCGCCGGATCTTAGCAGTCGTTGAGTGGAGAGCAACCTTGGTCTCATTCTTCCCATTTCTGTCCTCCTATGTCCATTATACATTGGAATATCTGCTGCATTCGAAATGGTTCAAATGGCTCTGGGCACTATGGGACTTAACAGTCCCCTAGAACTTAGAACTACTTAAACCTAACTAACCTAAGCACATCACACAACACCCAGCCATCACGAGGCAGAGAAAATCCCTGACACCGCCGGGAATCGAACCTGGGAACCCGGGCGTGGGAAGCGAGAACGCTACCGCACGACCACGAGATGCGGGCTGCTCCATTCGAGCCAGTGTTTATGTATTGTCGATCATCTTTCGATCTTACTCGCCGGTCATCTTCTGTCTTCAGGAAACAAAGCTGCGTCCCGACGATCGCTTTGTTTTCCCCCATTTTCAGTCAGTCCGATTTGATCCTGCCTCTGTTGAAGGCACTCCAGCACATGGAGGAATCATGATTCTTCTCCATGATACTGTCCATTATCACCCAATCACCTTAAACACTTACTTCCAAGCTGTCGCTGTCCCTCTTTCCCTTTCTGGATACACCTTGTCTCTTTGTACTGTATACATTCCATCGTCCACACCTATGGCAAGCGCTGATCTCCATCTTCTTGGTCAGCTTCCGCCCCCCTATTTACTGGTTGGGGACTTGAATGCTCACCACCCGCTCTGGGGATCTCCGCATCCTTTTCCGCCGGGCTCACTATTGATGGATGTCTTCCGCCAAGCGGATCTTGTTTGCCTCAACGCTGTGGACCCTACATTTTCGTCTGCCTCCACGACAAATTTCTCTCATTGCAGTGACGGAATACGTGAGCGGCGACGTGCTCTTCGCGTTCTCCGACAACATTCTACTTTGGCCAATTGTATCCGCTATAAGCAGATCCGTGCGCGATACCGTCGCTTCATCCGCGATAGCCAGAAGGCAAGCAGGGATTTCTTCACTAGCTCCTTTAACACCTTTACTCCCTTCTCGGAAGTTTGGAGTCGGATTCGACGGTTATCTGGCGCGCATAGTTTCTCTCCGGTATTTGGGATCACTGTCGTGAATGATACATTAGTGGACCCCTTTGCAATTTCTAACTCATTGGGTCAACACTTTGCTGACATTTCGAGCTTTTCAAATTACCCGACTTTTTCTACCGAAGAAACGTGCAGCGGAGTGCAACCTCTTGCTTCCTCCTCTCAAAATCGCGAAAGCTATGACACTGTTTTCTCCATGCGGGAACTCCCAACACGCACTCCCTTCTTCTCGCTCTTCCGCCCCAGGACCGGATGGAATAAACATCCAAATGTTGCTGCATTTATCATACCAGTCTGCATTACCTCCTTCGCCTTTATAATCGAATTAGGACAGACATTACTTTTTCCAGAAGATGGCGGGAAGCTATCGTCGTTCCTGTTCCGAAACCTGGAAAGGACAAATATCTCCTCTACCTATCGCCCCATTATTAAATTACGATGTAGCACGCAGGTTTACTGTTACCCTTGGACCTTCACATTGACGATGAACACAGAAAATGCATCGGGATTGAAATCAAAATCACAATTCCGATTTGTGTCCAGGGGAAGTAACGCTTCAAACGGTCTGTCTTGGGACTTTCCTAGGAGACTGGAATGAGCTTCCGATGGACCACTGTAGGTTTACTGTAACACATGGACCGTAAGATTAACGATGAAACACATAACTTTCCTCGGGATTGAATACTAAAAGTACAATGACGACTTCTTTTCAGGGGGAGTAACGCTTCAAACAGACTAATTCTGGTCTCCCAGGAAAGTTTCCAACACAGATTCTGATGCACCACGGCAGGTTTCCTGTAAACCTCGGATGTTCTCGTTGACGATGAAACACAGCAGTTGCATCGGGATTGAATACAGTTGGCACAATGCAGATCTCTGACCAGGGGAGTAACGCTTAAATAGTGTGTGCTTTAATACAGCTCTCCAAGGAAAGATTCAGATTCCGAGGCACCACGGCAGGTTAACTGTAACCCATGTGCGACCACCTGACACGGCAGTTAGATTGCTCAACAGAAGGATATGTGTCATTAAATTTGGTGAATTTAATGGTTTTTAAGATAAAGTAGTTTTGGGTTCTGATACGTAACCAAATATGAATTTTTTCAGTCAGATTGTTAGGTTTGCAGTGTCTGTATTGTCGAGAAGGAGAATTGTCGCTGAAATTTAGTACTGACTATTATTGGTTTTTTGGTACATGTCTGCTGCATGTTAGTAGAGGAACAAATTTTAGTGTATGTGACGATTGCCAAATGTAGTGTAAAGGTGATCAGGTGTGCTTTGAAAGTCGGGTACGTTTAGAATTTAATATCTGTGTTTGGATGCACCACGGTTTGCAAGAGCGAGGGTGAGGAGTTTAGCACTTCAGGGAATAGTTAACAGTGAGCTGTACGAAGTAGAGTCTTAGGGTGAATCAAACACGATAAAAAAAAAAATCTGGGCCAAGACAGAGATGAAATTTCTGTGGGAGAAATTAGAGGAACAGAGGATCACCAAACTTTAGCCGAGGCAGGAAACGTGGGAATGCCGGCCGTGAAAGGGGCAGCACAGGCGGACGCTGGCTACGAGCCGCCGTCGCCGCCGCCGCCGTTGCCGCCGCCGCCACCACCACCACCACCACCACCTCCTCCTCCTCCTCCTCCTACGGTATTCGATCTGCGGACGTTCTAACTCGAGCGGTTTAAACAGAGTTGAGGAAACAAATGATTCTAATTACAAGAAAAACGAAGAGAAGAATGACACACGATTCAGACAACTACGGCAACAGCTTGAGAAGGGCGAGAATCTCGAAAAGGAGATTGAAGAAAAGAGGCACGCACGATTTTATGAGGAAATAAACAAATTTTCAAATTAAGTGAAAAATAGGCAAACACATAAGAACAGTAACCCAGAAATCAGATGACGTCAAGAAATATGGGGAGGAGGCAGAAACCTTGAACAAAAAGACCCTCCGTCTGGAAGGTGGTAAGATTTGAAATTCAGTATATCGTAGTAGATAAAGTTCGCGAGGAAACTTCTCCTCTTCCGCTCCGCTCACGAGCGTAGTTGAAAATTATCTGCTCAAGCTTCTCTGTGGGTAGCTTCCCAGTTCTGTTCGGTAGCCCTTCTGATTTTATTTACGTAGTAGCGGCATTTCGTGTAGTGCTTCGCGGTGTGCGTGGCGACGCATGGAAGGGTTGTGCCCTGGTGTGTGATAATGAATTCCCCTCAGCCTCCCTATGGTGTGACCAATGACCGGCTGATAATACGACACCAATTAGCTAGTTCAATACTTGTCAGCACCGATAGTAGTACGGACCAGTGATTTGAGATTATGTTAAATCATAACACCTGAATTTGTAATAAAATTTAAGTCGCCTTAAAAAAAAGGGTTAGAATTTCACAAAATTACCTCTCGTCTCCCAAAGTACAGCAGTTTCGTCCCGTAAGACCTTTCCACAAATTTCTTTCTTGTTAGCTTAGTAAATAATGTCAAATCAACTAGCAATCCCATTTTCCCCTTTTGATAAGCCAGTAGGAACATGGGCGTAGACCTTAAAAATGCTAGCGGTTATCGCCCCCGTTACTGAGTGCGTTAGTTGTGTGTATGTGTCTTCTTATCCGTTGCGTCCAATAGTGTTTTATCAATAATTTAAAATCAGGGCCGTACTCACACGAAATATTATCACCGACATTCAACCACAGCATGCAGTAGGCGAGGCAAGAATGCTGTGCATACTAGTGTGCGAACACCAAACGACGAAGCAGGCAGGCAGCAGAGGCCAGAAACGCAAACAAGAAAGACGGCCACCGCGCTCTTGGTGCAAATGTGCAGGAAACTATAAACCGCTAGAGCAAGGAGACAATGGAGCGCTACCGCTAGAAACAGAGAAGATTAAGATTTTGACAAAAGACAAGCGACAAGAGAATGTAGCGATTCGGAGCAAAGAATAACGCAACAGTGAATATATCTTATGCAAATGTTATGTCAAGTCAGAGGAGAGCTACTACGCTCTGAGACATCAATAACTTCCACTGCGACTGCCGATACGATATCTTGTGGCATGGACGAAGAGGAGCTGAGGAAGCGTTTCCGGATATCGCGAACCGTCAACATCCGTAGTTGTGGACCAATCCGCGAGATATCAAAATCTTGGCCGCCTGTTTTGAAAATTAGATTTCTCTGTGCTCCCTTCACAGAGAAAGCGGTGAAGAACACGCGAAAGATCGCAGGACAATATAGGACATATGAATAAGTTACCCCCATATTTTTAGAAGAATAATGGTGCAAGGGAAAACAAGAACAAGTGAAATTAGAAATCATGAAGACAAAGCTATGTAGAATCGAGAAGGCAAGATAAAGTGCCATTTTCCAAAGATGTGATAGGAAGCGACATATGAACCATCCGAAACCATACACCTTTCTGTGACGAAACTTTCACTTCAGATTCAAAAAGAAGTACGAATCGCTACACGGCGTCAAAGAATTCCAGCAGCTACTGTGTGAGCTTGCATATCACATGAGCAAGGAAGACAGGGCGTCACTAAATTTCATAGAGAGAATTTCTCACCAGTACATCAACCAGCAAACAACCAGCAATGTGGAAGGCCACACCCAACAAGAAAGTATGGAAATGAATGAGGAAAAAGGAATGACAACCCTAGTCGGAAGCCGCAGTGTCGACCCAATGATGGCGTAAATAAATGAAGGAACTACGACAAGAGAAACAGTGATAACTGAAAATACGACGGCAAGACTAACTGGGACGATCTCCTCTCTTCCCTTTCGTCTGTCTTCTCTCCAGCAATTATTAGAGAGCCTTGAACCCCAACAGAACTCCTGGTATGAGGGAGTTGGCCGGAGGGATCTGTTCCACAACGAACGGTTTGATGTAACAGAACAGCTGTGCACATATGTCATTGGAAGAGGAAGAGGAAGTATGGATATGCGAGTATCATGTTGTAAATATAGATCTTAGTGGTAGGTTAATCCAACCTGTACACAAGGACTGATATTAGATGCAATATTAGTGGTTGACTTGTTAAAAAGTGCGAGATAGTTTCGCATTTAAGAGACAGTTTAATCACTGTAAAAGTGGCAGGGAAGACTGCCATTTTGAATTTCGATAATTGTGTGGAAAAAGATAGGAGGCAAGGAGTCATGGCAAACAGGTTAGTGAAAGCCCATAAGGACCAAACTCAGGTTATTTAGGAAGAGGTAGGGCTGGATCTATGAGATTTTGAATCTGAAGATGCATGAAGTGGACTAGGCATGTTTTGAAATTGTATGTGGAAGTCATTTCACGTGCTCCGGGACGATTAGGACCTTATTACATAAACTGTGGGTGAAGAAACTTCGCAAATTTTTTGTCAAGCCCCACAAACTGCGAGTAATATAAAAGCAAAATATCCACAACAAAGTGAAGTAAATGACGTAAGAAGGGGTAATAGAATAAACTGTCAGCTGGTACACAATGTGTGTGTGTGTGTGTGTGTGTGTGTGTGTGTGTGTGTGTGTGTGTGTGTAAGTAGTGGTAATTCTAGGGACCGATGACTTCCGCAGTTTCATTCCTTAATTGTCAAATCAGTTGATGTCAAACATACTCCATGGAAGTGTGTGCTAACAGATAAGAACTCACACAAACGCAAACAGAACTTCACACAGATTGTCGCCACTACACTGTCTTCTTGTGCTGTGGACGTTGCTTCCAGTTTAAGAAATCTTCATTTTACCTGAACGTCTGACAATCAGCATATATCACAGAACTATGATCTAAAATCTCAGAGATGCTGAAAGGAAAGGTTACAGTGCATGTTGATATACTGCTTCCAGGAAAAATGTAGGAAGAGGATGATGGAATTTCACAGCAATCACTGTAACAATTTGGAGATTAAGGACTTACCCCAAACGTATAAAAGTCAAAATTTGGACATAAGGTGGCGGACTACCTGGGATGTGTAATACGCACAGACAAAATCCAGTCTGATTTGGAGAAACTAGAGGCCACAGAAAAATATTGAGTACCTAAGCCGAAACAAATAAAAGCTTTTCTAGGGCTGAGTTTTCTGTAAAACAATTACGAGACACTAATCATGCCTCATCTTTGATGTTTGATAGGAAAGAGTAATGTGTTGATATGGACTGAAGTAGAACAAGGGAATTTCTAAGTTTAAAGGCAGAACTAATGAGATCACTGATATCGTCCAATCCTAAAATGAGAGATTTGTATGTATACAGATGCATCAAGAGCAGGTCTCATCGTACATCTGTTTCAAGGAGCTCCGCTAAGAGTCCACAACTCTTTTGTGGATACGTGTGTAGCGAGCATGGGATCCCAAGATAGTGTGGCCCTCCTTCCTTTCCAGGCTGCATACTTTCCATTTCCACATCCTTCCCCATCACCCATCCTGCCCCCCCCCCCTTTCCACCGCCTCATCCCTTGCCCTTCTCCCCCTCTGGGAGTATGTTTTATGCCTATGTACGGAGACGGACGTTTGTAACTGTAAGACAGTCTCTCTTTTTCACGTTCTCTGCAGGCAAGTGTCTGTCCTTCCTCTGGCTTTCTGTTTCCTTTCCTCTTCCCTTTACCCTCTTCTCCTCTGCAACGTTTCGATCTCTCTTCTTTCCTTTTCTTTCCTTTGTTCCTTCCTTTCTCTTTTTTCCTCCCTGTGCGTGTCTGATGGCCGACCCACGCATAGCCGGTGAAGGGGTAACGCGTAATTCCCCACTCCGGGTAGACAGGTAGGACACGTATGTACCCGCTGGTAATGGCCAGGCACCGGGTGGGGTGATTTCCCGAGCTGATACCTTCCGAACGTGCTGATTGGTCCCTCCGTACGTTTCTCGGGAGGTGTGACCTGAGGTGTGAACAATCACCTAAGACGGGAGTGCCCTCAGAGGGGGCCCCCACAAGGAAGGAGCGCGCCATTGGAGACGCCGGTAAGCATGGGGGATACGTCCGCAATGGTTTCCTCATCGTCTACTATGTTTGCTCACAAGCGAAAGTTAAATGAGTCTCAGCCACGGACAATTTTTGCATCATTGCCACAGTTCCTTGTTGCTTATCGGTCTTGATCTCCAAGCACAAAAATTGCTGCGTACTTCACTGCTACATACCTTCCCTGTCCAGGTGTAAGCACACTGCACTTTAAATTCATCACGTGGGGTCATTTATACACGCTCCCTCGACGGATTGTCCGACGAGGGAAATTCAAAACTACCTATCTGATCAGGGTGTAACGGCTGTTCATCGAGTCATTAAAAGGGTTGACACGAACATCGTTCCAACCCGTACTGTCTTCTTGACATTTGACAGATTTCAACTTCCATCGAATATAAAAGTGGGCTATGAGATAATTTCCGTTCGACCTTACATCTCAAACCCTACGCGGTGCTATTGGTGTCAGTGGTTCAATCATACCAGCCACTCATGTTCCAATCTGGCCAAATGCGTTGTGTGGTAAGGATGCCCATGTGGGTGCTTGTCCACCTCCATCCCCTCATTGCATCAGCTGTATGGGTGATCGCGCTGCTTCCTCTAGAGATTGCCCTATTTTCAAAGACGAACGGCTCATTCAGGAATTCCTAGGGAAGTAACAGGTGTCGACCTTTCCTGCTCGAAAGTTATTCGCCAGTCGAAAGCCCACTGTGCCTCATGCAGGTAAATACAGTACTGTCCTTGCCTCTCCTCGGCCAAGGCAGGAGGCAGCCACTCACTTGTGATCTCACCTTAAGTGCCACGGTCGTCAGATCGGCCAGCGCAAAGATCGCTCATTCAACTTAACCACTCTCACCCGCTCGCTCTATAGTTCACCTTTCATCAGGTTCTGCTAAATCCCGAGCCCCAAAATCGGACACCCAGACTTCCAAAAAATAGCCTACTCGTGAAGATTTTTTACATGACATGACTTCACAACCATCGATTCCTCCTCCATCTCAACGTCCTGTTTCCAAGAAGGTTAATAAGAAACCCAGTACTACTCCTTCTTCGCCACGGCGTGTCTCATGTACAGCACCACCTGGTGGTAACCGCCCTCATCCGTGTTCTGTGTCGTCGAGGCGCACGTCTGGCGACCGATCAACCAGCCGATCAGTGGTGGCTGGAGCTGCTCCCGAACAACCTATGGATCAGGATCTTCTGCCTTCAGCTGAATGCCATTCCACGCTGTCGGTCGCCGGCTCTGAGAAGTCATTGAGTTGAGGCCAACATTGGTCACATTCTTATCTTTTCAGTCCACCCTATACCCATTATCCATTGGAATACCCGCGTCTTTCGAGCCAATCAGGATGAACTATCGATCCTCTTACGATCCTACTCGCCGGAAGTCTTTTGTCTTCAGGAAACAAAGCTGCGTCCTCACTATCGCTTTGCTTTCCCACTTTATCAATCAGCCCGATTTTATTTCCCCTCTGTTGATGGCACTCCAGCACATGGAGGACTCATGACTATTCTCCATTATGACCTAATCCCCTTAAACAGTTCCTCCCAAGCTGTCGCTGTCCATCTTTCCATATCTGGATACACCATCTCTCTTTGTACTGTATACATTCCATCGTCCACACCAATGGCAAGAGCTGATCTCCTGCATCTTGTTGGTCAGCTTCCGCTCCTCTGTTTGCTGGATGGGGACTTCAATGGCCACCACCCGCTTTGGGGGTCTCTGCATCCTTGTCCGCGGGGCTCAATATTGATGGATGTCTTCCACCAGGCGGATCTTGTTTGCCTCAACACTGTGGACCCTACAATTTTGTCTGCCTCCATGACAAATTTCTCTCATTTGGACCTCTCTCTTTCGGTCGGTACTGTTCCGCTCGCTCGGCGGCTCGAATGTTTCACCCTTGCTGATACACACTCGAGTGACCACTTTCCATGTGTCCTTCGATTGCAGCCCCAACTGCATATATATGCGCCCAAGACGCTTGAAGTTTGCCCAAGCCGATTGGACACTTTTTTCATCCCTAGCGACATTCGATGACCATCACTTTCCTAGAGTCGACGATGAGGCCACACATATTACAAACGTTATTCTTACAGCTGCGGAACGTTCAATATTTCATACCTCCGAATTGCCCCAGCGTTCCCCAGTTCCTTGGTGGAACAAGGCATGCTGTGATGTAATACGTGAGCGGCGACGTGCTCTCCGCGTTTTCCGGCACCATCCTAATTTGGCCAACTGTATCCGCTATGAGCAGTTCCATGCCGTCGCGTCATCCGCGATAGCAAGAAAGCAAGCTGGGACTTCTTCACTAGCTCATTTAACACCTTCACTCCCTCCTCGGAAGTTTGGAGTCGGATTTTGACGGTTATCTGGGACGCCTACTTTCTCCCTGGTCTGTGGGATCACTATCACGCATGATACATTAGTGGACCCCGTTGCAATTTGTAACTCATTCGGTCAACATTTCGCTGAGATTTCAAGCTCTTCAAATCACCCACCAGCTTTTCTGCCGAAGAAACGTGCAGCGGATGTGCAACCTCTTGCTTTCTCCTCTCAAAATCGCGAAAGCTATAATACTCTTTTCTCCATGCGGGAACTCCTACACGCACTCTCTTCTTCTCGCTCTTCCGCCCCACGACCAGATGGTATCCACATCCAAACGTTGCTGCATTTATCGTACCATAGTCTGCGTTACCTCCTTCGCCTTTATAATCGAACTTCTACCGACAGTACTTTTCCAAGAATTTGGCGTGAAGCTATCGTCGTTCCTGTTCCGAAACCTGGAAAGGACAAACATCTCCCCTCTAGCTATCGCCCCATTTCTCTCACCAGTAGTGTATGTAAGGTATTGGAGCGTATGGTGAACTGCTGTTTAGCCTGGTGGCTGGAATCCAGAAGTCTATTAACACCTTCCCAATGCGGTTACGAAAGCATCGTTCTGCAGTTGATCATCTTTTTGCTCTCTCCACTTATATCATGAACAATTTTCTCAGGGACCGCCCAACAGTAGCAATATTTTTTGATCTGGAGTTAGCATACGATACCTGTTGGAGGACAGGCATCCTCCGCACACTGTTCTCTTGGGGCTTTCGATGTCGGCTGCCCCTTTTTCTTCGCGAATTTATGGGAGAGCGCACATTTAGAGTGCGGGTGAACACTACTCTCTCCTGTACTTTCTCCCAGGAAAACGGGGTACCCCATGGCTCCGTGCTAAATGTTGTACGGTTCGCCATTGCCATAAATCCAATTGTGGATTGTCTCCTTCCTGATGTCTCAGGCTCACTCTTTGTGGGCGATTTTGCGATCTTCTACAGCTCTCAACGGACCAACCTTCTTGAACGACGTCTTCAAGGCGTCTCGATCACCTCCATTCTTGGAGCATCGAAACCGGCTTCCGCTTTTTTCCCAGCAAGACCGTTTGTGTTAATTTTTGGCGTCGTACGGAGTTTCTTCCACCTTCCTTACATCTAGGACCTGTCAACCTTCCGTTTTCAGACGTCGCTAAATTCTTGGGTCTTACGTCAGGGAACGTGGGAGGACCAGCACGGTTTTCTATCTTTCGGCTCGCTGTCTGCGATCCCTCAATACCCACCATGTCCTGAATGGTACCTTCTGTGGAGCGGACCGAGTGGTGCTTCGCCGCCTCTATCGCGCCTTAGTGTGCTCGAAATTGGACTATGCAAGCATAGTTTACTCCTCTGCTCGGCCATCTATTCTTCGGCGTCTCGACTCTGTCCACCACCGTGGATTACGTTTAGTGTCTGGAGCTTTTTACACCAACCCTATGGAAAGCCTTTACGCTGAGACTGCTGAACCTCCACTGTCCAATCGGCGAGCTGTCCTTCTAAGTCGTTGTGCTAGCCATTTGTCTTCCATGCCTGCTAATCCGGCCCATGACATTTTTTTCAACGCCTCCTTTGATTTAAGGTATGCAGGCCGCCTTCCTCCCTACTACCACCGGGAGTCCGCGTCCGTCAACTGCTACATGCTCTTTCCTTCCACTTTCCTAAGACTTTCTTGACAACTTGGGGTACAGCACCGCCTTGGCTCCGGCCCCGGACCTGCCTGCTCCGTGACCTTTGTTATTTTTCCAAAGATGCTACCCCTTATCTTGTTTATTGTCGGGCATTTGCTGCTCGATGCACACAAATGAAGGCTGCCACATTTATTTACACTGATGGCTCGAAAACATCGTTAGGTGTAGGGAGACCCTTTATCGTTGGTGACACCCCAAATCGATTTCAGCTTCCCGACCAGTGTTCGGTTTATACTGCTGAGCTTTACGCTGTTCTCCAGGCTGTCAAATACATCCGTCACCATCAGCGGATACAGTATGTTATCTGTTCAGATTCTCTCAGCTCTCTCCTCAGTCTCCAAGCTCTGTACCCTGTCCACCGGATTCAGGACTGCCTCCACTTGCTCCAGTTGGGGGTGTCTCGGTGGCGTCCCTGTGGATCCCAGGACACGTTGGTATCTGTGGAAATGAGGCGGCCGATATAGCGGCGAAGGCTGCAGTCTCTCCTCTTCAGCCAGCTATTCGATCGATTCCCTTCGCCGATCTACGCAGTGTTTTATGTTGTCGTGTTGTTCTTTTATGGCACGCACATTGGTCGACACTTCTCCATAATAAATTGCGCGATGTGAAAGCTCTTCCCTGCACTTGGACCTCTACCTCCTCCCGACGACGCGGTCGGGAGGAAATTTTAAGTAGATTCCGGATAGGGCACTGTCTTTTTAGCCATCGACATCTTTTAAGTGGCGATTGTCCCCTGCTTTGTCCCCACTGCTCTCCTTTGTGGACAGTGAGACACCTTTTACTTGAGTGTCCCTATTTTACTTCATTACGCGCCCGTCTACAGCTGTCGCCTGATATATCTTCCATTTTAGCAGATGACACGCACTCTGCCGATCGCGTTCTCGAGTTTATTAGTACCAGTCAGATGACGTCAGTCATTAGAAGCTCCTTTTGGGGACAAACAACTCCTCTTCTACAGTGTTTCTTTTAAAGCTTTCCTGCTGTTTTTAGTTTCCCCACTTTCTGAGTTTCGCTCCCATTGCTGCTGGTTTCCTGTGGTTTCCTGTTCCTTTTTTTCTTACCTTTGCCTAAGTCATACGCTAATGACTGAAGCAGGGGAGGCCTCACCGGCACCGAAGCCGTCGCAGCTGCCCTCGCCCCCGGCTTGCCGGCGCCCGCAGCTGGAGGGAGGGTTGCCGCCCGCGCAGGACGTTCCCAGCACTCAGATCCGCTGCCGACTACGGGAAACGTCGCGGAGTAGTCAAACCTTCCCAAAACGGTGCAGGAAGACACCACCGAGCTGGCTGCGCTTCTGCGGTCGCTCAGCTCATCTGACTCGTGCAGGAGACCTTCAAACCCAGGATCGACGTGCGAGCAGCAAATTTTTGCTGCTACCGAGATGACAGAGCCACCCACGGGGGTGGCACTACCATCTACATGAATAAGCCACTGCTCCACCACCGGGTTCAACTGTCGGCGCTCGACGCGCTGGAGGCCACAGGATTGGCCGTCGACACCACCGACGGAAAGATTCTTTTCACGCCGGTGTACCGGCAGCCTGGCAGGCCGCTAGACGAAGCAGACTTCGACGCCCTGCTGTCGCTGGAGGGGCGAGCTTTCATTGCCGGGGATTTCAATGCGAAACACACCGAATGGAACTCTCTGTTAACCGCAGCGGGCGCCGCCTCTCCTACGTTGTTCACCGCAACGGCGCGATCACCGTGGGGCCGATTGGCCCCACGATCTCCCTGTACGGGTACAACCAGATGTGCTCGACATTGCTCTTCTGAAGGGCATCAGGCAATTCGCGACCGCCGAGACGCGTAACGTCCTCTCCTCCGACCACGTACCGGTCATTTTTGGCCTCGACGTGGTCGCAGCTTATCTTCCATAGAGCCGTCCGAGATATCGCAGGCTCGACGCCGAGCGCTTTCAGACGAAAGCCCTCCAACTGCTCGAGGACGCGGCAAACCCCCCTGAGGTAGGGGCAGACCCCGCCCAAGCATTCTTCACCCGAAGAATACTCACAGCAGCAGAGGAAGCCACGCCGAGACACCGCCGAGGACCACGAGGCTTCTCGCTACGGTTACCGCGCCCTGTCCTGGACGCGATCACCGAGAACAACCGACTGTTTCGTGAATGGCAGCTCACTCGCCAACCAGACACGAAGCGCCGCTTAAACCGCATGAGACGGGAAATTAAGGCAGCAGTCGAGCAACACAGGAAAAAGGAATGGGAATACCTTGTGCCTACTCTCAATCCTGAGGATGGCAGAGCATAAAGGGTGGTAAAGTCCTTCCTACGCCGGCGACAGCGAATACCGCCCTTACAGATCGGGAACGACTTCGCCAGCGACCGCGACGCGCAAGACAGCGTCCTGGCCGACGCATTTGCAGCGAACGTCACACAGGTGGCCGACGTCATCGACGACGACCACATACGGCGGGTCCACGAGCAACTACAAACCTCCCGCGCCGTAAGGGAGGAAGGCGGCGTTATCGAGCCGATAACGGAGGAGGAAGTTGCTGTGCAGCTTCACTCGCTGAACCCCAAGAAGGGTGGAGGCAGCGATAGCGTCACGTACCTCCTGCTGAAGAACCTTCCACTGGGATTACACCGGCAACGTGGCTATGCTTCCAACGAGATTCTCCGATCAGGTGTATACTCCTCTGCGTGGAAACACGCAGAGGTCGTGGCCCTTCTGAAATCCGTCAAGGACCCACACCAGGCATCGAGCTACCGACCCATCAGCCTGCTCCCGTCACTCTCGAAAGTTTTCGAGAGCCTGTACGCGAGAAGACTGAGGCGACACGTCACCCAGGAGGGCATCATCCCGGACGAGCAGTTCGGGTTTCGAGAAGAACATGCCACTTCCCACCAGCTCTTGCGGGTGGTAGAACCAGCGATGAGGGCATTGGAAACAAGGGAACACTTTGGGGCAGTGTTCCTCGACGTCTCCCGAGAGTTCGACTCGGTGTGGCACGACGGTCTCGAGTGCAAACTTTATGAACAAGGGGCGATGCTGCGGTCGTACCTGTCTGCACGAACGTTCCACAAGAGGGCTGACGACGGTACATCCACAGACAGGCAGATACGTGCAGGAGTGCCGCAGGGGTCAGTTCTCGGCCCCTCGCTGTAATCCCTGTACACTACCGACGCGTAGCAGGAGTCGAACTGGTGCGGTACGCTGATGATACAGCCCTGTTCACTCGCAGCATGAACGCCTAAGTGCTGAGAAACAGCCTCCAACGCGGGTGCGACGCCTCGGGCTTATGGGCAACAACGTGGCGGCTGAAATTCAACGCCACAACGAGCCAGGCAGTCATTTTCACCCGACGACTTCTGTCGCCAGGGCTTACGCCAGTCTAAAACCTGGGAGAACCTATCCCATGGAGTGGGACGGTGAATACCTGCGGGTTACCCTAGACCGCAGGCTCACCTGGAAGCATCACATTCGTGATGTGAAAGGGAGAGCAATAGGACGCCTTCGCGCCCTGTATCCGCTGCCAAACCCACAGTCGTCATTGCCACCGTAACACGGCATCACGCTTACCTAACATTGGATCGCCCACTGTTAGAGTAAGTGGCCGTGGTCTGGGGGAAAGCCGCAGATGCTCACATTGTGACTCTGCATAGCAGTCTTCAGGGGGCGGTTCTGTATGCGCTGCATCTTCTGAGGTGCTTCTCGACGCGCCAACTCCACGAGGGCACCGGGATCCTGCCTCTCAGACACTTTTCGCGCCATCGCCAGGAAGTTCTACGAAAAGACGGGACGCTCCCGCAACCGACTCATCCGTGGACTGGGGGCCAACAATCTCATGACAGGCCAACCACGTCTTGGCCTGACCTGCTGAGGGATTAAGTTATACTAATCCCTCAACAGAGTGTGTCTTTCTCTTTTTCAGGTTACATCAGCTACTACCACTCTTGTTGATTGGTCCTATGTCATTTCTGCGGTTCCTGTAAAAGAGAGAAAGATAAATTCTGACTAAATTGCACCACCTCGAGCCAAAGATAGGCTAGTCTTTTTAGCATCAGCGTCAGCCAGCGAGTCTAATCTCGCGTACGTCTGTGGACACATCGCCTCGCGTTAGACAGCTTACTTACTTTTTTGTTCTGTGTACGAGTGGACATGGTTGTTAGGTTTCCTTGTGATTCCGTTGTTCGGTCTTGTTTTTGTTCGTTCTATTCGTTAGTTAGTCGTGTCCGTCCTCTCCCGTTGTGTTGTTGTTCGTGAGCCTCTCCGCGGGTCCCGTCGCACTTCCCGCCGTTTCAAACCCGCGACCGTCCCGGTCGCAGTTACAACAGTATGTCTTGCAGCAGAGACCATAAATAAGATAAATGCTCATACCAAATTAAGACACGCGCATTTTGGACCCCGCAAATGTTACGCAAAAAGGAGTCCGTCTACTTGAACTTGAACATGGACAGTAGTGTAGGGAACGAAAAAGACCACGTGCATTGTGGCCCAATGTTTCCATCAATACCAGAGGGACTGAAACACATGGCCGTCACGGGTGTTTTCTTACCTATTTTGACCACGACCGGACGCTATAAACTCGTGGTGGTATAGCCGACCTCAAAATTTGTGACATTTGCTATGCTAAGGAGTGTTACGTGATGGAGAGTGACGAGTGACTCGAGGCTCCTTGTGGCACAATGGTCTGCACGTTTTGGAGACCTCGTGCATCATCCTCGCCGAAGGATTCGAAAGTGTTATATGCATGTGAAAGCCTTCCAGAATGTGTTGAACGACTAGCAGGACAAAGTGACAGGATTGGAAACCAAATTACTATTTGTCTTACTCTGTCATGGCGCAGTCGTTCCATTAAAACTAGACTTCCCACCATGTCGACGCAAACTGCAACAAGAAATGGTAAGAGTAGTAGAGGAGAGGAGAGAAAATCAGAAGGGATCACTAAAAGAAATGAGGTTCTTTGAGATCCAGGAAAAGATAAATTTCTGTTTAGATACTGGCTCATTTTTTTTTTTTCATGCATTTTGCGGCAATTTCGGATAATTGTCAACTAGAACGTTTTCGAATTGGAAACTCTACGGAGTAATAAATGAATAGGGAATGACCATGATTCGCACATCAGAGCATTTAAGCAATAAAAACTATATAATCTCATAGTTCAGTTTTCTTTTATAGTCTCAATTCTGACGTAAGGAAGAAGTAATAGAATTAACATCAAGATTTCCTTGCCCATATATTTTACTCGGTGGGATAAGTTTTGGGTGGGATAAGCGAG
The DNA here is from genome assembly GCF_023897955.1 of Schistocerca gregaria. NCBI lineage: Eukaryota > Metazoa > Arthropoda > Insecta > Orthoptera > Acrididae > Schistocerca > Schistocerca gregaria. The sequence continues at coordinate 710,202 of NW_026061700.1, read as the reverse complement.
ATCATCAGTAACAGTCAAGGCGATGATGGAGGAGAGAGACATGAAAAAGAGGAACATCAGACAGATCGTAGGCCATAGGTTCCCTGACGGAGAAATGAATATTGAAGGTTAATTTTTTTGTGGTTTTAGGGCGCACAACTACAGTGGTCATTAGCGCCGAGACTAAATTATGAATGCACCGCGAGGCACAATGTTAAAACAGCAACTAAAAAGGACAACATTATAAAAGTTTGTAAACTGGATAAAAAGAAGAACGGGAGCAGCTGCTCCTGTGTCATCCGCTAAAATTTCATCCAGAGTAGAAGGCAGGCCAAGATCAATGCTCAGTGTATTAAAATTCGGACAGGACGTTAAAATGTGGCGTACCGTCAGCAATTGCCCACATTGACAAAACGGCGCCAGCGCAGCCGTCAGCAGATGGCGGTGCCTGAACCGGCAGTGTCCAATCCGTACCCGGGCCAAAACGACCTCCTCCCGCCGAAAAGGGCGTGAAGAAGTCGTCCAAGCCGTGGGGAGAGATTTCATGGCCAGGAGCTTGTTGTCAGTAAGTGTAGACTAATCGGCATGCCACAGCGATAAAATGCGCTCACAAATGTCCCTGCTAAAATCTGATAAAGGGACACAAGAAGATGTCCGAGGCTGCAGGACCGCAGATTTGGCCGCGGCATCTACAGCTTCGTTCCCAGTGATACGAACATGGCCAGGAACCCACATAAAGGAAACCAGAGAACCGTCGTCCGCCAGATGTTGGAGAGAGCGTTGGAGCCGGTGCACGAAAGGGTGCACCGGATACTGATTACTGCGGCTCTGGATGGCGCTCAGGGAATCAGAGCAGATGACATAAGCAGAATGTCGGTGGCAATGGCTATGGCCATGGAGCCTGTATTTGAAACTGTGTGGCCCGACAGTAAAAGAACACCGGACACCATAATTGGTCTTAGAGCCATCTGTATAAATGAAGATCGTATTAATGAACTTCGAACGAAGTCCGACAAACCGCGAGCGGTATACCCCTTTGGGAGCGAACTGAGGTCAAGGTGAACGCGAAGCTGAGCCTGGAGCCAAGGTGGCGTTTGGCTCTCGCCCACTCTAAAGGTTGCAGGGAGTGGAAAATCAAGTTGCTGAAGGAGGCAACGAAAGCGAACTCCAGGGGGTAGCAGGGCAGATACATACAACCCGTATTAACGGTTGAGGGAGTCGTCAAAAAAGGAACGATAAGGCGGGTGGTCGGGCTTTGACAGTAGCCGACAGGCATACCGACAAAGCAGTATATCGCGCCGGTAGGTGAGTGGCAATTCACCGACTTCAGCATGAAAACTCTCGACGGGACTAGTATAGAACGCTCCGATCGCAAGACGTAATCGCCAATGTTGTATAGAGTTGAGGCGGCGTACGATTGACGGCCGTGCAGAAGAGTATACAAAGCTTTGAACGGACGATCGACCGATTTATTTGGCTGCCTTTTGTACCCGTTCTCTAAACGTTTTACGTGTTCTCAGCAGTACGTTGTGGGGAGCGGGTCCAACCTACTTCGCCTATGACACATGTGGAGACCAGCTATTTTTCCTGTCAAATGTAAGACCTAAAATTTTTGTTGTCTCCACGAATGGGAGAGCAACGGGACCGAGATGTAAGAACAGTGGGAGAAACTCTTTGAAGCGCCAGAAGTTGATACAGACCGTCTTCTCGGCAGAAAAACGGACGCCATTGTCGACACTTCAGGAGTGGTGGTGGTGGTTAGTGTTTAACGTCCCGTCAACGAGGTCATTAGAGACGGAGCGCAAGCTTGGGTTAGGAAAGGATTGGGAAGGAAATCGGCCGTGCCCTCTCAAAGGAACCATGCCGGGATTTCCCTGAAACGATTTAGGGAAATCACGGAAAACCTGAATCAGAATGGCTGAGACGGGATTGAACCGTCGTCCTCACGAATGTGAGTCCAGTGTGCTAACCACAGCGCCACCTCGCTCCGTCGACACTCCAGGAGTAAAGACGGTGAAGACAACGCTGAAGACAGCACTCCAGGAAACATGTCACCTGCGAGCTGAAGTAGATGGTAAAATCGTCCACGAAAAGGGAGCTTGATACATCAGCTGGGAGGCAATCCAGTATTGGATTGATCGCTATGGCGAAGAGAGCGACGCTCAAAACTGAGCCCTGTGACACCCCATTCTCCTAGCGAAAGGCGTCGGACAGGACAGAACCCACACGTACCCTGAACTTGCGATCTATGAAAAATGCACGAATACAAAAAGTGATTCGACTGCGAAGGCCCCATGTATGCATGGTGCGGAGAATGCCCGCCCTCCAACAGGTGTCGTAAGCCTTCTCCAAATCAAAGAACACAGCCGCGGTCGGGCACTTCCACAAGAAGTTATCCATAACGAAGGTTGACAAGGTAACCAGATGGTCAACAGCAGAGCGACGCCTACGAAATCCACATTGTACATTGGTAAGTAGGCGTCGAGATTCGAGCAGCCAAACCAAACGAGAGTTAACCATTCGCTCCATCACCTTACAGACACAGCTGGTAAGCGAGATGGGTCGATAACTGGACGGCAAGTGCTTGTCCTTCCCAGGCTTATGAATTGAGGCAATAGATTCGCGCCAACATGTGGGAACACCAACCTCAATCCAGATGGGATTATAAGTACGAAGAAGGAAACCTTTACCCGCAGGAGAAAGGTTCTTCAGCATCTGAATACGAATAGAATGAGGCCCTGGAGTGGAGGACCGTGACTGGGCAAGTGCATTTTTGAGTTCCCGCATGGTGAACAGGGCATTATAACTTTCACGATTCGAGGAGCGGAAGTTAGGTGGCCTAGCCTCCTCCTACCTGTTTCGGGGGAGGAAGGCAGGGTGGTAATGAGCGGAGCTCGAAACCTCTGCAAAAAAGCGGCCGAAGGCATTGCAGACATCCTCAGGGGCAACAAGGACGTCATTCACGACCGTCAAGCAAGAAACTGGTGAGTGGACCTTACTGCCAGATAGCCGGCGCAGGCTACCCCATACAGCAGAAGAAATAAAACAGTTTAAGGAGCTTGTGAAAGCAGCCCAGCTGACTGTCTTGCTTTCTTTAATAACCAGACGACACTGCGCACGTAATCGTTTATAATTAATACAATTCGCCATCGTATGGTTGCGTTTAAAGATGCGTAAGGCACGTCGACGAGCACGTATAGCGTCTCTACGTATGGCGGTCCACCGGGGGACCGGTAGGCATAAGGATGTGGCCCTCCACGCCCACACCAACGTGGTGACCAAACCAAAAGTTTCACTGTCAGCCCCGTAAACATGTTAGTTTTTTTTTTTTAATCAGGCGTCACAGAATGCGGGCTGTGATGTTGTCCATGCGTCTGGGTAAGATTATTCATTAACATGGTCCATCAGGAGATAGAAGTGGTCGAAAACGATTGAAGGGTAGCGGTTGTAAGGGCAGAGGGGGAAAAAAGTGCCAAGGCAAGAGCCAAGGGAAAAAAACCTCTGCGACAGTAGGACGGGTAATAAGGGCAGTGGCGGCTTGCTTTCTGCGACAGTGCATGCAAGGTGTGGTTGTGTTAGTTTGAGGTATCGTGCATCGTTACCTGTGTCATTGTTGGAGCTTGTTGCGGCGCTTACTGCAGTTGCTGCGTCCCTGCAACAGTTCAAGGTCGTTATAGACTAGGGGGCGATCGGTCATAGATCGGCTCACAGACTGTGTAGGGGTGTGTGTGGCTGGTTTGCGTGCTGTGTACAGTACGGTTTCCCTGCTGTTGCCTGATTTTCGGCTGGTCGCACATCTGGGTTCCCAGTAATAACTGTGTTGCACGGGCTCGCCAGTACTGTCGTGTTAGCTTTCTATGGACCATAGATGTTTAGTTCCTAGCCAGTAATGTCTTTCATCTGTTATGCTTCCATCTATGGTTGTGGTCGTAGTTACCCAGAGAAAGAATAAATGGGTTGCGCGAGTGTCTCGTGTTATTGTACAGTCGTGTGGAGAGTTTTTGGAATACCTGCAAGATGGTATCTAGCCGGTATTCCCGGTGAAGGTCCGGGATGCGTGTGTAGCGCGGAGCGTTGCTTATGATTTTGAATACTTTGTTCTGTGTGAGCTGCAAACGGCGCAGGCGAGCTGGCGCAGCGTATCCCCAGACAGGGGCTGCGTACGTCATCAGGGATCTAATAAGTGTCATGTACATGGACCTAGACACCCTCCTGTTCAGTGTGCTACGCCTGTTAAGCATAGGGTAGAGTTGTTTGAGCCTCGCGTTAGCTTTGTTGGTCACGTGTTGGATGTAGTCCCCCCAGAGTAGTTTCCTGTTCAGCCAGACACAGAGGTATTTGACCTTCTTGCGGATACGTATTGGGCGTGTGTGTAGTGTTATTGGGTTGCAGTGCTGGTGTTTGCGCAGTAGCTTCGGTCTTCTAGTGAACAGAACGGCCTCGCACTTGTCGCGCGTTTACTCTAACACGCCATTTCACCAGCCAAGGCTCCGTCGTTCTGAGTGCAGTCTGTAGTCGCGAGTTAATATTAGACGGCTTCCAATCTTGCGCCAGGATGGCAGTGTCATCTGCGTAGATTGCTACCGTCGTGTTATGTGTAGGTGGGAGGTCGTTAATATAGAGGTTAAACAGTAAGGGCCCTTGTATACTTCCTTGGGGTACTCCTGCCTGTATACCATGTCGTGTCGATTGTTTGCCCTGCACGTCGGTGTTGAAACTCCTGTCCGTGAGATATAAGTGTATGAGACGTACGAGACCATAGGGGAACCCTACGTCACTAAGTTTGCGTATTAGGCCGTTGTGCCATAGACGATCGAAAGCCTTTTCGATGTCCAGGAACACCGCCCCAGTTAGCTTGTTTGTGTTGTATCCGTGTGTTATGTATTCAACGACGCGGAGGAGTTGTTGTGTTGTTGAGTGGTGATTCCTGAAACCGAAATGCTCCGGTCTCAGGGTGTCATTTGTGATGCAGTGCCTGGTGAGTCGTTTAAGTATTACCTTCTCAATGATCTCGCTGAGCGCGCTCAGCAGACTGATGGGTCGGTAGTTTTGTGGGAGGGAGTGGTCTTTCCCCGGCTTCCTGAACATCAGGACCTTGGCCGTCTTCCAAAAGGTGGGAAAGTGTTGGTGCTTGAGTATGGCATTCGTGATGTGTGTTTAGTATTCTACAGCTTTGTCCATGAGCTCCTGGAGGACACGGTTTTGAATGCCATCGTAACCAGGGGCATTCTTAGCGGTGGTATGCATGATGGCCCATTTGATCTCTGCTGTACTAGCTTGTCGGATGTTGTTGCACGCTGGTTAGGCCAAGATGCCTGTGACCTCCTGGTCCGTAGCAAGTGTGAACGCTGGGTCTGAGGGATCCAGGTTCGATGTGAATGACGCTGCGAGTGTGAGGGCCACCAGTTCCGCTTTTTCTTCCGCAGAATATGCTGGTCCGTCGGGCACTTGTAGCGTGGGGGTGTACAGTTTCTCCCTGGTGAAGTTTCGGGCTAGCTGCCACACACCAGGTCACGTGGTGTCCAGCCCTTCGAGTTTCTGGTCCCACTGTTGTGTTTTGAATGTTTGTATTTTTCCCCGGATTATACCCTGGAGCCTGTTAATGTGCTGCTTGAAGTGCTGGCGCCTTGTACGCTGCCAATGTCTCTTGAGGCGGTTCTTCATTGAGATTAGGCCCAGGATTTCCTGGGGCAGGGCCGCACTGTGTTGTTGTGGGGTACGTATTGGTATGGTGTCGGCTATTGCGTCCTGGGCGGTGCCGCTGAGGGTTTCAACTGCCTCGTCAATTTGAGCTGTCTCGTTAATCGCGTGGGTGGGTGGGATGCGACTGTCAAGCGTTTCCTTGAACTGGGTCCAATTCGCGTGCCTGTAGTCTAACATCCTGCGTTGTTCCATGTGCTGCAGTGTTTCTTCAATGTACAGTACAATGGGTTGGTGATTTGAGGGCACATCGTTTTCAACAGCAACGTTGAGTGTCGTTGTTATGCTCTTGATGAGGGCCATGTCTAACACGTCTGGCCTGTGTCCCCTCCGGTAGGGAATGTGCGTCGGTTCGGTCGGCGCTAGTGTGATGTAGTTTCGTCCTAGTGCGTGTTCTATAGTTTCTTGCCGTTGAAGTTTCGTATTCGTGAGTTCCAGTCCGGGTGTTTTGCGTTAAGATCTCCAGCGGCTATTACGCGCGGTGATATGTTGAGTATTGTGCTGATGTCGCGTGTTATAATGTTTTTAGGGCTGTTGTACACTGACACCAGTGTAGTGTAGGCTCCGTTGAACTTGACCCTGACGCCGGTTGCCTCTAGTTTTTCAAGTTCAGGGAGTACTATGTTTGTGTGTTCTATGTCTTTGTGTATGATGATGGTTGTTCCGCCATGACATGCGCCGTCCGGTCGGTCAGTGCGATAGACGCAGTAGCCGGTGAAGTTTAGTTGGTTGCTTGGTTTGAGCTTAGTTTCGCTCAATAGTGCGATAAGGATACACTTACGCTCCATGAGCGCGGCAAATTCCGCCCTTTTGTTGTTGATCCCGTCTGCATTTCAGAACAGGATCCGTGTTAGTGTTCGGTTGTTTGCGTTGGGGACGGGGTGTGGCGTGTTATCCATGTATGGGTGTAAACAGTGTGGTGAACGCTGTTTTTATGGCGGCCCAGTACTGCCCAGGTTGAGCAGACATGAGCTGTGTGAAGAGTGTGGCGACGGCCGCCATGATCTTGTTAAAGATCTGAGCGGTCGTGTGATGGGGGAATATTGTTTCCAATAAACCCTAAAATGTTGTGTTGGTGTTGTGTGTGTCGGCCTGTGGCTCAGTTGTGGTGTTGGCGGCCGCTGGTGCTGGTGTTGGCGTTATGTGTGGCCTGGCGCTTGTGTTGCTGTTGTGTGGAACATTTTGAGGTGCCTGTGTGTCAGACGTGGTGGGGGGTGGAGTAGTGTGTGTGCTGGTGTTGCTGGCTTGCTGACTGCTGGGACCGGTAGGCGACGTGGAGAAGATGTGTGGGGGATGGAATACGCAGCAGCAGTGAGGTTGCACACCTCATGGAAGTCATTCTGATTATCGCAGCTTATAAAGGTTTGATCCTGAAAGGTCGCCCTGGAAGAGAAGAGCCCCCAGTCAGCTTTGGAGATGTTCCTACTAGTTGATCATGGGAGAGGGGGTATGATGCAGGAGATGGATAATACACGGGAGGTGGTCGCTCAAATACGTATCACAAAGATCGTACCATTCAAACCAACGTGCAAGTTAGGTATTACATATAGAGAGGTGTAAATTGGAATAGGTGTTAGTTGTGTCCGAAAGAAAAGTAGGGCTGCCAGTATTGAGGCAGACAGACAAGATTGAGGTGGTTGAAAAGGTCTGCTAACAGGGAGCCTCTCGGGCAGGATGCTGGAGAGCCCCAAAGGGGATGGTAGGTATTGACGTCTCCAGTCAACAAAAAATGTGGGGGTGTTGTTGTTGTGGTCTTCAGTCCTGAGACTGGTTTGATGCAGGTCTCCATGCTACTCTATCCTGTGCAAGCTTCTTCATCTCCCAGTACCTACTGCAACCTACATCCTTCTGAATCTGCTTAGTGTACTCATCTCTCGGTCTCCCTCTATGATTTTTACCCTCCACACTGCCCTCCAATGCTAAATTTGTGATCCCTTGATGCCTCAAAAATTGTCCTACCTACCGATCCCTTCTTCTAGTCAAGTTGTGCCACAAACTTCTCTTCTCCCCAATCCTATTCAATACCTCCTCATTAGTTACGTGATCTATCCACCTTATCTTCAGTATTCTTCTGTAGCACCACATTTCGAAAGCTTCTATTCTCTTCTTGTCCAAACTAGTTATCGTCCATGTTTCACTTCCATACTTAGCTACACTCCAAACAAATATTTTCAGAAATGACTTCCTGACACTTAAATCTATATTCGATGTTAACAAATTTCTCTTCTTCAGAAACGCTTTCCTTGCCATTGCCAGTCTACATTTTATATCCTCTCTACTTCGACCATCATCAGTTATTTTACTTCCTAAATAGCAAAACTCCTTTACTACTTTAAGTGTCTCATTTCCTAATCTAATTCCCTCAGCATCACCCGATTTAATTGGGCTACATTCCATTATCCTCGTTTTGCTTTTGTTGATGTTCATCTTATATCCTCCTTTCAAGACACTGTCCATTCCGTTCAACTGCTCTTCAAAGTCCTTTGCCGTCTCTGACAGAATTACAATGTCATCGGCGAACCTCAAAGTTTTTACTTCGTCTCCATGAATTTTAATACCTACTCCAAATTTTTCTTTTGTTTCCTTTACAGCTTGCTCAATATACAGATTGAATAACATCGGGGAGAGGCTACAACCCTGTCTCACTCCTGTCCCAACCACTGCTTCCCTTTCATGCCCCTCACTCTTATGACTGCCATCTGGTTTCTGTACAAATTATAAATAGCCTTTCGCTCCCTGTATTTTCCCCTGCCACCTTTAGAATTTGAAAAAGAGTATTCCAGTCAACATTGTCAAAAGCTTTCTCTAAGTCTACAAATGCTAGAAACGCAGGTTTGCCTTTTCTTAATCTTTCTTCTAAGATAAGTCGTAAGGTCAGTATTGCCTCACGTGTTCCAACATTTCGACGGAATCCAAACTGATCCTCTCCGAGGTCCGCATCTACCAGTTTTTCAATTCGTCTGTAAAGAATTCGCGTTAGTATTTTGCAGCTGTGACTTATTAAACTGATAGTTCGGTAATTTTCACATCTGTCAGCACCTGCTTTCCTTGGGATTGGAATTATTATATTCTTCTTGAAGTCTGAGGGTATTTCGCCTGTCTCATACATCTTGCTCACCAGCTGGTAGAGTTTTGTCATGACTGGCTCTCCCAAGGCTGTCAGTAGTTCTAATGGAATGTTGTCTACTCCGGGGGCCTTGTTCCGACTTAGGTCTTTCAGTGCTCTGTCAAACTCTTCACGCAATATCGTATCACCCATTTCGTCTTCATCTACATCCTCTTCCATTTCCATAATATTGTCTTCAAGTACATCACCCTTGTATAAACCTTCTATATACTCCTTCCACCTTTCTGCCTTCCCTTCTTTGCTTAGAACTGGGTTGCCATCTGAGCTCTTGATATTCATACACGTGGTTCTCTTCTCTCCAAAGGTCTCTTTAATTTTCCTGTAGGCAGTATCTATCTTACCCCTAGTGAGATAAGCCTCTACATCCTTACATTTATCCTCTAGCCATCCCTGTTTAGCCATTTTGCACTTCCTCTCGATCTCATTTTTGAGACGTTTGTATTCCTTTTTGCCTGCTTCATTTACTGCATTTTTATATTTTCTCCTTTCATCAATTAAATTCAATATTTCTTCTGTTACCCAAGGATTTCTAGCAGCCCTCGTCTTTTTACCTACTTTATCCTCTGCTGCCTGCACTACTTCATCCCTCAGAGCTACCCATTCTTCTTCTACTGTATTTCTTTCCCCTATTCCTGTCAATTGTTCCCTTATGCTCTCGCTGAAACTCTGTACAACCTCTGGTTCTTTCAGTTTATCCAAGTCCCATCTCCTTAATTTCCCACATTTTTGCAGTTTCTTCAGTTTTAATCTACAGGTCATAACCAATAGATTGTGGTCAGAGTCCACATCTGCCCCTGGAAATGTCTTACAATTTAAAACCTGGTTCCTAAATCTCTGTCTTACCATTATATAATCTATCTGATACCTTTTAGTATCTCCAGGGTTCTTCCACGTATACAACCTTCTTTCATGATTCTTAAACCAAGTGTTACCTATGACTAAGTTGTGCTCTGTACAAAATTCTACTAGGCGGCTTCCTCTTTCATTTCTTAGCCCCTATCCATATTCACCTACTATGTTTCCTTCTCTCCCTTTTCCTACACTAGAATTCCAGTCACCCATTACTATTAAATTTTCGTCTCCCTTCACTATCTGAATAATTTCTTTTATTTCATCGTACATTTCTTCAATTTCTTCGTCATCTGCAGAGCTAGTTGGCATATAAACTTGTACTACTATAGTAGGTGTGGGCTTCGTATCTATCTTGGCCACAATAATGCGTTCACTATGCTGTTTGTAGTAGCTTACCCGCATTCCTATTTTCCTATTCATTATTAAACCTACTCCTGCATTACCCCTATTTGATTTTGTGTTTATAACCCTGTAATCACCTGACCAGAAGTCTTGTTCCTCCTGCCATCGAACTTCACTAATTCCCACTATATCTAACTTTAACCTATCCATTTCCCTTTTTAAATTTCGTAACCTACCTGCCCGATTAAGGGATCTGACATTCCACGCTCCGATCCGTAGAACGCCAGTTTTCTTTCTCCTGATAACGACATCCTCCTGAGTAGTCCCCGCCCGGAGATCCGAATGGGGGACTATTTTACCTCCGGAATATTTTACCCAAGAGGATGCCATCATCATTTAATCATACAGTAAAGCTGCATGTCCTCGGGAAAAATTACGGCTGTAGTTTCCCCTTGCTTTCAGCCATTCGCAGTACCAGCACAGCAACGCCGTTTTGGTTAATGTTGCAAGGCCAGATCAGTCAATCATCCAGACTCTTGCCCCTGCAACTACTGAAAAGGCTGCTGCCCCTCTTCAGGAACACACGTTTGTCTGGCCTCTCAACAGATACCCCTCCGTTGTGGTTGCACCTACGGTACGGCCATCTGTATCGCTGAGGCACGCAAGCCTCCCCACCAACGGCAAGGTCCATGGTTCATGGGGGGGGATGTGGGGGTAGCTGAGCAATAATTTGCATCATGTCTGCCCTAGTAACGGCAGATGATGATGGAGTGTAAACGGTACAAACAGAAAATGTGAATGTGGGGAGAGTAATTCGGACGGCAACTGCCTGCAGGCCGTTGTGCAATGTCATGGGATCGTAGTAAACATCATCCCGGACCAGCAACATAACCCCTCTATGAGCCAGAATATCTGCCACAGGGGGTAGGTCAAACCGCACAGAGATATAGTGTTCAAAGTCAATACAATCGCATGGTCGTAGCTTCGTCACCTGGAGAGCTACTACGAGCGGACAGTGCAAGCGTAGCAGCAACTTTAAGTCCTCTCGGTTGGAGCGAATGCCGCGAATATTCCAACGAACAAGTGCCATCGTGAGAAGAAGAAGAAGAAGAAAAAGAAGCAAGAATGGGTCGCCTCGAAGGCCGCTGAGGCCTTGTCTTCTAGCGAGCACTGCTGCCGCTATCAATAGACGGATTGTCATCGTCCATTGGTTCAATAGGTTCATCGGCCATCTTGTTAAGATGGTCGGGAGGGGAGCTTCCTCCGCTGGTGAATGGCCAGATATTCGGCTACCAGCGGTGCGGCCAGGCGAACCGGATGACGGCCTGGAGCGGCAACTGTTGGGTGGCGCAGGAGAAGAAGCGCGCCGTGGCGGAGAAGGAGAAGTTTGCTTCCTATGAGCCTTCTTGGAAGGTCGTTTAGTCGAAGTACTGGTCGATGGCTGGGAGCTCGGTGTACGTAGGGAGTCTTCACGAGACGGTTCCTTCTTGAAAGCCCGCGCAGCTGACTTTTGGGTCTTGGTCTTGGCAGAAGCTGATAATGATGCTTGTGTCTTAGGGGTGACGGGAGGAAGAGGAGACGTTCACCGGGCGATTTTAGCACTGGACGAACGGACGACCGTAGCGCCAGATCGCATATCTGCGTCGATAACTCCCTGGTAGTCCAAGGAGAGGCGAGGACAGTACTGTATTTCCCCGCTGGTAGCAGCGTGGGCTTCCTACTAGCAAAAGGCTTGCAAGCAGCCGAGGAGGACACTTTCTCCTTGACCCGAATTTCCTGTATACAGCGTTCATCCTTGTAGATGGGACAGTCGTGAGAGGATACTGCATGGTCACCCTGACAGTTCACACAACAACGAGACTGAAACAGACAGTCACCCTCATGGGTGTCCCTGCCACAAGTGACGCATTTACCCGCATTAGAGAAAGACTGGCACGTGTGATTAAAACGCTGACACTGGCAGCAGCGCGTAGGTGTCAGGACAGAGGGGCGAACGGAAATAACCTCATAGCCCGCTTTGATGCGCGACGGCAACTGAACACTATCAGAGGTCAAGAAAAGTGTCCGGGTCGGTACAAGGTCATTGTCGACCTTTTTCGTGACCCTACGGACAGCCGTCACGCCCTGCTCAGAGAGGAAAGACTGAATCTCCTCGTCAGTTAATTCGTCGAGTCATCTAGTATATACCACTCCACGAGACGAAATGAAAGTGCGGTGAGCCTCCACCCGGCAGGGGACGTGTACGGGAGTGCACCATCATTAATAAGAACAAGTTAAAGTGTCTTGCACCGACGTACTAAGTGAAACTTTAAAGATTATTCTGTAAATTACGTATAAAGCACTTCGAATGAAGGGTTTTTAGTCATATATCTCGTTATGTCCCTATCTCCTATTAAATTACTGAATAATATCACGGAAAGAGTTTCTGAAGTAACGTTATATATTTCTACTTCTGTACCAGCAGAGCTGCATACTATTTATCAGAGACCAAGGTGAGCGAAGAAACACAGCAGAACCACGAAACTATACGAAGAGCTATACGGTAATAGCGATCGATTACTTAAACACGGTTTGCAACACCAAACATCCGACTATCCTTTATTCATATTACTTTGTGAGCTACAATTTTTCGTGATTCTGGTTCGTATTCACTAAAACTCAGGCGTATGTATTAATTTCTTTTGCTTTTCTCCCTGTATCATTTCGTAACATTACAATACAACGTAACTGAAGACCGAATTGTTTTACTAAAAGTGACCAGTAGATGTGGAGGCCGACCCACAGGGGAACCTCCGTCGTCGGTCTGCTCTTCCACTTGTTAGAGATTAAATGCCGAGAACACAGATAACATCAGATTACGTGTCATACGCTGCCATTACCATTAACCGACACTTCTTGTCACCTTCGTTAAATTTTCTTGCGTTTTAAGCTTCAAAAGCATATTAACACTTGAACGACATAAACGTTTCTAATCATGATTTGTCTACCGAGACCATTTTGTGTGGTGCATCACATCATTTGTGAGGTTCTGGCCTGTGCAACCTGGAAAGGAAAATCCTTTTCGATAAACAAAATTGGAATGGACAGTGTCGTGGAAGAAGGGTGCAAGATGAACACCTACAAAAGCAAAACGATGGTATTGGAATGTAATCGAAATAAATCAGGTGACGCTGAGGGAATTAAATCAGGAAATGAGAAAGTTGAAGTAGTAGATGAGTTTTGCTATTTGGGCAGAAAAATACCTGATAATGGTCGTGATAGAGAGGATAGAAAACGTTTCTGAAGAAGAGAAATTTGTTACCATGGAGTAAGGATTTAAGTGTGAAGAAGTCTCTTCTGAAAGTATTTGTATTGAGTCTAGCCATGTATGGAAATGAAACCTGGACGATAAGCATTTCACACACGAAGAGAATAGAACCCTTTGAAATGTGGTGTTACAGATGAATGCCGAAGATTAGGTGGGTGGATCACGTAACTAATGAGAAGGGTACTGAATACAATTGGGGAGAAGAGAAATTTGTGATACAACTTTACTAGAGGAAGGCATCGTTGTTGCTTGTGTACTTGACTTGTAATCTTTGCTGACATAAACATAAACAAACGCTGGTTGTATGCAATATCATTTGCCTAACATCACTAATATTACAATGTTTGCAGCAAATATGAACTAGAAAAAAGTGAAACCCTAAAAAATATTTCTAAACTTCAGTTTTATACTTAAAGTCAAGAACGTGATATTTCCAGAAATACGCAATACTATAAAATCTGAACGTAAAGGCTATCCATGACCACACACTTAACCATTCGAATTGCAGTTCACGATTTGCTGGAGAATTCTACGATCTGGCATTCTGATGAGGTTTTTTTCGATTTTTCACATAACCTGATTTAAATGTTGAAAATATTTAATTCTGTTTCAGTATCTTCATTTCCAATCACGTAATTTTCGTGGTAACCAAAATTTCATTTCCAAAAAATAATAAAGTAGCCATCATCACTTTATAAAAATTGGTGGTGGTTTCGTTTTGCGGTTTAGGGGCCAATGTTCTATTACAGACGGTTCGAATCTTTATTTTATTTTCGATATCGTCGGCTAAGTAAAAGATGCATTTCATTAGGTGTTTGTAGCAGTTCAGTATTACTCTGATGTGTATGGGCGGTACAACTTGCAATGTGTGGTTTTCATGAGGAACATAAAGGGCAGAAACAACGTTTATGTTGACCTTTATTCCGAGAGTTCGGGAACCTACACAGAAAATTGGAACCCAGGTGACGCAAAACGTTTTTTTGATGTGTGTAAATATGAATCATTATTCTCGTCACGAAAATAGACGCAAACCCGTCATCTGCTGACGAGAAAAGTAGACACAGATACCGGTAAGGTGGCGGGACTGTAATACGATTAGTCGAGTCACAATAAATTGTTAATGTTAGCTGGGAAGACGTTTTGAGTCAACCGAACTAAAAATACAGTAACTCTACAGTAGATACGAAATTTTTGGATGCCGGTCAGGAAGATCACGAACCAAAACTAGCTGGCACACGCATTTTCCGTCCACACACACACACACACACACACACACACACACGCGCGCGCGCCCACACACACACACACACACACACACACACACACAAGCAAGTAATACATCGATTTTCAAAGGAAGCAGAGAGACTTACTATAGCAATCTCAATTCTGCATCTTTGCATAGGTCTTTTAATAAATAATAAAACTCCTTTTGACGCTGAATGTGTCGCGATCGAATTGAGTATCATTGTGCACGAAACGACGCGAAATTTTATGTTTAACTTCTGATACAAGTAATTACTGTAGCTACGCACTTTATGTAATATTGCACGGGGCGTGTTCTTCACTTTTCCATACTGACTCCTGATTCTTCACATCTGGTACAGCAGTTGGAACACTGTCGCTTCGCTCAGCCATTGTTAACGAACTGGTAAGAGACGTCTCTGCAGCTACGAACTTAGCGATCGTGAAATGTAATCAATTATTGTTGCACGTGATATGGCTTCTGGACGACCGTGCCCCATGTCTTGTTGAACAGATGTAAAACCTTGGTATTACGTTCGTCTTACAAACAGGAGAGTGAATTATTCTTTGTGCCTAATCTGTCCCACATTCAGGTCACCGTTACATGGCCCTCATGCTGTTTCCTTGAGTCACCTGTATGGAGACTGCTGCGACTGTCATCGACGTATGAGATCGCATGGTTATTATGATGAGCTTTAGCTTCAATAATATTTCTGCGATATCGCAGTACCTGTGATCTTATGAATAACAATGCAATGTTCCTTCGGTGCATGTTCGGAGGAATATTGCATCGTTCTCTGATACTAGGAAGCGACTTTAATTAAAACGTTCTCCCCTGGTCAGGAATTACATATTGTGCGTACGGGTGGAGGGTGTGTGGCAAGAGTCCCGGCACGGCACAGAATTTCGCTGTTGTCATTCCCCTATGCAGCTGATTTATATTCGTATTCGCAGCTCCGAATAGATCCTGTGTAATAATATTTCTGTTTTCAATAGAAATTATGTAATATATCGAGATGAGGAACCTAAGGGCGTCTATATAGGAACGAATGCATTCTGGCTTCATGGTGGCTCTTTTCACAGACGTTGGATACCAATTACAAGATCTGTATTACAGCTATTGCAGTGGTGTTATATGTGTACACTGCTGTGTATCACTGTGAAGGTACAAGTGCACTGACGAAGAACAGGCCGACTTTCCTCTGGTGTCTAGGCCGACTGAGTGTGGTGCAGGCTGCCAAAACGACTCCGTGCTGACTGTTCCCTCAGCCACAGGGAACACGTCACTGTACTCTGGCGTCGTCTGAGGGTTTTTGCGTAGCACTGTTGTGTTTCGGATCTTCTGTTGATTGCGTATCACACGATTATTTACTGTTGTGAAGATACCTTTAAACAATCGTAGGTAAACGTTGTGAAAAGTTGAATAAATCAACATTACATTATTATTCTATAACAAACGGCTGGTGATCACGAAACCCTTTTTTCTGGAATACTCATAAAATGCACACGAAGAACTTCGCAAATTCGGATTCAGGAGTTTGTATTTTGGGTCTCCTTTCTTATCTACTTCACCTTCTACAGACGTAATTCAAATTGCTCCTGACAGGAAACTAAATTGTATTCACACTGTCAGCTTACTCCGCATAATCTATAGAATGTTTGCTTTGTAGTTTTGTAACTTAACATGTGGAAGCGAGCAGTGGTACTCAACATGAACTAGGAAGACTCTAACCTTAACAGTCATTATTATACCACAGATTCTGTTTTCAATAGAAATTAAGTAATATATCGAGATTAGGAAACTGAGGAAAGATCCTGAAATTGGTACTATGTGGTACGAAACTAATAGTCGATATTCGACAAACGCGTTAACGTCTCTTTAAACTCAGATAATGATTTGTGGATCTACCTTAATGCAAACATATTCGCTTACTTCAAAATGGTTCTGAGCACTATGTGACTTAACTTCTAAGGTCATCAGTCCCCCAGAACTTAGAACTACTTAAAACTAAGTAACCTAAGGACATCACACACATCCATGCCCGAGGCAGGATTCGAACCTGCGACCGTAGTGGTCACGTGGTTCCAGACTGTAGCGCCTAGAACCGCTCGACCACCCCGGTCGGCTATTCGCTTACTACTTCCAAACTAGTTTCAGCGGCAACTCATAAGCACCTGCGGTATTTCTGTCTACACGTTTTATAATTCTTCAGTTTTACAATTTTTTTAAAATTCACAACATGACTCGTCCTGAGACTGACGTACAAGTTTGGGGATATGGAGCAAAGATGACCGCCACATTGAGGAGTGTTTCAGTACTATATATGTTTAAGACCGGTTATCCTATAACATTATGCTCTGTATTCTGCAAAATAATTGTCACGAAGACTGGCACTAAGTCTAACATTAGACACTCGAAATGCACAGAGAAGAAGTTATTAATTACGTTAACTACGCGAATAACGATCTAATTGCAGTCAATCCCAATCCACACCCTAACTACATAACTGTAAGAGTGATAAGAATTATGATAAAACTTCTGGACAAGAACTGAAATCAGGGGAATATGTACACCACCTGTTTGATTGTACACTAATTCTGCGAAGTGCAGAAAAATATTAGCCCTGTCTTTCATAAAAGAAGATAGGGCTAAAAAGGAATTAAATTTCAATTGATCATATAAGTAATTACATGCAGTCCAGAGGATAGTATTTCTCTCCATATAGGAAATTTCCCACAAACTACGCAAAATATAACATCCGATACACATCAGAGTAATATACAACTATAAATACCTAAGGAAATGCGTCTTTTAAATAGGCGACGATATCGAAAATCATGTTGGAAATAAAATAAATATTCGAACCGTCTGTAACAGAACATTGGCCCCTAAACTGCCAAACTAAACCACCACCACGTTTTACAAAGTGATGATGGTTACTTTGTTCTTTTATGGAAGTGAAATTTCGGTTACCACAAAAAAACAACTGACGTGTGATTGGAAATGAAGTTACTGGAACAGAATAAAACATTTTCAACATTTAAATCAGGTTGTGTGAAAAATCCACAAAAAACCTCATCAGAATGCCAGATCGTAGAATTCTCCAGCAAATCGTGAACCACAATTCGAATGGTTAAGTGCGTGGTCATGGTTAGCATCGTTCAGACTTTATAGGATTGCGTATTCCTGGAAGTATCATGTTCTTGACCTTAACTATAAAACTGAAATTGAGAAATATTTTTTAGGGTTTCACTTTTTTGTGTTCATATTTGCAGCGAACATTGTAATGTTACAGATGTGAGGCAAATGATATTGCATACAATCAGCGTTTGATGACATGAACAAAGATTACAAGTCAAGCACATAAGCAACGGTAGTGTGACCTGAGAGATGCACAACAATAGATAAAGGTGCACTTACTCTGTCCAAGGCCTTTTTATTGGTAAGGGTTCCCAAGATAAATCATAGGAAGTGGACACGGCGAATAGTTAATCGGATGTGGATAAAGAACCACACTGCTTTTTCCTAACTTCCTGTGCTTCATAAATGAAGTTGGCGGGTATTTTCTTTCACTCGCGGCAATTTTTTATCCAAAATACGGAAATTAAGATACTGTCGGAAAATACCATCATCAGATAGTAGACAGTATCAATGGAAAATCTATAACCAGGCTTGCTACGACGTACGGCAACGAATTACCAAAACATCTAACGGGTGAGTCGCACACGCTTTAAGGCCACGTCAGCTCAACAGATTGTTAATGAAACCCAATATAGATAAAAAAAAAAGGTAGCTACAGTGATTAAACTGTTGCACTTCGAAATGCGTATCAGTCATGATGGAAATTTGATAATGACAAATCACGCGTTTTTCATTTCATGATTTACAATCTGAGTAGCACACAAAACCACACAATATCGACCCTCATTTCCAGTGTTTGAGCATCTTTGCATGTGTCTCATTATAAATAATATCGTTGAATGTAAGTTCCAAAGTCGCTGAGTCCATATTGAAGTCGTTTTATGAAAGCGGAGCGGTGTACACCGCGTCGGAATTCTGTAGCTTCTAAACTGTGCGCTTTCCACTGCTTAGTATCTTACTGAAACCGTGTGCAACACGTCACTTACCTTTCCGTACTCGAGCCACCTCACGTAGTACGGCTTCCTCTTTACATGGTGCACAGCAACATGATCACCTCCGACACGCTCCGTCATCTTAAAGCGACTGAAGGGATGCGTTTCCGCGGATATGAACTTAGCAATCGTCAATTGTCTTTCATTGTTGCGTGTGCCGTGGCTTCTGCAATGTAAATGACTTTCTATTCGATCCTTACTTGTAATCAAGTAGGCAGCTGTTCATTCGGAAACTTCATTTTTTGTGTGGTAACCACGTATTTCATCTCACTTACCTGATGTGCTTCTTTGAGAATGGTATACGCCTACATCATCACCTAGGAGCTGGCGTCACGGGTTAGGAATAGTGTGAGGTAAAGTCATCGAACTTAATATTTTTGTTACGAACTTTATGTGATCAGAAAGCAATCAGTCACACGTACATTTTAAATATATTGCAGTTTCTGATTAAAAGCAACAATTCCTATTTTCCTTTCATGTTAAAAACGTACCGTACTTCATAATTTGTACTAATTATTACACAAATGACGCCTGGAAGTTAAGATAGCCTTAATTACAGCTATTTACATTAGAATTTGCATTTCGGAAATATTAAGCTGAATGCTTGTAACAAACGCAAAAAATGGCTCTGAGCACTATGGGACTTAACTTCTGAGGTCATCAGTCCCCTAGAACTCAGAACTACTTAAACCTAACTAACCTAAGGACATCACATATATCCATGCCCGAGGCAGGATTCAAACCTGCGACAGTAGCGGTCTCGCGGTTCGACTGTAGCGCCTAGAACCGCTCGGCCACCCCGGCCGGCTGTAACAAACGCATAAGAGAGTCGGTACAAGTGATTGTATTGTCTTTTGACTACATAACGGCAAAATACTTTACTGCAGTCGATGGGCGAAACATCAAGTGCAAAATTTTCATAACAATTGCTGCTGTCGACCGGCAGGAGAACAAGTGCAAGGTATATAAAGATTGTTGTTTCTTGTACCCCCCAGGAAAGTAGAAGTTTCTAAAGAGCCCTGCTGTGCCAAGTTATGAAAAATGGTGTACTTAAATTGCAGCTGAACTATAACGGTGATAGTATTATTGGCCAGACACTTTTTGTTACTGAATGTGCGTCCTGTGTATTTGTCCACATGATTAATAGCTTTCATACATTACCGAGATGTCGCTTACATTCTACCAATTAATGTCTTTCAGTAATTTATGATTAGATCTATCGTGATTATGCAATACTGGGGAATGAAAATTAACTGGCTTCACTCAGTTACTTTTTCATTCTGATGCCAATACTTTACTATACGCTGAAGCCATCAGGGTAACTTTTTATATGAATTCTCTAGGAACGTCACCATTTACATTGAAGGTATCGCTACCTGTATCCTGTTGTTATTTTCGCCAGTTGCGCAATTAACTGAATCATCATGCTCTGTAAGAGCAGTTTTATTGAAAAAATTAAAAGACAAGAAACTATAATGACCATGAGACTTAGTGCTTTGTACCGCACCCTTGTTAAGTACGTGACGGTAGCGAGAAGACAGCTTCAGGCCATGAGTCACGGTTACTGCATGACACATACACTCTAATGCAGCAACTAGATGCAAGTGGTTACGACTGTCGCCGAAAGGAGTCAGCTACTTATGGACTACGAAATTAGCAAGTAGTTTAAAATAATTTGGAAACAAAACTGTAGTTATTATGCTTATTATGACTGTCATTAATAATTATTAATTTGTTTATTAATCTGAATGGTTGTGTGAATCAGAAGTAAGATACTAAATGATAAGTACACGTTGGGGTGAGAACTGTGATGATAATTCACCTTTTCTGTACACTCACAAGGGAATTTTGTAATGTACAGCTAGCTAGGTTATGGGGTTTGGAAAGCAAGAATCGCAGATCGATCATTCTGTTATGTACCCTCTGGTAGAAAGGTGCATCCTAAAACAAAAACAGAAAGGGAGGGCGCAGTACACCTCGATGCCTGCAACTGTCCTGCCTCACTGATTTTCCGTGTAATACCTCTATTACATTTTTGCTTTGCTTTACGTTTCGTTTCTTGTTCACACTTTATTATAGCTTTAGAAAAATTTACAATAAAAAAATGAGTATCTTGATAACATTTTACAATGAAAAAGGGGGAGAGCGAGGATTTTGTGGAAGTGTCGTCGTCTAAGGGTTTCCAGATGTGAGGTGCAGAAGTGGATCACTTGCCCATTGATTCCAGGGACGTTAAGTAGCGAAAAGAAGATCCTGAGTGGCCATCTTCTGCACGTGCGGCTCACGTCGTACGTTTCGCACAACTAAACGACTGTGTCGTCACCGTTTTGGCCTAATTGTAGCTGGTAATCACCTAAGGCTTCTTCTTGTCCACAGTCGATTCGTCTATATGGTCATCACGGTGAAAGGCGGAGAGAAGAATCACATTTTTGGAGTGTAGGACGCCCATGTGGTCTGGGCACATAATCCGATCCTGCTGCTGGAGACTGGGCGGGCAGTGGTCCCTGTGAGTGCCTAAGGGATTTCTCTCTTGTTTTCCCTAACCGTTCCAATCAGGGTCAACTCGTGCTTGGGTAGGAACGTAGTGGCCGGTGGAATGCTAATGTACCAGTTGTCCGTCGTTAGGTATCTTTCCGACCCAGATAACTTGGCTATGAGGCACGCAATCACTTCAGATAGGGACTTGTACGCTGAAAAGCAACCTGACGGGGCTTTCTGCAAGACCACCTCCATGAAAGAAGTGTAGAGCACTTTGGAGTCGCACATGGTGAAGGTCTCGTTGCCGTTCTTGGCCGGCTTTGTCGGAATGTATTGAATGAAAGAGCATCGCCCACGGAAACTCTGTATCACGGCCGCACAAACACGGAAAACCGCACGCGTGCGAAGCGAGGTGCAGCGAGTGCCTGCACAGTGCATCGCTTCAACTCGGCATACTTCGCCTCAGCTCGGCTTGCTAGGTGAGGCCGACGCTTTGCGCTGCCAGACGGCTTAGTCAACATTGGAACACGTAAGCGCAAGACAATTACCGGAATAATGGAACCATCTGCTCCAAAAAAAGGGGAAAATTGTCGAAAGTCAATTTAAACCGGAATGGGAACTCTCCTACTTTATTGTGCGTTGTGACGATAAAGCCAAATGTCTAATCTGTGTTACACTAATTACGTGTGTCATAAAATCGTCTATTGAAAGGCACTACAGCAAATTGCATTCAGAAAAGTATAGTGACATAACAGGGGATGCCAGAGAGGAAGAATTACGGAAGTTGCAAACTCTTGCAGAAGAGAATTCTGTATCTACAAACGAGGTTTGTTACAAGTAGTTTAGTATGTATATTTTGGTTAAAGGTCATGCGAAACGAAATAACATTTGTTTCGATTCCTTAGTTTTCGTTTTCGTATAAATTATTTCTAACATCATTTTTTTTCTATACTTTAGAGTGAAGAAGATGAGGGGTGTTGCGAAAGGATTCTCAGAGTTAGTTACAAAGTTGCTCTACGTTTAGCAAGAGCTGGGAGGCCATTTATGAACGGGTCATTGTTGGACGTAGTAGAGACAATGAATCCCACATTAGCTCCCGCGTACAGCAGAATACCACTTTCCCGAATGACAATACATCGGAGAATCAACGACATCGCTGAGAATTTGCATGAATAACTGGCAGCCAAAATTGAAAACTTCCTAGCGTTCTCCATCGCACTTGATGAGTCCACGGATATTAACGACATGGCTGAGTTAGCAATATTTTTGCGTGGCGTGGACGACGATCTACATGTAACGGAAGAGCACCTGGATATGATTTCGTTGAAGGACACTGTTACAGGGCCGGATATTTTAGCATCTGTTGAAATGGCAGCTGATGGAATATGACTTCTTTGCTTTCCGTAACCACAGACGGGCACCAGCAATGTGCGGAAAGCAAAAGGGTTTATTGGCCTACTGCGGAAAAAAATTAACATGCCGAATTTACCTGTCGTTCGTTGTTTTGCACACCGATAACTTTCGCGCAAAGAGCCTCTTGGTCTTTAAGATGTGATGAAGGTAATGGTGCTTATAGTAAACTACATTCGTTCTCATGGACTCTCATCATCAATTCAAAGAATTTTTGATTTCCTTTGAAGAGGAGTATCCAGATATTCCTTACCACGCTGAGATGCGCTGGCTGAGCAAAGGGAAAGCGATTTCCAAATTTTTCGACTACGCCACACTGTGGCTCAGTTTTTGGAGAGCAAAGGACGTCCGGAGACACTTTTTCATGAACCTGAATGGGTAGCTGATTTAGGATTTTTAACAGACATTATGGCTCTGCTAAATGATTTAAGTCTGAAACTCCAAAAAGAAAACGATATGATCAGCAAAATAAACACTTTCCAGTATAAACTGAAGCTCCTCAAAAACAACCTTTGAGAGAAAAATATGCAACACTTTCCTGAACTAGGTAAGCGAGATATAAATTGTACCTTTATTAAAACAGCCTGATTTTTATAACAGCTCTAATCAAAACGGTACTATATTTTTGTTTGATAGCATCTGTGCAGGAAGGAGCGCGCTTTGAAAAATACGTCGAGATGCTACAATCCCGTGAAAATGCGTTTAATGACCGAGTCCAGGTTATGTTCCGGCATATGACATACAGTTAAATAAAGGCGATTGCGTTACATATGCAAGTGTCACATTACATTAAAACCAATAGTACACATTAAATGTTTATTAAAATCTATCGCATTTTAGTACTTCGAAACAACGGCTTACATTACTTTCATTTTTTAACATTGGCTTTGTTATTGTTTTAGGAAATTACCTACCTGCAGCCAATTCTCGATGTTTTTGTGAAACCTTTTTCGATAGATATTGAAAGTGCGCCTTCATATTTACATTTCGAACTAATTGATTTGTAAAGCGATGTTTACAGAAAGGATGTGTTTTACAATACAAAAGGTTTGCTCCAATTCTACCAGAATTTGCAAAAGGAAGAATTTCCCAAGTTACACAGAAATAATCTTCCCTGCTTCACTGTGTTTGGTTTCACTTGTATATGTGAAAGTTTTTTTTCTGTTTTGCCTTGTACAAAAAGTATATTGCGTGCGAGTATTTCTAATTGTAATTGAAAAAAAAATCTCTCAGAATTGCTGTCAGTCAATCTCTTGTTCCAGATCTTAGTAGCATAATTGCAAATAAAATAATGAGCACATAGGAAGATACATTTGTGTTGAGACCAGATTTAAAATTGTTACCATTACAGTTATTATATAAATCTCTTTTGTACCAGTACAACAGACTAGGCTATCCACCTAGTGTACATTAATATTTGGCAATGGCGAAGACAACGGGGTAAAAGCTTTGAAACAGGTCGAGACAGGCGGCTCAAGCGACACAAGCTAAGGAAGTGAGAGGCAACGCTGTTGCGCAAAGCCGAGGAGTGGGGGGTCTGCACAGTCGTCAGCATAGCGAGCCGTCTTCTGCACTGTGCGATGCACCGTTGCATGCGCCTTGTGCGGCCCTGCTCTACAGTTTCTCGTCAATCGTACGTTGCTGCCCAGGATGTAACTGTCCTGACAGTTCTTCATTGAGACCTGACTGAGATCCCCAATACAGGCAGGCAGAGGGTAGTAATGTTGCCCCTCATCGCGGCAAATCACTCCTGTAAGTCACAGAACAGAGGGGTGGTTTCATTGACGCCTTTATGCCACCCACTGGAGCCTTTTAGTGGGGATTCTGAGTGTCGGTGTGTCTGAAATATTTTGCCGGCCACTCTTTAGGAAACCGGCGGATTTCAGCTCTGGGTGTCTCGGTTCTGACTCCGTCGCAGACTCGCCAATAGGAGAACATTTGTGAGTGGACCGTTGTGGGTCAGAGAGGGTGTGTCGCCTTCCTCAGGGTGGCATTGGGCAGGATTGTGGTGAAATACGGTGCCAACGCGACATCATTAATCCAACTGACAGCTCACTGGAACTTCCCAGCTGCGGCCATCTTTCTGCACTGGACTCGCATCCGGGAGGACGGGGGTTCAATCCCGCGTCCAACCATCCTGAGTTAGGTTTCCCGTGATTTCCCTAAATCTCTCCAGGCAAATGCCGGGATGGTTCCTTTGAAAGGGCACGGCCGACTTCCTTCCCCATCCTTCTCTCACCCGATGAGACCGATGGCCTCGCTGTTTGGTCTCTTCCCCAAAAACAACCCCAACCTTCTTTCTGCATGTGTCAGTACTTTGCTGTTTGAAGCACCGCCGAGCCCGAGGATAGCGTCACAGGGCGACGTGCTTTTGTACCATTACCAAGCAAGTTTGAATGATCACTATTTCGAAACGTCGTAAATCTCTCGTACTGCAATGCCAAAGTTTGTATCCACATTTACGCCAAATTTCAAACTTATTCTGCAGTGTAGTAGCTGAGGAAGTAGGAGACAATTTCGTGTGGCGTGAGCTGCTTAATGCGATGTAATAGCAAAGTAGCCTGAGATATGGCTTGCAGTGTCATCAAGCTGAAAAGATACTGATCCTGCTGTCGGGGTTCGTGGCTAGAATATTATTCGATTGCACTGGCATGTTGTACCTTGGGACAATCATCCTGTGAGACTACTGAAGAAGTAACTAATTATTAATGATCTCAAACTTTTTCAAGATTTTGGGGCCAGTCTGTTTATCTACAGCGTCCAAGTTAATGGCATTTGCGCAAGATTTGTTTCTAATATTTACTCTCCGACTGTAAAAAATTGAAAGACCATCCACTCACAATCTATGAAGAGCGATCAAGGAGACTGAATACTGTGCTTCTACTGCAGGGTACCGCCAAACCGCACAGTGTACAGTTGACAATTACACCTACCCAGATATTTGATTTTGTGCCCAAATCTCCTCTCGGTTATGCTCCTGAGATTGCGACGAGTAATATTTGGCTTTTTGTCTAAAGTTTCGCAACAGCGTTTAGCGAGAAGAGTCTTTTCTTCCCTCCAGTGATTCCCGTTTCTGTTCATGGACCATGTCTCCAACACTCGCCTCTTGAAGACCGTACCAGTGACCAATCTACAGTATCTCTAAGGCATGGTTGGGATCTTAGACACTCGAGTAGAGCTCAAGAGTGTATCGGAGAAGTGCTGTGATTGCAGTGTCACATACAGATCATCCAAATAGTGCTACATTTCTCTGAATAAACAGAAGTCGACCATTCGCCTTTCCTGCTACCGATCTCGCGTACAAGTTCCGTTTGAAGTTACGTGGAAATATTACGCTTTGATATTTAATCTACGTGATTCTGACCAGCAACGCAACAGTAACACTGTATTCGAAAAGTACAGGATTGTTATTCCTGCTCATCTGCGTTCACTTCCAATTTTCCGCGTGTGGAACAAGCTGTCAGTCCTGACACCAAGTAGTATGTCTGTCCGAGCCCCCGCCAGTCCCTCCGCCACGGCACTTCCCCTGGACCGGCGCGTCTTCAGCAGACAGGGGCAGACCGCTGCCCGCCCTGGTCCTCACCAGCTGCGGCGGTTTCCCTGCTCCAGCTGGCATCGTCTCCTCAAGCTATCCAGTTACCCATAGTACTTAGAGTCCACAGGGCAGTAACATGGCAATAAACGGCTTCTCTCTCAACGTTCCAACAATTTCATTTCAGTACAAATGCTCAGCATGTCATTCGAGGAAAGTGAGGTACTACATCTTATGCAGCACAAAGCATTTGACGGCGAGAACAGCTGTTCAATGACCCTTGTTATTTATGTAAGAGAAAATCCACAGGGCTGAATCGTTCAAGATACTGAGTGCATTCAACAGAGTTCTGCGCGTACTACACAGACGTATGATAGTTTTACAAGGGCATCGATGTACCACATTGCGCTACGTTTTACGATTACGTTTCTGATACAAGTTTGAAGTGATCCTTCCTCTAGTTTCA
Source organism: Schistocerca gregaria (assembly GCF_023897955.1). Taxonomy (NCBI): domain Eukaryota; kingdom Metazoa; phylum Arthropoda; class Insecta; order Orthoptera; family Acrididae; genus Schistocerca; species Schistocerca gregaria. Next base: position 683,633 of record NW_026061700.1, on the reverse strand, counting down.
ATATTCCCGCCACCGATTATAAGTCAAACACAGAATCGATATGCAAACGCATCTTACACCTCCTATCTTGCCAGGACTTACTTCATTACGCGTGGGTGCTACACAGCATCGCAATAAGCCCAAAATATTTCACCGGAAAGGCACATAGACGGACGCGTTCTTAAATCTTTACACAAACAAAATCACGTAGTGTCAGATCAAGTTGTTCCGTACGCCAGCTTTGTCAATTCGAAGTACCTACGCGCCTTTCAGTCGAAGCGTTATCGGGCAGATCATAATTAAAGTGATTTTCTTGTCGATGCAACAAGTAGTGATGAACTTGTGTTTCAACGAAGATATGTTAATTAATACTGCACCAAAGGCGGGGGAGAGGGGGGTATACGAGAGGCACTTTGTGCGAGCTTTTTCGAAATATTGCTATCTAGTCACTTACTAGACTTGTGTAGATTTAGAGGAGCTTTTGACAATGTTGATTGGAATACTCTCCTTCAAATTCTGAAGGTGGCAGAGGTAAAATACAGGGAGCGAAAGGCTATTTACAATTTGAACAGAAACCAGATGGCAGTTATAAGAGTCGAAGGACATCAAAGGGAGAGAGACAGGGTTGTAACCTCTCCCCGATGTTATTCAATCAGTATATTGAGCAAGGAGTAAAGGAAACAAAAGAAAAATTCGGAGTAGGTATTTAAATCCACGGAGATGAAATAAAAACTTTGAGGTTCGCCATGACATTGTAATTCAGTCAGAGACAGCAAAGGACGTGGAAGAGCAGTTGAAGGGAATGGACAGTGTCTTGAAAGGAGGGGATAAGATGAACAACAACAAAAGCAAAACGAGGATAATGGAATGTAGTCGAATTAAATCGGGTGATGCTGAGGGAATTAGAGTAGGAAATGAAACTAAAAGTAGTAAAGGAGTTTTGCTATTTGGGGAGTAAAATAACTGATGATGGCCGAAGTAGAGAGGATATAAAATGTAGACTGGCAATGGCAAGGAAAGCGTTTACAAGAAGAGAATTAGTTAACATCGAGTATAGATTTAAGTGCCAGGAAGTCGTTTCTGAAAGTATTTGTACGGAGCATAGCCGTGTATGGAAGTGAAACGTGGACGATAAGTAGTTTGTACAAGAAGAGAAATGAAGCTTTCAAAATGTGGTGCTACAGAAGAACGCTTAAGATTAGATGGGTAGATCTTAAAACTAATAAGAAGGTATTGAATAGGATTGGGGAGAAAAGAAGTTTGTGGAACAACATGACCAGAAGAAGGGAACGGTTGGTAGGACATGTTCTGAGGCATCAAGGGATCACGAGTTTAGTACTGGAGGGCAGCGTGCAGGGTAAAAATCGTAAAGGGAGACCAAGAGATGAATACGCTAAGCAGATTCAGAAGGATGCAGGTTGCAGTAGGTACTGGGAGACGAAGAAGCTTGCACAGGAGACAGTAGCATGCAAAGCTGCATCAAACCAGTCATAGGACTGAAGACCACAACAACAACAAGTGAGCATAAAGTACCCCCACATCCTGTTTGTAGTACGGTACGTTGTATGAAGGTATGTTGCTATTGTTAAGTGTGCTAAGAGATGTTAAGTAGGCTCCACAACCTGGAAATATCAGAATGTCTTTAAAAAATATGGTGCTGATACAGCTCAAAAATAAATTATGAATTGTAATAATTTTTTTGATTCTAATTTAGGTTGGATATTAAGTGCGCCAAACCTATCGCCCTTGTTTAAGCGTGTTAGGAAAATTCGTTGGTATTAATACTGCCAAATTTCTCACCAGATGTGAGCAGTCACTTGATCGGAAGCCACTTGAAGTGAGAGCTGTGCTAATGCAATACTTTTGTTGTATTAACGAAGATATGTTCGTACTTTGCAAGAAATACAGAACCGAGGTCATTGTGTCAAGCAGGCACAGAAAGGGGCAAAATATATTTATTTAATGTACTGCAGCGTCATTCATTAATATTTTAAAAGCACCCAGATGTGATTAGATATTCTTCTTATCAGCATAGCAAGTTCATTGTCAGGCCCTAACCTACACCATAGGCTTATATAGACAGGATAGATGCAGAAATAGAGAAGTTATTACAGCAGCGTGTCATTGGAAACACGGTTAGTTCCTACAATAATCCGTTAATTATCCCAAAGAAAAGAGTCGGAGTTCTATCGTCCACTGATTTTAAATAATGGTATTGGCAGAAACGGTTGAATCCGTCGTGGCCAAGGAATACATCTTTGTGTAATGCCTCCTGTCATTACCTTCACAAACTGCCGCTTAGACTTACCATAAGTTCGGGTACTTCCATTAGATGTTTCAGTATTCTTTTTCGTTCTGATTTACGACAAAGTGTATGAACGTACCTTCATGATATCTTGAAAGCAGAAAATAGTTGGCACAGGCATATTGATGTGTTAGATTTGTAAGCGTGTTTGAAAATTGTAGGGTGCATGGTAACACAGAGAAAACATAGCAAACATTCCGTTGTGGGAAGATGCAGAAGCCCCACATACTAAAATCTATTTTGGACATACTTGGTTTTTCTATTCCAAGGTGTGATTTGTCAGTTTCTGTTTTGACACATTATAAACGTTTTATGAACTTAAATATTTTGACTACTCCATGTGTTTGTGGACAAATTAGTAAATATTCCCCATGTACTTGGGGTGCCAGGTGATAACTGACTTGTAGTGTGAAACACGTTTTTTTATGAGGCTTCTCTCTTAACACAACTTGATGTGAGTAAGGATCTTTCGGTTTCCTTGAACAGTTGTAGAACTGGTCTTCGACTTCAAACTCTTCAAAGAGCTATGTTTTTATGTGTCATCTGACTTGTTTTTAGCTATGTTGTTATGTGTCATCTGACTTGTTTTTGAGAGCTGAGTGCTCACAAGATGTGAATGTTACTATACAGTTATTGAATTAGAACACTGATGGATACATGGGGATTTAACAATCTCGTTTTTATCCGTTCGTTTAGGCGACCAAGGTACCCATGCACCACAGAGCGTTACAGCTTCTGGTGAATTAAATCATGGATGTTTAATCAGATAAGCTCTGATTGGATTTCACAGTTAATAAAATCCGAGGAAAAAATGTATTACTGCTGATCCTCTCTAGCGCTGCATAATGAGACCAAGGGGGATTATAATGGGAATAGGTTAATTTTCTTTTATTTGTAGGATTTCTTTCCGAAAGTTTTATTACACGTTCACTTGCCAGTAGTGGTAAGGAATGGTACAAGAATCCTTCTTGGAAGGGGGTGAATTTGAAGCGGATGTTTCACTTCATTAAAGCAATTTGACTACACTAGGTAGTTGAAAATGGCATTTTCTTTATGAGAAAGTAATCAGCAATTAGTGTAAGGCGACTTTTATACAATCTTTATTCTATATGTTAACGAAGTAGCAGGAATTACAGATTCTGTAAGCTAGAGCTTCACGGAAATCTTGCCTGAAAGGTAAACCTAATGACTCTACCACAGTTCTGTCTATATCTGCGATGAAAAATTACTATCCTACCACTTACGTTACAGGAGATTTTCAGTGCCTGGTGTTTGAAAATTAAAGCACTCTAACACAGTGGACTATGCGCTGGGCTATACTGAGAAGGTAGCTACGAAATGCAAGAGGTGCGATAAGTCAAAAAGACCACTAAGATAATTCACACTGTAATACTTTGCAGGTGAAATATCAAAAGTTAACAAGCAAGATAAATTCATTGCCTGACCAGTTTTTCCTTGTTTTTGCGGAACCAGTTTTGGTAATGTGAGTGGAGCAATGTAATGCTGAGGACAAAACTGTGTTGTGCCCTAGAACAATGTACCGAAATATGGAAGTTGTCTGTCACATTTTCACTTTTCATTTCTGAATTTCGAGGATTTGCTGAAAAGTAATGAGTACACACTTTTTATGTGAATCCTCTGAAATGAATTCCGTATATTTAATGTGAAGATAATGTATTTCAGATGTGTTTAAAATGGCTTTCATTGACAAAGTTTCATGAGCAGCTGTGTTTTTCTGAAAATATGTAAATAACGCAATGTTGTAGTAATAACTTACAATTTGAAGAGACTAGGGGGACTACTTTTCACAATAAAACGTATGGTGTTGTATATAAATTGTTGTTTATAAAATACTTCCCTCTCGGTGAAGCTAACGTGTGTGTGTGTGTGTGTGTGTGTGTGTGTGTGTGTGTGTATTAATTGTATTGAAATGTATATATTTGTATTTTTCGTCTCATGAATTGTAAGTTTTCAGTATCTGGCAGCTCAGTGTCAACGTCTCCCGACATTTCAGTCAACGCTGTGCAAGGTGTTCATTGCATGTTCAGTATTAAAGTGTAAAGTTAGAACTAACAGTACGTCTACATCTCCAGCTACAGCCACAAGTCGCTGTATGGCGCACGGTGGAGGGAACCTTGTACTACTGGTCGTAATTTCCTTCCTTTTTCCACTCGTAAATGGAACGATGAAGAAACGACTGTCTATATGCATCCGTGGCGGCCACTAGTTTCTTTTATCTTGCCATTGTGACCGTAATCGTAATGTATGTGGTGGTAGTATAATCGTTCTGCAGTCAGCTTCAAATTCCGGTTCTTTACTTTCTTTGTCACGAAGCACCACTGAGAAGTTTTAGTCTTCCCTCAAGGGATTCCCATTTGAGTTTCCAAAGCAACTCTGCAATACCTGCAAAATGATGACAGGTATCGAAAACAAGTCTAAGCGGCCACGTCAGAACTGCTTTCTTTTTTTTTTCTTCCTTTAATCGAACCTTTTGGGGATCGCACACAGTTGAGCAGTACTGAAATATTCCTTGAAAAATGAGCTACATTTTCCTAACATTATCCCAGTAACTCGAAGTCATTCATTCTCCTTCGCTGCCACGGCCCTTACGTGCTCGTGTCATTCCAAGTAGATTTGTAACGTCACCCATACATATTTTATCGACGTGCACACCACTCATGCTGTATTGGATTGTTTTTCCTTCTCGTCCGCATTAACTTACATTTTTCAACTTTTAGATCGTGCTGCTGTTCGGCACATCGACGTGAAGTTCTGTCCAGTTCATTTTGTATCCTCCTGTATTCGCCTAACGATGACGCCTTCATGTACACCACAGCGTTACAAGCAAACAGCCGCAGATTTCTGACCACCATGTCCACCAGATCATTTACATATATAGAGAGAGTCATAGTGCTCCTGTCACACTTCTAGGACGCGCTCCTGACGACACCTTCCCTCTGATGAATACCTGCCGTTGAGGACAACTCACTGTGTTCTATTACTAAAGATGTCCTTGAGCCACTCACGAATGTGTGAATATAATCTGTATGCTCGGACTATATCATTCTGCAGTGGACACTGTTCCAAACAATTTACGAAAATCTAGGAATATGGATTCTATGTGATTTTCACCCATAGTTTACAGGAAATCATGTGAGAAACCAGTAAGCCGTTTTCTGCACGAGCGTTGCTTCCTAAATCGGTGCTGGTTTACGGAAAGTAGCTTTTCTGCCTCAAAGAAATTTGTTATATTCGAACTGCGAATACCCTCAAGAAATCTGCAGGAAACTGTTATTAACTGTATTGACCAGTAATTTTGAGTGTATTGACCAGTAAATTTGCGGCTCCAGTCATTTACTCAAATTGTACACATGACCCATTCGAGCTTTGATCGCAGATAAGGGAGGGTTCCGCAATAAATTCAAGCTAAGCAAATTTCAAATGCCGAACGGTCCTTGCTATAAAAATAAATTGTGCTTCCATCCGGTCCACGCAGCATGTTTAAACTCTTTCAGGACGTATGTATCACTATCCTCCACTCGGGAGTCTGTGCGACACTCAAACGATGGTACGTATATACGATTCTCCTGAATGAATGATTTCTTAAAGGAAAATTAAAATTGCAGTCGGGAAAGAAACCGTCGACTCGCTTAGTGGTTACTATATGACGATGGAAATTGTTGTATGCTTAGTGGCTCGACCTTTTTCTACATGCACGAGTTGTTAATTTTGCCTGTCAATATTTCCGCCTTCTTTTTCTAATCGAGAGGCTAACAGTCTCTGCTTCCTGAGCATTTTCTGAATGTTGTTATTAAACCACGACGGGTCTTACGCGCTTAGTCACCACATGCTACTCCAGAGCGCGATTTGCAGCCAGATTAGTCTTGGCCCATGATACATCTACGCTTATCGTATTGGAAGTAAGAGCAGTTGTTTTATAGTCCATATGGAATGCTAAGAACTGTTGATCCGCCTTTTTTAGTTTAAAGAACGGTCCTAGCTTTCTTGATCGACTGAATTTAAACTTTGTATTATTTCCAGCTAGTCGGTTCAGCACCAATTACTACGGTATGTTGTTCTATGCGCTTCAGTCTGGAACCGCGCAAACGGTACGGTCGCAGGTTCGAATCCTGCCTCGATCATGGATGTGTGTGATGTCTTTAGGTTAGTTAGGTTTAAGTAGTTCTGAGTTCTAAGGGACTGATGACCACAGATGTTAACTCCCATAGTGCTCAGAGCCATTTGAACCATTCTTTTTAAACACCTAATGTGCACCATACCCAGTTACTCCTAAATATAACTATCAATGCCAATTTTGAGCACTCTAATTAAAATCTATATACAAATGAAATAACAGTTATTTGTAAATGTTGGCCATCCTGAGTGAACGAGAATTAAAAATAAATTTGATGTTCAAAATCATTAAATATTCTTTTATATTTAGTCAACAAATTTTCAGCAAAACATTTTGATAGGAAACGCATCAGGGTTTTTTTCTGGTGGTGCTCTCTTTGTTTCATTTCAGCCCACTTTTTTTTTAGTCAATATGGTTTTTCGACTGCGACTCACCCATCTCCTTCTTCTGGCAGCCTCTAGGCAACAATTTCTGCAGATGGTTCAGTTGCAAATAACAGATCTCCTCATTTTCTTCTAGATGTGCTCAAACAGATAACAATAGTATTGGCCAGGCAAATAAAACCGACTGCTATTCAGCTGTCCTCACAGGGCAAGCAAATAACGTTGACAAGTTGTATATAGAGTTAGTATTTGAGGAACAAAGCTGATTGAAGAACAAAACTGAGACATCTGCTAGCGGTCTCCTGGTCCAGCTCCAGCTGCTAAGGCTGTCCAGGAAGCTGTGGCTGGACAGCACGGCGCGGCCTCCCCGCCGCTCCGGATGGCGATCAGAATTTGAGTGAGACGCAGGTCACTCAGGAGGCAGGAGCTACGCTATATTTCACGCCAGCTTGCCTGCTGAATTTATCGATTTTCATTGATTTTTCAAATATTAACCAGTTTAAAAAATTCCTAATTCTGGTATAATCTAAATGAATAAAATTGGTTACCATAGATATGCAGTTTTTTTGTTTAAATATTTTCGGTAGGTATTATTCTGTGTCGAGACTCACATCTAAGTTTTTTCTTACTGTACATGAGTATATAGAGGACTGTGTCTTTTGATACCTTATCATTAAACGTACCCGCCAAAGTCATTGGTGTCTTTTGATTTGTAACTATTTTGTCCAAGTATCATGTTGATCACATAAGAAGCATAATGTGTTACGAAATTAGGGGGGTTTCAATCAGTACCTCCTCTGCTGAGTAACTCGATTACAGTAAAGAGAAGGGTCATAAGCTTTCAAATAATTATCTACTGGTTCTAAATTCCAAGCTTCTTGTGGAAACTTGTCGTTTCTTCCGTTTCCCATATACAGGTTATAGAGCGTTATATGATCATATATTGACAATCAGGAAACTTGAGGAGAGAATCACTGCTCGGAATAACATGAAATTTGAGTAACATATTATTGATGCAGCGGGGAAAATGTCATGGGAAAAAAAACATTTAACGAAAATCTGACCAATAGATGGCGCTGTAAGCGTCAGAATCTGCACACCAATAGAGGCATTGCACACGGCCCTCCCACAGTTGCGATTCATCTGTTAACGATAGCCGATTCTAGTTAAGACCCTCACAGCTCCATCTAGTGGGAATATTCGTCTCCATGATGTTTCCCCCTGTGTAAATAATATGTTGTTCAAATCTAGCGTCAAACTGAGCATTGGTTTTCTTTCTACGGCGTTTTGAAACTGAAAATTTAATGACGGACATCCTATGTATGTATGTATGTATGTATGTATGTATGTTTGTTCGTTCTACAGCGGTTCCTAAATCACTGTCCCGATTTCAACTTCAATTTTTACAAATATCATTTACGATCTGGAGAGAAATACTGTAGAGTTAAGACCTGCCAGTCTCCTCGTGCAGTGGGGTTGGTAACCAAGAGAGTGAACGGGGGAAGAGGAGACTGACACAAACAGGGGAAGGAGGAGTTGTGAAGAGAGAATGGGGAGGCAGAAATAGGCAGAGACTGGGGGATTGCGGATGATGATGTTTGGTTTCTGGAGCGCTCAACTGAGGATGGAGGAAGTGGTTAGGGAGCAGAGTCCAGGGTAGGAGGAGGGGGGGGGGGGGGAAGAAGGTGGCGGACAGAGAGAGCGGGAAGGAGGAGATGAGGAGATGGATGCTGACAAGATTGGGATTAACACATATGTGGGCAATACCAGGTACTCAGTAAGTTCATTATAATTGTTTCATTGGCAAAAATTCAGGAACGATCGAAAGCCAATTTTAGTGTTCAGTACACTATCGGTCTAAAATCGTGTGATAGACTCTTACTTCTATTTTGCTTCGTCTTACATAACAACTGGTTCCTAGACAATAGTCGACTCCAACGATTATATGTGTAGGTAAAGTTGATCTTCGTATTTTGGTATAGTTTGACCAATCACCACCACTTCCATGTTTCCAAGATCGTAATTTTATAATTTAAGACGGAAAGTCTTTGTAGAGGTCTACGATCATGATGCATTGATAAAAAATGTCAGTTTGCTCAAACGCGTTATCAATTTGAAGAAACAAAGTGCGAGCTAGACTGTCATTATGAAATTTGTCATAAGATAAAGGAAAGAACACTGCGTACACATTATTTTACGTGACATTAAAAATAAAGTTTACCCATTAACTGATGAAAGAAAATTTCCTTCCAAATAAATTTGAAAAGTATTTCATCGTATTAAATCAAATGGAATACGATAATAGCGAGTATAAGAGCATTTTGGTTATATCAGGTTCTAGGCGCTTCAGTCCAAAACAGTGCGACTGCTACGGTCGCAGGTTCGAATCTTACCTCAGATGTTGAGTCCCATAGTGCTCAGAGCCATATGCACCATTTGAAAGTAGTTAGTTGTACATTCGCTACCAGGTTGCGCCCACAATAAAAGAAAAACATGTTCTTGTATTAATGTAGACTAACAGGCACAAACGTAAGTAAAATGAAAGTTACATTAAAAATACTGTTTTCGTTCGTCTTTCCATACTTCAGTAAACAATAATTAACACATAACAACGATAAATATACAAGTTAAGCAAATTCTAATTGACTTGAGGAATAAAAACTATCAGACAGCTCTACAATAAAACGACATAACATTTTTCACATAAAATGAAAATGACTTTGATTAGGAACCCAACATTACATCATGTAATGCATTAGGTGCTGCAGAGTCCAAAATTTGCAGTGACAAAGAGATGGAGTACAATGGAAATCCCCCCTAAGTCAAAGTTCAAGAAGAAGTACTGCTTTGGAACATTAAATACAAATTCTCTTCTGAAACTTGGGAAAAAGAAAAAAATGGAATTATTTCTACAGAAGGCTCATATATAAAAGTTGGCAGTGGAGGAAACAACATTTTTAGACAGGAATGTGTTTGATAGACAACATTAGAATTTAGAAAGGTAACCCAATAATAAGAATAGTGGAAAACATGCCAGTGTTTGTTTTGCTTACATAAATTGCTGTTTCATTGTTGGTTGTATAACAGAATTTACGTTTACATCAGAAAAAAATGCATGCTAACTGCAAAGCGCAAATTTCCATGCACCTATAACTCATGACAACGTAAGAAATTTGCAGGATGTAAATCAGTTTTGAGATATTTTAGATTCTGAAACCAACGTTAAAATACTTCTCGGCGACTTCAACTTCCAGGCTGGGAAGGAAAAGAAGTTTAAGAATATTGTAGACGAATATCCAGCACACTTATTATCAAACAGAAATGGTGAAAGACTGATAATGTGGGTAAAACGTTGCACTTAAAACTGACGCCTGCACATTTTCGCAAACTACCAAGGAAAGCCAAAAGTTAGATATCTCCAAATCCAAAAGTAGTAGAATATCAACTGGATCACACAGCCACATCTAACAGGCGTTTCATGGCAATCATTGACGTTAAAGCCATCAAATGTGGGGAATTTTATTGACGCCATTAGATCGCTATAATTAAAATGCGATTTCTCCCCTTTAAAGACAATAGTACAACCAAGAAAGTAATCAGATAAAGTGCACTACAACCAATATTACAACAAACCAAGTTGATTGTACCTGCACTCCATGCCAAACTGCCGTAGCGCGCACAGCCACACAAACGCAACGGTCGGCTGCCGCGACTAAGTTGCGCGGCGCCTGCTTCTTAGTGCCGGCGCGTTCCGCCAGTCAGCGCTATAGGCGTTCCGTCCAAACATTCAATCAGGCGCGAACTACGTACGCGCAAGGACCTTTTTCCTGTGCGGACCTTTTTCCGGTGCGGATGGTCACGCTATGATACCACCATCCGCCAATCAGGGATCATCAACGGCCGCCAATCGTCACTTCGGCATCCTCGGAGGAAGACTGGACCCGCCGTGTTAAATAGCCGGAAGAAAGGGAAACAGGCTTCTTTCGACCAGCCGCGGACTGCCGCCCGGAAGATACTTTGCCGCGACGTACAGATGCCTCGTCTTCGCTCCGTCGTCCATAGGCCCCGGACTCTATGCCCGGCTACTTCCTTGACATCCGCAGCCAACAAAGGAATGTAAATTAAGTTCAGTTGCTAATATTTCAATTCAAGAAGGTGGCATATTCTTTGGCTTGTTATAAAATTGTGGTAGGAGAAGAAGCCTTTTGTTCTCGAAGAAAGATTTTTTTTTTTTGCAAAATTAAGTGGTGGCCTTGCTCCGCCTAATAAAAATTTTTTGTTCGCACATGGGTGTTAATCTGTGCATATAACACAGTTTGCTGGTATGAGGAAAGTTTCCAACCGATTTCTCATACACAAACAGCAGTTGACCAGCGTTGCCTGGTGAAACGTTGTTGCCATGCTTCGTGTAAGGAGGAGAAACGTGTACCATCACGTTTCCGACTTTGATAAGGGTCGGATTGTAGCCTATCGCGATTGCAGTTTATCGTATCGCGACATTGGATCTCGTCCAACACATGCAGCAATGATTGTTAGCAGAATATGGAATGGGTTGGTTCAGGATGGTAATACGGAACGCCTTGCTGGATCCCAAGGGCCTCGTATAACTAGCAGTCGAGATGAGAGGCACTTATCCGCATGGCAGTAACGGATCGTGCAGCCACGTCTCGATTCCTGAATCAACAGATGGGGACTTTTGCAAGACAACAACCATCTGCACAAACAGTTCGACGACGTTTGCAGCAGCATGGACTATCATCTCGGAGACCATGGCTACAGTTATTCTTGACGTTGCATCACTCTCTGGAGCGCCTGCAATCCTGCGATGGTGTACTCAACGACGAACCTGGGTGCACGAATGGCAACACGTCATTTTTTCGGATGAATCCAGGTTCTATTTATAGCATCATGACGGTCGCATCTGTGTTTGGCGACATCGCGGTGAACGCTCATTGGAAGGGTGTATTCGTCAGAGCCATACTGGCATATCACCCTGTGTGATGGTAGGCGGTGCCATTGGTTACACGTCTCTGTCACCTCTTGTTCGCACTTTGAACAGTTTACGTTACATTTGAGATGTGTTACGACCCGTGGCTCTACCATTTATTCGATCCCTGCGAAACCATTTGAGCAGGATAATGCACGACCGCATGTTGCAGGTCCTATACGGGCCTTTCTGGATACAGAAAATGTTCTACTGCTGCCCTGACCAGCACATTCTCCAGATCTCTCACCAATTGAAAACGTCTGGTCAATGGTGGCCGGGCAACTTGCTCGTCTCATTACGCCACAGCTGTACTTGCACACGCCGTCCAAGCTATGTTTGACTCAATGCCCAGACGTATCAAGGCCGTGATTAAGGCGAGAGGTGGTTGTTCTGGGTACTGATTTCTCAGGATCCATGCACCCAAACTACGTGAAAATGTTATTACATATCAGTTGTAGTATAATATATTTGTCCAATGAATACCCTTTTACCATCTGCATTTCTTCTTGGTGTAGCTATTTTAATGGCGAGTAGTGTATACATATTCCTCTTAATGTACTAGGTAAATTAGGCAGATTGCCTATAAAGATTTAGGATTAAAGATTTCTTTTTCTCTGCTTGTTGTGTTACATATAAGAATATTATTGGAATACTTGGGTGTTCTTTCCTTGAGCTACACCATTTTTTTTCTTTTTTAATAATGATGGAATATTGATGTTTAAGTGTTCATGCCATGAGCTGCACTCCAATAATGATTAAATTGATGATTCTTCTTAATGGTGTTCTCTGATAATGTATATTTTGTGTAATATTGTACCCTTTTTAGGAAAATCTGTCTTACCTTGTGCCACATAATTGGAGGTGGCTGTGGGAGACTGTCAGAGAAGCCTTACACCTAAACCATTTTTTTTTTCACCATTAACTTAAGAAGGCAGTATCATAAGCAGTCTCTTAAGTAGTGTGCATGACTAAAACATCAGAAAAAAGGTAATCTGCCAGGAAGTTTCATATCAGCGCACACTCCGCTGCAGAGTGAACATCTCATTCTGGTACTTTTTTCCTGTTTACAGGTTAATAACCACATTTACGGGTTCTACTATTTCTGCAGTCACCCTCATCATTGCATTTTTATCTCAGAATTTCCTGTGATACGTTAAATTTCCCTAGTCACTAAGTTATATTGGTCCTAGTAATTCTGACTTTATGGTCGCATATACTATAAGTACATTTTTCTTCGCTTTGGGCGTAGCAGTTCTTGACTCAAGGTGAATGCCGATTGATCAATGATCATTTTCTTTACAGATAAAAGTGCACAGTCTTTATTAATCATTCTCAAATCCTTTACTGTAGACATACGCGTTGTTTGGTATATAGGTCATTTGATACATAGTTTTATGAATCCCTGAGGGTGCTACAGAACCTATAACAACTGTGTCTTTACTCTATGATTCTATTTGTCTAATATCTGCTCGTACAGGTTCAAAAGAGCCATAGTTTGAAATAGTATTGCTATTTATGCACTCTTTCTCCTACTGAGTTAGCTTTGATGTTTATGCTATGTAGAACTAGGCCGTCTTGAGCCAGAATGATGTTTGCTGTCACATTAGCAATTAAGTTCAGCATTTAATTCATGTAAAACCAGGCCACTGTGAGCCTCAAGAACAACAAAACTGTTCTTTAAGGTCAGCAATTATTTCTTCGTAAAGCTTGGCCTCTTTGAGCCACGAATATAATGTAACATTTTATAGCTATCAAGACCAGCATTTATGTGTGTAGGAAGGCTACTTGGAGCCTCTGATATTTTCTCTGCAGTTGTTTTCGTTATTAAGATCTGCATGTAGTCCATGTAGGTCACATGTCACAATATTGCGTAAACCAGTCCACTGAGATCCAACATTCTTATTTTCATGACATTTTATGAGGAATTCATGTAAGCACATATGTCAAATGGCCATGAGAGCCAAGAACCTTAAATTTACACTACAGTTTTAGGTAGCCATGCACTCATGCCTACTCTATAATGGCCACTTGTTGCTAACCTATGACCTTCCATTAATATGTATACTTAATATAATGGCCACATGCAGCCATGCCATGAGTATTTCTTATTAGATTCTTAAATATTTTGTCAGGATGTTTACTATATAAAATGAGCTTTTAGCCATCTCACTATTTTTCTAATATACAGGGTGAAAAGTATTTAAACCGACAAACTCTCGGAGGTTGTAGCTGACATCAAAACAAATATTTTTTCTTAATGTCATTTTTTTTCCTATGAGGAATATTTAAACCGGTAGAGGAAGATTTCTCTGGCGGCAAATTAATTAAACCAACAAACACTTTTACAATTTTTATGACCAAGAGACAACGCATTAACACAAGCCAATTTCAATTACAATAGATTTTCACAAATTCACCCATTCACACGTAAACAAAGGTTACACCCTCAGATCATGTACTGTCGGACACGGGCAAAAACCCCCCAGGAGTATCCTGAATTGTTCCTGCTGCTGCTACTATCCGGGCAACCAGATCCTCTTTTGATGCGCAACCTTGTTTATGCAACTCCTGTTGCATCTCTCCCCACATAAAGTCGAGAGGGGACAAATCTGTGAATGGGGCAGGCCATGGTACAGGACCACCTCTGCCAATCCACGTTTCTGGAAACCGTCGGTCCAGGAATCGATGCACTCCAGGACTGAAATGTGTCGGCGCCCCGTCATGTTGGAACCACATGCATTGTCTTGTAGGGAGCGGGACGTCTTCCAGCAAATCTGGCAATGCTCTGGCGGGAAAATTGCAATGGTGCCTGCCATTTAATGTCCTAAGTTAGCAGATATGGCCCAATTAAACAGTCCCCAAGAACACCGACCCACACTTTAACGAAGAACCACACTTGATGAGCGATAGTAACTGTGGCATGTGGTTATCCTCACTCCAAACATGCGAATTGTATATGTTGAAGATTCCACCACGCCCTAACGTTGCTTCATCGGCAAACAACACAGAGGATGAAAATGTACGTTGCATTTCATACTGTTCCAGGTACCACTGCAAAAACTGGGTGGATAATCAACGGGTTCTAGGTTGCGGACACGCTGTAAGTGAAATGGAAGTAACAATTGCTCTCAAAGGACTGCTCCTACATTCGTCTGATAAATCAGCACTCGTGCAATTGCACGTAACATGGTGACGAAAGGATCCCGCTCTACGTGCTGCAATACAGCTTCCTCAAACTTCAGTGTTCTTACCATGCGATGACATCACTGTCCGGGTAATCTGCTGAATGACCCGGTCTGATGCAGATGTCGGTACACAGCAGTAAAGGTTGTATGATGCAGGATACTGTGATTAGGATGTCGTTGTTGATAAGCCCGCTGTGCAACTCGTGTGTTGTGGTGCGCTACGTAGTACACACCAACCATACCAATATACTCACTCCAGGTGTATCGATCCATTAGTAAACAGAGACAGTGCACTATTACACTGGTGGACAGCAGTTGCCTACAGCTGAAGAGCGTAATACGGCCTCTAACAACTGAAGAGCGTAATACGGCCTCCACCAGTTTCAATAATCCTCACAGAAAAAGATGACACTAGGGAAAAATAATTGTTTTCATGTCCCCTACAACCTCCCAGGGTTCGTCGGTTTAAACAATTTTCATCCTGTATTTAACCAGGCCACTGTAGGTCATTATGAAGGGTTATCCATTACCAATAATTTGTCTTGCCTTGTTTCCTTAACTCTTTGTTTTATTTGCTTACAGGTAGACTGTTGCCACACTTCTCGTACATTATGACCTGTCAATTCTATACAATATAATAACACTAGAGCTTAGTCAAGTTCATGGTTTTGTTAATATTACATCTTTACTGTTCACTGTTGCCACATTTATTAGAAGTTGCCATATTTCAACACTCAGTTTAGGCTGATTTAGAACTTAGAGACATTTTGTTACATTTAATAGGATATGTTCCGCTACCTTACCTGTCTTGCTGCTTCCCACCTTCCATCATCCAATTTCTTCTCTCTGCTCATGGCATTGGAGCTATTGGATATCAGTATTAATACTTCAGTGAGGCTATGCTCAATATGGATAGTTGAAGAATCTTCAATTTCAAATGTAGTGATGATAATCACAATAATGATGTACTGAGAACAACCAACTTCGGGTGTTGGTAAATATGGTGGCATGTTCCAACTGTACCCCTATACTGGAGTGAGACTATAGTGACTTGTTCAGCTGTTCTTGGACACCGGACAAACGTGCTACGGCTAATGCACAGATGTGAGAGTGCAAAGAGCAGGACTTTATAATGCAGCCACGTCTACATGGTTTTAAGTTTCAGCCATGCACCAACCTTCCCTTAACTATTTCCTCATTACATTCTTGACAACTAGGGATATACTTTACTCTTAGGTTCATTGTTATGCATCTTCTAGCAACATGATTTTAGAGAATTTTGTGTAAGCCAAGACCCGAGTTTAAATAATTACTTACGCACCAGGGCACCAGCTTGCTCAAGAGGTCAGTGATTTGTACTGTCTTTAGGATGATATTGCAATGATAATATAATACATCTACATCCACATACATACTTCACAATCCACCATACGGTGCGGTGCGTGGCGGAGGGTACCTTGTACCACAACTAGCATCTTATCTCCCTGTTCCACTCCCAAACAGAGCGAGGGAAAAATGACTGCCTATATGCCTCTGTACGAGCCCTAATCTCTCTTACCTTTGTGGTCTTTCCGCAAAATGTAAGTTGGCGGCAGTAAAATTGTACTGCAGTCAGACTCAAATGCTGGCTCTCTAAATTTCCTCAGTAGCGATTCACGAAAAGAACTCCTCCTTTCCTCTAGAGACTTCCACACGAGTTCCTGAAGCATTTCCGCAACACTGGCGTGATGATCAAATGTACCAGTAACAAATCTAGCAGCCCGCCTCCTACAGTCATTCAACGACGACACCTTCTCGTGCACCACAGCATCATCAGCAAACATCCGCAGTACTATCCACCCGATCCAAAAGATCACACATGTAGATTAAAAACAACAGCGGACCTACCACACTTCCCTGGGGCACTCCTGATGATACCCTCACCTCTGATGAACACTCACCATCGAGGACAACGTACTGGGTTCTACTACTTAAGAAGTCTTCGAGCCACTCACATACTTGGGAACCAATCCCATTGCTCGTACCTTAGGAGTCTGCACTGGGACACCGAGCCAAACACTTTCCGGAATTCAAGGAATACAGCATCCATCTGATACCCTTCATCCACAGTTCGCAAGATACCATGTGAAAAAAGGGCGAGTTGCGTTTATCAGGAGCGATGCTTTCTAAAGCCGTGCTGATGCATGGACAGCAACTTCTGTCTCAAGGAAATTCATTATATTCGAACTGAGAATCCTACAACAAACCGATGTTAAGTATATTGGTCTGTAATTTTGAAGATCCGACCTTCTACACTACTTATATACCGGCGTCACCTACGCTTCTTTTCAGTACCTACTATTCCTATTTTAATTCTGATGTAAAAAAAAGTTGCCCCACATTCGGTGTGCATTGCACATCCAAACCGTTTGGCAAATTTAACAAACCCCGCTGTAAGGTTATGTGAGGGATCCACTTGTACGTGAAGCCCGATTTTGTAATATATTTCATGAAATGGTTATCACATGTAGAACAGATTGTACCTTTGACACACCACTGAACCAAAGATGTTGCCTGAGTGGCAGAACCGATCGTAAATAGTGGCAGGTGGAGTGCAGTAGCAGTTGCCATTGTTAAAAGTAGGATGTACGACTTAAAGCTAGTAGCTAGCTGTAGCAGTTCAGTCGTTGGCGTATGGACGCAGCATAATACAGTTTTGTAAGGTAAAGAAATTTTGAATATTTAGTTTTAAGTATGCAGCAATGGAATGTGGATTTTGCTGATTTCACACTACTGACCCTTCAACGTATGAACCAAGTATTTGCCATCAAGTTTAATGTATAGGTTGATGAGGTATACCCAGTTTGTAATATTTTGTGTGTTTTGTAATTCTGATACAGACAGGTTAAATTTTGGAGTCTATTTTGTTAAACGATGTTTGACTTTTGTCATGTAACAATCAGATTGTGTTTAATTATGTCAGTAAGTGAGAATTGTAGAACAATTAAGAAGTTCACTGATTTTGAAGTTAACGTAAAACGTTTCACATTAAATTTTGTAAAGGGGAAACTTTATTTTGAATAGCAATTTGAAATGGAACTATTCAGTCTTAGCATATACCTTTACCAGTACCACATGCTCTTCCATGTTGTGTTTATGTAAATCCAATGAATATTTTTAAAAGAAATGATTTTTCAATTAGAAAAATATTAATGTGTTAGAATCAGAAAAGTATTAATCTTTTTTACAGCTTCAATGCGAGCAGAATTGCACAACACTGAGCCAATGTCTAACGTTATCAGAGAACATTTGCTAGGTTATACATTTATGAACTAATCTACTGAAAATATTTGTATGAAGCTATTTGTACAGCAAGCACTGCACTTCGCTGATGGAAGATTGAATATTTTGTATCGTTACTATGGAGAGAACAGAATACCAAGATTACAGCTGTTGCGACTCAAGATATAAGGAAAATGTATATCATTGTTTATTTGCATAGGGAACTTTATCAGTTTATTGTCCACGACCATAAAACTCTGTGCTCATGAGACATAATAAATTTCAGACGGATTGATTTCATTATAGGCATTACATACTGCTTCTCCAGATTCAGTTGTTTAATTTTTCTTAGGATTACAGTAAAACTGATTAAGAACGCCATTTGCTCAACAACGCATCACACAGTAATTTTGGATGACACAAATCTATTATTAAAGGACGTTACACTACTAAATATATTTTTCAAAGAACGTTACACTCAGATACTTTTAAAGGACGTTACAATAAGTTTCGTTACGAAAATAAATCTTGGCAACACTGCACATTAGAAACCGATTTTCATTTGTACATTGTTGTAAACAATGAATAGCAAAGGTATTCAGTTCCATTGTTACGACAAATTTTCAGTTTGGAATTGTTTTGTGGAAGGAAGACGTGGTGTTATAGTTTGTCATGGATTGTGATACACATTTTGCAAGGCACTAAAGTCTCGATCATGCTTTCGAGGAATTACAGAAGAGTGATAGTGATGATGAATCAATTTTTGGAAACGAGTATGACAGTGATGCTGATTCAGGAGATATACATGTCAGAGATGAAGTGGATATGAGTGACTGTGAACAAGATGATAATGGTATCCAGGTAACGAGGGCAAGGGTCTAGAAGTGGATAGCTAACATATAACACAGTACCACCTGATTTGCACAAGCAGGTTGCAAGGAACGTAATACGTGAAACTGCGCATATTCCACGTCGTCTTAGACCACAATTACAAACAAGGGCAGATTGCATGTGATTGGTGGTAAAATATCTGAAACAGAGTGTAATAGTAACGCGTAAAAATAATCATTCTAAAGGTAGTGAAGTTCTATACCCAAATCGTGGACGCTGTATTGAACTTAGCCGGCCGATGTGGCCGAGCGGTTCTAGGCGCTACGGTCTGGAATCGCGCGACCGCTACGGTCGCAGGTTCGAATCCTGCCTCGGGCATGGATGTGTGTGATGTCCGTAGGTTAGTTATGTTAACTGATGACCTCAGAAGTTAAGTCCCATAGTGCTGAGAGCCATTTGTATTGAATTTGTTTCTATAGAGGTGCAGGCATTCTTTTCTCTAATAACAGCTGGCTTCAATAAGGCGCGTGGGAAGCCTTTGAGTGAATTTTGATCAGAAGAATATGGCTTACCCATTTTTAGAGCCACCATGAGCTTCCCAAGATTTCGTGATATTTTGATGTGCCTCCAGTTCGATGATAAACTTATAAGGGAAGAAAGAGAAGCTGCTTGTGGATCAAAAGCTGAACCTAAAAGGTCCGCGTTTGAAATGTTCGTTGATCTAAGCATTTCGTCCTATGTTCATCGTCCGTGCAAAACAGTTGATAAGCATCAGTGTACTTTCAGGATATGATGTCCTTCCAATGTGTACATTGCTTCTAAACCTGGAAAATATGGGGTAAAAGTGTGGGCTGCTGTAGAGTGTGAGACCAATTATGGCATAAATGCACAAGTGTGTAATGGGAAATCTGCTAAAGGAAGGGAAATAAATCAAGAGAAACGAGTGGTACGTGATACAGTTGATCGCCTAAGGGAGATGGTAGGAACATTGATTTGGGAGAAGACCTTCTTGATAATAAATTGATACTTATGGAAACTCTTTCGGTCTATCGAAAAGAAATGGGGCGTCCATTATCGACCTTTTTTGGGTATGCACAGGATCCTGTTTTAGCTTTATATGTTCCTACACAAAATAAATCAACCAAACATTTGATATAAGCGAGCGTGAGTACGTAGAACCTGAAATAATAATGTTCGACAACTTAACAAAGTCAGGTGCTGATACAGTTGATACGATGGCTAGACATTATTCAGTGTAATGATTGTACATCATATGACACAGAGAGCAAGTAGGAGTGTACTTCTCACAAAATTCTATGTAAATCGTATTACACATTATATTCATAAATTACAATATTGTTACATAGTGACTGGGATATGAGTATTTTATGTTAAAATAGTTTTTGGAACCAAACAAACGAAACAAAATGTTTTCGTATTACATACAAATACAGTAAATAATTAAAACTAGCTTGTAACTTGATTATATTAAGAAACTGTTGAGTTGTAATATCAAATCGTGCACATGTTTCCCAATAAACTATAATTACTTTTGTGGACGTATTTCAAATTTTATCACCAAATTACTTGAATCACTTTGGAGCAAGAAACACCCCGGGCTTATGTGTTTTCCCATCGCTGACACCATTCTGGGGTCAACATGGGGCTCTAGAAAGCACTGATGGTGGAGAGCACGGTTCAGATTCTAGTGGTACCTGTAGAGCCTATTGATAGGTTGGCTTTCACAAGGCGTGTCCTGTACCTCAGTAGGTATGGGAATGGGAGGTCGGCAAAGCTCACAGGTGACAGTATAGTGGGCAGTGGCCAGATCACTTGTGAGAAAAGTCCTGCAGTAGTTGGTGTTAAAGCTGCACCTGTTGTAGATGAAGTTGAATGATCGGTACCCTTGCTTAAAGGAAGTTTCTCTAACAAAGAAACTACTTTTGAAGGAGGTGAGTTATCCAGGTAGTGAAGGGATTCTCATGAGAGGTACTAGAGATAAATATTGTACTGCTTATGCATGTCGACTCTAAAATTATTGGTACATCAGAGCACCACTTAAATAGTGTGACAATTCAGAGGCTTCCTTTACCAGGATACAGTTTAGCTAGCTGTTTTTCAAGGATATATTTATGGAGTGGGGGAGTGGTCATGTACCTAAAAAAAACAGTAGTTTATTTGAGTCCACAGCTGTATCGAAACTGTACATCGAACAGGTATTTGAATGTTGTGCAGGAATAGTTGAATTCAGTGAAACTAAACTTTTAATTATAGTTATTTATAGGTCCCCTAACTCTGACTTCACAATATTTCTGCGCAAGCTAGAGATGTTCCATGGTGCACTTTAAAGAAAGTACCAAAAAGTAGTTTGTGTGGTCACTTCAATACTAATCTTGCATGTTATTGTCCAAGAAGAAGATTGTTGCAAGATCTCCTACATTCTTATGATCTGACGCAAACTGTATTTCTTCCAACCAGGGTGCAGGCGAACGGTAGCACAATCATTGATAATATTTTTATTCATTCTTCATTACTAGATGGGCATTATATCAGTAAAAGGTGAATGGCCTTTCAGAATATTATGCACGAATTTTTATACTCAGACAATTGTTGGATTAGTTTTTCTGTGTAGTCTGTAATTACATACAACAGTACTAGAAAGTCTTCCAAATATCTTTAAGAAACAAGAGTTGCAGGACAGATACAATGCTTTCCTGAACACATTTATCATGCTCTTGCAATGTTGTTTTCCATTACAACGTTCCAAACAGGTTACTAGCACTAAAAGGCGGCCAGGGTGGTGACTAGTGGGATATAGAATATAATGTAGAACAAAGTGGGAATTAAATCAAAATGTAATAAGCAGTCAGAATCGAGCCCATTACAACCAGTACTGTAGGGTGCTTAAAAATATTGTTAGGAAGGCAAAGAGTACGTGGTTGGCAAAATCGAATATTTAATTCACAGAAAAAAATTTAAACCATATGATCAGTCGTGAAGAAAGCGTGTGGTCAGCAGCATAAGGTCGAGGATATAAAGTTATTTTATAACAAAAATGCTTCTGTTACTGATAAGCCAGATATAGGAACAGTAGTTAAGAATCAGTTTCTGAGCATAGCTGGTAAATAAAATAAAAACTTAATTTCACAGGGAATCATATAAATCTTTTGGAAAATGGCTTTCCGAGACTGATATCTGAAACGCTCCTCCATGATACTGACGATGGGGAGCCTGAGTCAATAATTAAATCACTGAAGACTAAGAACTTTCATGGATATGACAGTATGCAGCAGAATACTAAAGCACTGTGCTGTACATGTTTGCTCAGTACTTAGCCCTATTTGAAAATTTTCCTTTAGGAATGGCCAGTTTCCTGTATGATTAAGGTACTCAGTAGAAAAGCCGCCTTATAAAAAGGGAGAATGGATAATGTAGTCTATTTTAGACCTGTTTCTATGCCATCAGTGCTTGCTAATGTTATTGCAAAGGCTGTGTATCTAAAGATGACTGATCATTTCATTTCAGATAATTTGCTGCCAAATGCTCCGTTTTGTGTTAGAAGTGGTTCAAAAACTGTGAATGCTATATTCTGTTTTCTCTGTGAGGTACTGGGTAGATTAAACAAAAGGTTTCGAATGCTATGCATATTTTTTTTAATTTAAGTAAGGCGATGGATTCTGTTGATCACAAATAATGGATTCTGTTGATCACAAATAGGCTGCAAAAGTTGGCCATTACGGAACATGGGGAGTAGCTCACAATATCTTCAGCTCTAGCTTTAAGAACATACAGCAATAGGTCATCCTCCACACCACTGAGAACGGCTGTGATGTGGGGTCACATTGGGCACAGTTAAATTAGGGATGGGGGGTGGGGAGGGTGACCCAGGGATCAGTGCTTGGGCCATTCCTGTTTCTCCTTATATAAATGATATGCCTCGTAACATACACTCCTGGAAATTGAAATAAGAACACCGTGAATTCATTGTCCCAGGAAGGGGAAACTTTATTGACACATTCCTGGGGTCAGATACATCACATGATCACACTGACAGAACCACAGGCACATAGACACAGGCAACAGAGCATGCACAATGTCGGCACTAGTACAGTGTATATCCACCTTTCACAGCAATGCAGGCTGCTTTTCTCCCATGGAGACGATCGTAGAGATGCTGGATGTAGTCCTGTGGAACGGCTTGCAATGCCATTTCCACCTGGAGCCTCAGTTGGACCAGTGTTCATGCTGGACGTGCAGACCGCGTGAGACGACGCTTCATCCAGTCCCAAATATGCTCAATGGGGGACAGATCCGGAGATCTTGCTGGCCAGGGTAGTTGACTTACACCTTCTAGAGCACGTTGGGTGGCACGGGATACATGCGGACGTGCATTGTCCTGTTGGAACAGCAAGTTCCCTTGCCGGTCTAGGAATGGTAGAACGATGGGTTCGATGACGGTTTGGATGTACCGTGCACTATTCAGTGTCCCCTCGACGATCACCAGAGGTGAACGGCCAGTGTAGGAGATCGCTCCCCACACCATGATGCCTGGTGTTGGCCCTGTGTCCTTCGGTCGTATGCAGTCCTGATTGTAGCGCTAACCTGCACCGCGCCAAACACGCATACGACCATCATTGGCACCAAGGCAGAAGCGACTCTCATCGCTGAAGACGACACGTCTCCATTCGTCCCTCCATTCACGCCTGTCGCGACACCACTGGAGGCGGGCTGCACGATGTTGGGGCGTGAGCGGAAGACGGCGTAACGGTGTGCGGCACCGTAGCCCAGCTTCATGGAGACGGTTGCGAATGGTCCTCGCCGATACCCCAGGAGCAACAGTGTCCCTAATTTGCTGGGAATTGGCGGTGCGGTCCCCTACGGCACTGCGTAGGATCCTACGGTCTTGGCATGCATCCGTGCGTCGCTGCGGTCCGGTCCCAGGTCGACGGGCACGTGCACCTTCCGCCGACCACTGGCGACAACATCGATGTACTGTGGAGACCTCACGCCCCACGTGTTGAGCAATTCAGCGGTACGTCCACCCGGCCTCCCGCATGCCCACTATACGCCCTCGCTCAAAGTCCGTCAACTGCACATACGGTTCACGTCCACGCTGTCGCGGCATGCTACCAGTGTTAAAGACTGCGATGGAGCTCCGTATGCCACGGCAAACTGGCTGATACTGACGGCGGCGGTGCACAAATGCTGCGCAGCTAGCGCCATTCGACGGCCAACACCGTGGTTCCTGGTGTGACTGCTGTGCCGTGCGTGTGATCATTGCTTGTACAGCCCTCTCGCAGTGTCCGGAGCAAGTATGGTCGGTCTGACACACCGGTGTCAATGTGTTCTTTTTCCATTTCCAGGAATGTATTTCTGTTTGTTAGTGGCACTACTTGGTAGTAAAGAATGTTGTGCTCAACTTTGGCCCTTCCTTAAATTGTGCAGTTCGAGACATAAGTTCATGGCTTGCAGAAAGTAAACTAACACTGAATCACGATAAGAGTCAATTTTTATAGAATCTAACACACAATTCAACAAATATATAAGCCCTAATTACACATATTGGGCACTGAGACGGAACTGTCCAGATAGATAGTAAACTATCGTGGATGGCTTTTTTACTATCAGAGCAGTATCAGAAGTAAGTGATAATTCGGTATGGAAAATAGTTTACTTTAACTACTTTCATTCACTTATGTAGTATCGTATTATGTTTTGGGGTAACTTTTTCCGTTCTTAAAGGGTATTTTTGGCTCAGAAATGGGCGGTTCGGGCAATAAGTGGTGTAAGCTCGCGAACTTCTTGTCGACCCCGTTTTAATTTTGCTGGATATTCTGACAGGTCTCTCAATACATGAAGTACCGAAACATCATGACCAATGCCAACCGTGACGTTGGATGTCGCTTATTGCCGTTGAGGGGATGTGACGTGGTAACAAAAACACCAAAGTGGAGCAGACACGGAAGAGAGATCACCCTAGCAAAGATATTTGTTAGCAAATGGGGGAGTCAATTGAGATGAGTTACTTTGACATAGGTCACATTATCATTACACAGAGGCTGTGGACGAGTGTCTGGAAAATGGCGAAGCTGGTCGAATTTGCTGTTCAGGTGCTGTAAGTGTGCTCTGCTATGAAATGAAATGGCACCCAGACCATCACTTCTGGTTGTTGGGCAATATAGCAGACAATAGCCATGGACAGTGGTGGGATACCAACCTGACATCTCCAGACATGTTGGCAGCAAATGGGGGAGTCAATTGAGATGAGTTACTTTGACATAGGTCACATTATCATTACACAGAGGCTGTGGACGAGTGTCTGGGAAATGGCGAAGCTGGTCGAATTTGCTGTTCAGGTGCTGTAAGTGTGCTCTGCTATGAAATGAAATGGCACCCAGACCATCACTTCTGGTTGTTGGGCCATATAGCAGACAATAGCCATGGATAGTGGTGGGATACCAACCTGACATCTCCAGACATGTCTTCGCTGTTCATTTGGGACTGGACTCTCATTGACTGGAGTAGAATTGTCGTCAGTGGGGAGACCCACTTCGAACTAAGACCCAATGGGCAGCGAAGACACATCTGGAGACACTCCGGAGAGTGGTAGGCTATCGACCTGTCTGCCACTCTCCGTACAGTCTGAGAAAGTCATGGCCTGGGATGACATTTCATTTCATAGCAGGACTACATTCCTTGTCACCTGCGACACCCTAACAGCGCGACGGCACGTCGTCTACATTCTATGCCCCGTACTTGTGCCCTTCGTGGCAAGCTATTCTGGACTTACGTTTCAGAAAAACGATGGCCGCCTGCATGCAGGTGGAGTTTCTGTTACTTGCCTCGTCCTTGCGAAACCCTACCTGGGCCAGCGAGGTTGCCAGATCTCTCCCCAGTTGTGAACGTTTGGAGCATTATGGGCAGGGCTTTCCTACCTTATCGGTAGTTCGACATCTAACACGCCAGCTGGAAAGAATTCGGCTCGATTTTCCTCAGGAGGACATCCAACAACACTGTCTTTCCATTCCAAGCCGAATAACTGCATAACAGCCAGACATGTACTAACGCATTACTGACTTGCTGAATCTGCATAGCTCTTTCTGTCGAATAAATCAACCATTTTCTCTGAATTTGTAAATTTCTGTTTGTCTGTACATGAGGTAAATCTGCACCCATCACTCGACATAAAAATTTCTGGGACTCTCTTCCAGCCATTGGGAATACAATAATGGACGCCCTGTTTTGTTGCCTCTCATGAAGTAAAGTGCCACCCCAGGTTTACATTTCAGCAAGATAATGCCCGCCCGCAGTCGACGACAGTTTCTACTGCCGGTCTTCGTGCTTTCACAGCCGTACATTGGGCAGGAAGGTCGTCAGATGTCCCGTCAGATGAGAATGTTTGAAGCATTACGGGTAGGGCCCTCCAACCAGCTCGGGAATCGAACGATCTAACGTTCCAGTTCGACAGAATTTGACACGATATCCCTCCGGAGGGCATCTAAGAGCTGTCAATCAATGTCAAGCCGAATAACAGCATGTGTAAGGGTCAGATGTAGATCAACGCATTACTGACTTTCTCAGTTCGTGAAGCTCTTTCTGTTGATTAAATCATCAAAGTTTTCTGAAACATAACCGTTTGTTTGTCTGCAGTTGCACGTCACATTTGCCGCTTGCCGACCCATTCTCGTCACTGCTTCGTGCTGCGTCTTTTTTTGTCTTAGAGCATATATTATGGCTCATACTTAGCACCTTTTGGGCGGTAAAGAAATATTTTTCCTGTCGATGCCACAAAGGAGAGTTTTCACAAGCGACAACCACTCGTCTCCGAAACTGGAGAGTTCTGTCGCCATTGGCAGGAGCAAAGGCTGGGCATGCTTCTCTCTGGCAAACAGACAATGTTTCTTGCTCTCAGTTCGACTTTCCTTGGGCGACGAATGACTATCGTGCTCCTAACAGTGAAGCTTAAAACTTGCTGAAATTGTCGTGCGTTGAAGAGCGCTAATAACTGAAACAAAATATCCGCCGATCATGAGCTGCTGCAGCAGAATGAGGCCGCTTGTTCACGTGACCGCCCTCTTCTTTTCTTCTAATCCGCCTGGCAACCGGCGACTTGCGGGTGCACATAGTCACGGCCTGTTTAGAGGATGATGTGTGTGGAACAAACTGGGCGACTGTCCAGGGCCGCTGCTTTGCAATATTTTCTATAATCACTGAAGAAACGACCAGAAGTGGAGCTCAATATCGATCTCCGGCAAAAGGAAGAGAAAATAAGCATTGCAGGTTTTTTTTCTCGCTTTGACGTTTTTATAAAATCGTTAAAGAATTCAGATAGACAATAAACGCTCTCTCCAACTGAAATTGTAGAAGACCAAGGAGAAACACTCCCCCCAAAGATGAAGACAAACACTTTCAACACATGGAATTGAAACGACTACCTATCATCGTCGAGGAACTTTTCACGGTGTTGATAACTTTGTTTTTTGTTGGAAAGACCTGAAAAATCCCGAACTACATGGTAATGAAAAGTATAAAACAAAATAAAGAAAAAGATTTGTTAAAATAAGAACGTAAGTTTAGTGATGGCACCACAAGTCGCTATCCTAGTGGATTTATTCAGATAACACTCGCAATCAATTGAATTATTGGTGGAGGTTCTTCAGGGTATTCAGACAGTCAGGGAACATTATTTTGTGCACCATGTACATCAGACGTGCCAGGCCCTTGTAATAGTTAAGACCGGAAGCATCCGGAATTAATTGCAACTCATGCAAACAGTTCACGACGCCGAGATTGCTTCTCTATTATCAAAAACAGAAGCTCTTCTCTGACCAGGACGATTGAAAAATTGTTCACATATTTGAAAATAAACTGTAATACGACATTATATGTTACAAGGAGTTACTGCAGTTGTTGAAAAACTTTGTATTCGAATTCCGTCATTCTGTCGTGATGATGAAGAACGCGGAAGTGGTCATAAGGGCCACTTTTTAATGTGCGTGGAACTTATTGTTGAATTTGGACTATTTCTTGCCAGTCATCCGTCACAAAAGGAGTATTTTGGAAAGTAAAAAAACGCCATATTTCACTTTTGCAACATACGAGAAATTAGTCAGAATCATGCGCAAGAGTGTAGTTGAAGATATAGTGACAGAAATTATTGCAGTTAAATATTATATTGTTATTGTTCAACCCAATCCTAATATTGCACACAATGATTAGTTAAGCTGTGGTGCTGTGGCAAAAAACTGAGATTAGCAGAAGAGCGTATTGTTGAATTTACACCCGATCCACGATATGGTGGCGAGGACCTGGCTGATGCGGTGCTCCACTTTGACAGATAGGGAGTGGACATTAGGAACTGTAGAGGACAACGCACGAAACAAGTCAGGTACCAGATGGGTGTCATTAAAGTGCAGCTGCACACAGAAGTCCAGGGGAGCTGTAACTATCATATGGCAGTGGAATTTGGTAGATATTCTAATGCGTTGATGAGCACGCTCAAAAGTAAGGCCATTTCCCGCTGTATGATACACAAATAATTATTTAAGGACATCACAAAAACAGGGTCGTCTTAATTGTCTCGGTGGCTTTGCTGTCAAATCAGACTTGGCAGTGAAATAAATCTGTTGGCAAATGACAGAGCAAGGACCAAATCCCTTTTTATTTCAATATTCAGAGTTTTGGCTCCTGATACCTTCCTAAATTTAATGCCACTTATTTGTATTGTTTCTATTTAATATGACTAAAAGCGAAATTTCAATCCTTACATTTACATATTCTGTCTGAAGGTTTATTGATTTCTTTATTTTTATAAAAATCACTCTTTTAGGTTTGTAATTCAAACATTAATAAATATATGTATTTCATGTCCGTTTGGGTGGTGGGGGGGGGGGGGGGCGGAGTGAGGGGAGGGCAGGGCAGCAGTGATACTTTTGCCCAGGGCGTCTCATGCATCCTAAGTACAGACCTGTCCGTAGTCACTGATGTATAGACGTTTGAACAAAAACTGTTATTCCTGTAGTCTGGTTACAGACCCTTGCTGCCTCAACCAAATGAGACACTTAGTGTTAACTGAATCCTCCATTATGTCTAATATCTGCTGCGAATACACTCTCAGTGGGACACTCACGTGGTCGACGCTCAGCCGCTCGATAGCCCGCCTGCAGCGTTAGCGCAGAAACTGGTAACAGCAGTAAGGAATCTCAAACCAATACCCATGTAATTAGAACAACAGCCCATGATCTGTAATTTTGCATGCAGGCGAATGGTCAGCCTTATGACGCTCTAAATCCTCTTTTCTAATTTTTTTCCCTTAGTTAGCGACATGGAATAAATATATTCCAGGTTTAATTCCATATACATACTACTACCTTTTCTTTTAATAATAAATTAGTCATCCACTGCAGTTTGTCTGTATGTTCAGGCAGGTCACAAGAATCACTGTAAGGAACTTGGTGTGGTTGTCGTTAATAGATTGGTGGTTGAGGTAGGTCTATGTATATGATTCATAAATACTTCTTGGAAAGTGGCATATAAATACATATTCGTACTAAGGCTCATAGTATCTCTGTTCCACTTTCTGTGTGGTGGTGATCTGCTCAGAATATCGGCCCACAAGCAGACTTTGCCTAAGCAGTGGAGAGCGAAGTACGAAAACTACTTTCATCTAGCAATTGAAAAACGTATTTTAGTAATTAGTGCAACATTGGATTACGTGATCCATTGCGTGAGTGATCGTCGTAAATATATTTATGTATTTAAAAAAATCAAATGTACAGAACATAAAATTTTTACTAGGATAAATGTGTCCCAATTTAAAAAAAAACCTACTTGGAGACTGGCTCGATGCTAGGACGTTGCTTTACACATAAATATGTTCACATTCCCGCCACCAAACCCCAAATATAATCTAAAAGTATCATCTGTTATGAACAGCATCAACAATTTTTAATGCATTTCCCTTTCGGTTGACACAAAATTGTGTTTTATGCTCCTACCTATTTCCAAGTCTAGGCATGAACTTGACATGTTTGAAAGTGAATCAAATGGGTAAGAAAATGGAGGAAGGTATCATTAATCCAGAAGCGACATACGGCATCCGAAACAACGTACTCTTAGACCGCTGACAAGAAATCGTGGTTTTGGTTTCTACGTAGTTATTGAGACTCCTGCTACATCAGTGTCTGCAGTGGAGTCAGTCTCGCCTTCTTAACCCAAGAGATCAGCGTGCGAATCATTCAACATCTTGTTTTCACACAGAACAATGGCGACTAATGTAAGGAAGTCGAAGATTCAAATACTGGGCACGAGACGTTACTTCTTACATCTTACGCAGCATCCTTGGTTTTGCTGTTCACACTTATCAAATCAGTCCCTGCTTTTTACAAAAGATGCCTGATGTGAATATATGACGTTCGTCGTGAAGTCGGCGTTCTCAATGTTGTATGTCTGGCTGCGAATGCTCTGGCGGATTTGTTCTTGCTATTTATGTGAGCGGTTTTCTGTTCCATACTCAATAATTTCTGTTGCGACAGGTAATTTGCTTCCCGCCATCAAATTCATGGAAATCCATGTGATGTAAATACCTTCTCCATTCAAATGTGTCGCAAATGTATAGTTAATTGCTCGTTTTGAAGAAAAGAACGTATGTCATGACCAGCTTAAAACGGTGGAAGGGAGTTGTAAAACAGTTTTAAAATCCCTCAGCGAGGTTCTCTTCACATAACAGAAAAAAGTGTTGTACCACTAGCTGTAATGCTCACAGATAATTGTTTCCCACTCACTTTTCGTTTTGTGCCAGATGCACTAGGTTCACATGTGATTGGCAGTATGTTGGTAGAATCGTGTTTTCTAACTTGTTATGCTATGTACCAGTTAGTTAAACTATGAAGTTCAGTGTAACGATTACGGGAGGGGTCTCAGGAATTCTGTTAAGATGTAGCTTTCGCATCTTTAAGACGTCAACCGAAGCAGCAAGCCTATTGGCTGCTATAAAGATCGAGAGGCAGCTCTTTCCCCACAAGCTCAGGTATGGGATGACTCTGTCACACAACAGACTGAATTATGTGAATAGAAGGACCCTCGTAAATGTCTTCTGGATGTCGGTTCTTCCACACAGCAGTAAAGGTGTAATTAATTAGAAGGGATTTTATCTAACTACTGAATTAAAAAATCATGGCTCAATTTTACTCCAATCTATTACAATCATTCCTTCTAAGCACATATATAATTAAGAAAGCAACAATTATATATTAATATGAGCAGTAAATTACAAGGTAAGAGGGACTACGAAACACGAACATAGAGACGCACTTA
Source organism: Schistocerca gregaria (assembly GCF_023897955.1). Taxonomy (NCBI): domain Eukaryota; kingdom Metazoa; phylum Arthropoda; class Insecta; order Orthoptera; family Acrididae; genus Schistocerca; species Schistocerca gregaria. The sequence goes on along the minus strand of NW_026061700.1, from coordinate 652,252 downwards.
AATCAGAGCTGGGTTGCTTTGGCAACATCCATAAGGAATAGGTGTATGGAAGTGACCATCGTCTCAATAGATCATTCTCGAAAATATAAAACAGCAGGTGCCTATGCAGTGATGGGCCCGAACGTGCAAGAATGATGTTCTGTTCATGCAAATGACAAAAGCTGCTCAGTCACGTATGAGTCCTAGACTTTTTGATCGAGAATTGAATGACGGACCTAATCAAAGCAAGACTGAAAAGCGCGTTGCTGCTTTCCTTTCCAGTTAGGCTGCGCTGCGATATAACCACATGGCGGGTTCCTCAGACGGCGCTTGTCACCGCCCGCCGTGTGATCGGCTGACCCCCCCAGAAACGCGAGTGCTGTGATGGCAGTGCAGAACGTCCGCGTTTGCCTGTCTCGAAGCATCGAACGTCTGCTTCCCTGTCTCCATCGAGAGTCCAAAAAAATTTTCTTTCCTCTACGATCTTCACAAAACCTGTGCAAAAGAATACTCCACCAGCGAGAAGGCTCCACTAAATATTGGCCAGTTAGTCCAGCGCACCATTTTACAAGTGTTCGAGTTATCCAATGGACTGCCTTCCGGTGTATACGATTTTGAGAAAACAGACTCCTACCTGCCACTTCTCACATATCTACACTGAAGATAAAAAAGCCGCAACACACAGAGGAGTTGTGCGACATACACGAAAGTTGGTAGGCTATTTCTGCATCCGAAAGCTGATGTCTATTCATATTTCGCATCAGTCGCATAAGAGAGGCGCTAGTAGTGGCATATGAGAGTGAAATACAGAATTGCCTTAAATACACGCTATAACGATTGTGAGCGGTAGTTACCTTTGAGACTGGCAATGGTGAGTTGTGGGACTCGAGAATGGCATAGTCGACAACTCACTGAGTTCGAACGAGGTGGCATGACAGGGCTGCGAGAAGCTCGAAGTTCGTTCTGCGATGTTGTAGAAAGACAGCACGGATGATCCCACTGTCCACGATTGTTGGCAGCTGTGCTCCCAGGAATGCACAGTTGCAACAAGACCGGCCTCCAGAGGGTCACGTGGCACTGCTAAGAAGGAAGACCGTCGTGTCCGGCTTGTGGCTCGAGCGTGTCGCACTGGGTCTGCTGAAGCAATCTGAGCAGTGGTCGGCACCGTAATGACGTAACTGTTACAAATCGTTTACTTTGAGGACATCTCAGAGCCCAGATGCCCAGTAGCGTGCATTCCGCCAACCCCAGACAACCGCCATTTGCGAATTCAGCGGTTTCAAACGAGGGCAGGGTGGAGACTGTTGTGCTTTGTGATGAAAGCTGGTTCTTCCCCAGCGTCAACGAAGGTTCAACCATTAATATTTGTGGTCATTTTGGTTTTTCGCTTATTCTAGTTTCTTCCTTCCTTCCTTTGTTTATTTCCTTTCTTTGTCCTTCTCCCTCTCACACTGTCTTCCTTCCTTTTTACCCTGCCTTCTTCTCCTAGCCTGCTTCTCCTTGCCTTCTGGTCCACCCTATGGTCTCCGCCTCGGCGTTTGAGACAGTCTGTCCTTTCTCTCCCTCTCTCCCTTTTTTTCCTATTCTTCTTTCCTCCCTGTGCGTGCCTGAAGGCCGACCCACGCGTTTGAACGCGTAGCCGATGACGGGGTAACGTGTTATTCCCCGCCCTGGGTAGACAAGTAAGGCAAGCACATATCCCCTGGTAAAGGTCAGGCCCAGGGAGGGGTGATTGCCTGAGCTGCACCTTCTGACCATGCCGACTGGTCCCTCCATCCGTTTCTCAGGAGGTGTTACCTGAGATGTAAACATTCACCTAAGGAGGGAGCGCCCTCTGAGGGGGTCCCGACAAGGAAGGAGCGCGCCATCAGAGACGCTGGCAATCATGGGGGATTCATCCGCAATGGAGTTTTCTTCTTCTTCTTCTTCTTCTTCTTCTCTCTCGACCTCCGCCCAAAAATCGAATCTTGACCAGCCTCCAGTGACAAAAGTACTACCGCCTGCCGACAAAGTTCCTCGTAGTTTCTAGATTTGGAAAGGATTTTTCATCTGTCAACCCTTTCGTTATTCAGAAGGGCGTAGATGTCATAGCCGGACCTGTCAAGTCTTGTATCAGGATGCGTAACGCTACCTTGTTGTTGGAAACTGAGAGCGCCTTTCAGGCACAAAAACTCCCTCAGGCCACACTGCTGTACACGTTCCCTGTCCGGGTGGAGGCTCACCGCACTTTGAATTCGTCACGTGGTGTGGTATCTACTAGATCACTCGACGGATTGACTGACGTGGAGATTGTCTTTCCTCGATGAGCTGGGCGTGATGGCTGTCCATAGGGTCATGAAAAAGGTCGACAGTGACCTTGTACCATGGAGGTGTCGACGCTCACAGGGGATCTGACCTTTATCGCAACGTTCGTCCATTCGGCCAGCGCTATGACCGCCCGGTCAACGCCTCCTCTTCCTCCTGTCACCCTTAAGACACAAGCACCTTCATCAGCTTCTGCCAAGACTAAGACCCAGAAGTCAAATGCACTGACCTTCAAGAAGGAACTGTCCCGTGAAGACTGTTTACGTACCCCGAACTTCCAGCCATCGGCCAGTATTTCTACTAAAAGACCTTCCAAGAAGTCTCGTAGGAAGCAAAGTTCTCCGTCTCCGCCACGGCGCGTTTTTTCTCCTGCGCAATCCAGCGGTTGCCGCCTCAGGCCGTCATCCGTTTCGCCTGGCCGCACCGCTGGTAGCCGAACATCTGGCCGTTCACCAACGGAGGAAGCTCCCCTCCCACCCATCTTTACATGGTGGCCGACTAGCCTATTGAAAAAATGGACGATGACTTTCCGCCTATTGATAGCGGCAGCAGCGCTCGCTCGAAGACAGGCCTTCAGCGGCATTCGAGGCGACCACTTCTTGCATCTCCTTTTTCTTCTCACGATGGCAATTCTTTGTTGGAATATTCGCGGCATTCGCTCCAACTTAGAGGACATAAAGTTTCTGCTACGCTTGCACTGTCCGCTCGTAGTAGCTCTCAAAGAAACGATGCTACGAGCATGCGATTGTATTGACTTGGCATACTATACCTCTGTGCGTTTTGACCTACCCTCTGTAGCAGGTATTCCGGCTCATGGAAGGGTTATGTTGCTGGTCCGGGATGATATTTACTACGATCCCATCACACTGCACACCGGCCTGCAGGCAGTTGCCGTCCGAATTACTCTCACCACTTTCATATTTTCCGTTTGTGCCGTTTGCACTCCATCATCGTCTGCTGTTGCTAGGGCAGACATGATGCAAATTATTGCTCAGCTTCCTCCATATTTTTTGTTGACTGGAGACGTGAATACCCACCATCCCCTTTGGGGCTCTCCAGCATCATGCCAGAGAGGCTCCCTGTTAGCAGACCTTTTCAACCACCTCAATCTTGTCTGTCTGCCTCAATACTGGCAGCCCTACTTTTCTTTCGGACACAACTAACACCTATTCCAATTTACACCTCTCTACATGTACTACCCAACTTGCACGTCGGTTTGAATGGTACGCTCTATCTGATACGTATTCGAGCGACCACTTCCCGTGTGTTAACCATCTCCTGCATCATACCCCATCTCTGTGCTCAACTGGTTGGAACATCTCCAAGGCAGACTGGGGGCTCTTCTCTTCCAGGGCGACCTTTCAGGATCAAACCTTCGCAAGCTGCGATAGTCAGATCGCACATCTCACGAAAGTCATTCTCACTGCTGCTGAATATTCCATCCCTCATACAACTTCTTCTCCATGTCGCTTACCGGTCCCCCGGTGGACCGCAGCATGTAGAGACGCTATGCGTACTCGTCAAAGTGCTTTACGCACCTTTAAATGCTACCCTACGATGGCGAATTGTATTAATTACAAACGATTACGTGCGCAGTGTCGTCGTGTTATTAAAGAAAGCAAGAAAGCCAGCTGGTCTGCTTTCACAAGCACCTACAACAGTTTCACTCCTTCTGTTGTCTGGGGTAGCCTTCACCGGGTATCTGACACTAAGGTCCACTCACCAACCTCTGGCTTGACGGTCGTGAACGACGTCCTTGTGGCCCCTGAGGAGTCTCCAATGCCTTCAACCGATTTTTCGCAGAGGTTCCGAGCTCGGAAAACAGGCAGAGGAGGCAAGGCCACCTAACTTCCGCTCCTCGAATCATGATAGTTCTAATGCTCCATTCACCATGCGGGAAGTAGAAAGTGCACTTGCCCGGTAACGGTCCTCCGCTCCAGGGCCTCATTCTATTCATGTTCAGATGCTGAAGAACCTTTCTCCTGCGGGTAGAGGTTTTCTTCTTCGTACTTGTACTCGCATCTGAATTGAGGGTCACGTTCCCACATGCTGGTGCGAATCTGTTGTCCTGATTCCTAAGCCAGGGAAGGACAAGCACTTGCCTTCCGGTTGTCGACCCATTTCCCTTATCAGCTGTGTATGTAAGGTGATGGAACGAATGAATAACTCTGTACATTGGTAAGTAGACGTCGAGATTCGAGCAGCCAAACCAAACCAATGTGGATTTCGTAGGCGCCGCTTTCCTGTTGACCATCTAGTTACCTTGATGAGCTTCATTATGATAACTTTTTGCTTAAGCGCCAGACGGTGGCTGTCTTCTTCGACTTGGAGAAGGGTTAAGACACCTGTTAGAGTGCTAGCATTCTCCGCACCATCCATTCATGGGGCCTTCGCGGTCGCCTCCCTCTTTTTTATTCGTGTATTTTTAATGGATCGAAAGTTCAGGGTATGTGTGGGTTCTGTCCTGTCCGACGCCTTTTCCCAGGAAAAGGGGATGCCACAGGGGTACGTTTTGAGCGTCGCTCTCTTCGCCATAGCGATCAATCCAATAATGGATTGCCTCTCAGCTGATGTATCAGGCTCCCTTTCCGTGGACTATTTTACCACGTACTGCAGTGCGCAGGGTACATGTTTCCTGGCGCGCTGTCTTCAACGTTGTCTTGGCCGTCTTTACTCCTGGAGTGTCGCCAGTGGCTTCCGTTTTTATTCCGAGAAGACGGTCTGTATTAACCTCAGGCGCTACAAAGAGTTTCTCCCACCGTCCTTACATCTCGGCCCCGTTGCTATTCCATTCGTGGAGACAACAAAATTTTTAGATCTTACATTTGACAGGAAACTTAGCTGGTCACCACATGTGTCATATTTGGCTGCTTGTTGTATACGATCCCTAAATGTCCTCCGTGTTCTCAGCGATACGTCTTGGGAAGCGGATCGAACCGTACTACTTCGCCTATATCGGTGACCGTTCGTTCAAAGCTGGATTATAGGAGCTCTGTATACTTCTCTGCTAGGCCGTCCATCTTACGCCGCCTCAACTCTATACAACATTGGGGGTTACGTCTTGCGATCGGAGCGTTCTATACTAGACCCGTCGAGTCTTCATGCTGAAGCCGGTGAATTGCCACTAACCTACCGGCGTGATATATTGCTTTGTCGGTATGCCTGTCGGCTATTACCAATGCCCGACCACCCGTCTTATCGTTCCTTTTTTGAAGACTCTCTCGACCGTCAATAAAGGTTGTATGTATCTGCCCTGCTACCCCCTGGAGTTCGCTTTCGTTGTCTCCTTCAGCAACTTGATTTTCCACTCCCTGCAACCTTTAGAGTGGGCGAGAGCCAAACGCCACCTTGGCTCCAGGTTCAGGTTCGCGTTCACCTTGACCTCAGCTCGCTCCCAAAGGAGGTTACCCCAGCTTCGGTATACCGTTCGCAGGTTTGTCGAAATTGGTTCGAAGTTCATTAATACGATCTTCATTTATACAGATGGCTCTAAGACACCCGACACCGTCATTGGTTCTTTTATTGTGGGGGCAGACAGTTTCAAATACCGGTTCCATTGCCATTGTTAGGTCTTCATGGCTGAGTATTTACCCTCTATCCGATTGTTCTTTACATCCGACGCCACCGTCATTGTGCTTATGTCATCTGTTCTGATTCCCTGAGCGCCATCCAGAACCTCAGTGATACGTATCTGGTTCACCCTTTTGTGCACCCGATCCAACGCTCTCTTCAGCAGCTGGCGGACGACTGTACTCCGGTTACCTTTATGTCGGCTCCTGGCCATGACTGTATCCCTGGGAACGAAGATGCAGATGCAGATGCCGCGGCTAAGGCTGCGGTCCTCCAGCCTCGAACAGCTTCTTGTTGTGTGCCCTTATCTGATTTTAGCAGGGTCATTTGTGAGCGCATTTTATCGCTGTAGCATGCCGATTGGTCTACACTTGCTGAAAACAAGCTTCGGGCCTTGAAATCTCTCCCCACGGCTTGGACGACTTCTTCACGCCCTTTTCGGCGGGAGGAGGTCGTTTTGGCCCGGGTACGGATTGGACACTGCCGGTTCAGGCACCGCCATCTGCTGACAGCTGCGCTGGCGCCGTTCTGCCCATGTGAGCAATTGCTGACGGTACGCCACATCTTAACGTCTTGTCCGAATTTTAATAGACTGCACATTGATCTTGGCCTGCCATGTACTCTGGATGAAACTTTAGCGGAAGACCCAGGAGCAGCTGCTCGCGTTCTTCGTTTTATCCACTTGACAAACCTGTCTAAGGAAATTTGATTATGCTGTTTTCTTTTAATCCCTTGCCTGTTAATCTGCCTATTATAGTGATGTCCTTTTAGTTACTGTTTTAACATTGTGCCTCGTAGTGCATTCATAATTTAGTCTGGGCGCTAAAGACCACTGTAATTGTGCGTCCTAAAACAAAAAAACAAAAAAATTCTACAGTGTGTCGACATTTTACCTTCGGCTGCTCTTTCACCTTATCCATGTCCAGTCAGATCAAATGGGAATTCCTGGAAGTAAGACGGTGTTCTTTTCGAGGAACGCTGTTGAGAACAGACATCTGAGGCTGACCACAGGAGGACTCTATTAGTGGCAACATACATTTCACATAAGGACCGCGATATTAAAAACACGATGACAACTACTGTGTTACCAGCACCCTGCATAAGAAGCGGTCTTCACTCTGCAGGTACACGCAAGAGTCACTGACAGAGTTGCATTTTCTGTTAGAAATGCCATCTGCAATTTGGAATCGAGTCTATACAGTCAACCACATACTTACATTGGATACTATGGAGACTTTTTTTAAACGATGACAGCTATTGATCATTCATTGCTGTGCTACTCTCATATCTCGAAACGAGTCAACTTTTTCGTACTTATCTGCTACAACAGAACTTCGATGTGGCTTTAGACAGTCGCTCTGCATTTTGTCACTGTTCCTCAGCCTCTCCCCACCAATCCTGCAACTTCGTCCATGTGATTATCCCAATTTAAGTCGGAACCGAGCACAAGTCGAAGAATGCTACTGCATATTTAAGACCTTCTGCAACCTGCTTAGAAACAGATTGAGTCGAGTTAATACGACAGGACCATCTTTTTTGACCACTCGTTGGACATGGGGACATTTTGTTCTAGCTCCTCCAGTGATGTACGATCTGTAAATCCAACATGAAACGAAGCTTTCACCTGCAGCATGAGGTAGTATAAAAGACAGTATGGAAACTGAACAAAGGACGAGGATTTTGCTACTGCATTGAGATGTGTTCCCAAACTACATACAGATACTGTAATATAAGGAGATCCCCGTCCCTCGAAGTGGATTCACGCCTCTCACCCAAACATTTACTCTGTAGCTTTTGTACGTGTTGTATGGTGCAAAATAACGATGACAAACTGAGAAAGCTGTGTTAACTTCATCCGATAAAGCTGTTGATATATGTTAAAAATAAATATCATCTGTGTGTGTGAGAGAGAGAGAGTGACTAATGATCGAAGTCACCTGCACAGAACAGTATAAAGTTTCATCGCCTGTACTGTAGATGGCCATATCCCACAGACTATCAGTCACAAGAGAGGGTCCCTCTTCTGTTGTGTGATACATGTCTTCTTCTGCTGTAATATGCTAGAGCACCACATTGCTACAGCTTTGTACACCGCCATACATTTTATTTCTTCCGCCATTACTCTCACGTCTGCATCAGGTTTTGAACTGACACCAGCATGTTCTGATCCATTGGCTCTCAAAGAAAACTGAACATTACGTGGTGGAAATCGTGTTGCTGCTGCGTTAACACCACACACACACACACACACACACACACACACACACACACACACACACGCTGGATGATTGAAATTAAATACTGTCACAACATAAGGAAACTGGAAGAGTTTTGTGTTATTGTGGAGTGTTTACAAAGAACAGTATGAATCAGATTGATGACCTCTGCATTGACATGTTTCATAGTGACAGGATGGCAGATGGCTCAGTGTTCCATTTCGACTGGTTCCTCATATTGCACTCATGTACGCAATCACTATTTCGGTGCTGATCTTCCCTTGGAGGTGTTGCCCCTCCACCAAGAGCCTTTCCCTATCTCAAGCAATTCACCAAGACTCTTTCCCCATTTCTGTCAGTCATTACATGATAATCAACAGCATATCAGTGGACGGATGGGCTGGAAAAGACACCGTCGATGTATTGCAATGAGCATCACGCTTGAAAGTGAGATCACTTTCAGCAATTTTACTAGTGTTTTCCATAATTTTAATGCTGGCGGCAGCGTGCTTTCCAATTTCTGTATCATTGCTAAACCGCCCCTCCACTACTTTGCGCGTAGCATTGCGAATGTAGGTAAACGACTGAGCAATACGTCCTTTCATTGTTAATATTGGAACATATACAGCAAAGTATTCCATTCATCCCTCTTTCCCTATGCAGGTAAGAGTGCAGAACATTCTTGCTTTGTTAGGATAAAGTTAGAGACTGAAAGACCTCCTCATATAGTCTTTCAGCAAGTTTCGCTGCAACACTGTCGCTGATTTAATCTGCAGTTGATCATAGCTAGACCGCTACGTAAGATGTGTCGTGAAGAAACAGAGTGAGCCAAGTCCGTAACTGTTGCTCAGCGAACACTGTTCCGAACAAAACTTGCTCGTGGCACCCATCCAAGTGCACAAGATCTCTCCAGATGCGTGCGATGCTAGGAGGTTAGCACCCCCTATCGGTGCGGCGTACATATGAGAGTGTTGTGGTGATACAACAGGTTGTTATGAAGAAGAAACGTGTGGTTTATGTAATATCGACCTCGAGGTGAATATACTTTGAAGCATTTTACGTAAACCAATTGCGCTATCAAATCAAAAGTATTGTTCTAATGTCTGAGCGCAGTACCATGAAGCTATTGGTGAGAGGAAAATGATTGTGGAACATAAAGACATGCATTCGCAAGGCTACGAGGTTCTGCACATAAAACACGCAAGAACGCTAGGGCGGTGCAGCTTCCGATCTATTAGTCGTGGAGAACGAAATGCTGCTAATATTCCAATGTAAGAAATGTATCCCCTGTGCATGAGATACATTCTCGATGTATGTTTCTCTTCGATGAACTATGGCGACAATCTGTAAAGTGATCAAACTACTACCTTGTACATCAAAGAATACAGCGATTCTTTGTAACACAAACGTTACATAGGTTTCCATATGTGTATGAGACCTGCTGTTTACGATGTTCGTGACCGATTACGGTTCAGAAATTGATATTTCGCAACAGCTCTATAAAATGATCGACGAGAGCCATAAATGGACAATAACGTCAGTAGTCAGAGGGGATGTAACTGTCTTACCGCAGATACCACCGCCCCTGGTAACCTTCCTCTTGCACACAGAAGTCAAAGTCTGCTGTTACGTTGAACTGCTTATTTGCAGGGTAATATTGCCGGTTCGCCTTGACGCCACGTCTCTAGAATGCCTCCTCACTTCACTATTAAGATGTGTATATGTAGCATCATTTCAATCTAGTCGTTCAGAGCACGCAATTTTACTGATTTTATTCAGTGTTGTTTTCATGGTATTTGTCTCTAATTTTGTTTGTTCTCGGTCAATTTCCATAACTGTATAACTGTGATGGAATGTCAAATTTAGACGTGAATTTATACCAACTATCATTTCATACATCACCGCTTCCAGTCGTTATGTCAATAACAGGTTTGGATTATTTAATGAAATTCCTCGTAAAAAACGTAACACAGTTGTTTATGCACGCAAACTACTGTGTTGTGTCTGTTTTGTTTTACTTAGTTTTAAAGCGCGTGAAGCAAACTGTTTAGACACGTATACTATCAATTTAACTAACAGTTACTGTAGCACGTCTTCTGAAGCAATATTTGTGACATGTTTAACATGTGATATTCTGCACTAGATTTAATAACTCCTGAAGCAGTTCGTGAAAGTGCGCCAGGAAGGCTGGGGCAGATTAGATCCCATGGCGGAATGAAATATCACGTGCTAGTTCCTATGTCATCCGCAAAGAAAACTACAGCTCTGTCTCTCACTTTGTATGCAACGATCTTTTTTTTTTTTTAAAAAAAAAACGTACTTCGAGTAAGCCTGTTAGTCGTTTTGTGACACCGTCAATTTGTGTGTGTGCAGCAGCTACCGCATCTGTTGTTGACAATTCTTCTGGGTTATATGGCCGTGGTCCATGGAATACTTCTATTCCTAAAGTTTCGTCCAATACTTTATGTTTTAGACTGCCATCGGTCTGTCTCATGACTAACACATAGAGAAAAGTGTTTCGGAAGAGCACACATACTGATAGATACTTACAGAAGAACTCCAATCATCAGCCACAACAAAAAAGAGGTGTAATAAAAAGTTTTGTGGACAGGGCAAAACGGATTTGTACGCCGGAACATTTGGATACGGAACTGAATCATCTGAAACAGGCGTTCGAAAAAAAAAAAAAAAAAATTTATAGAGTTTTAAGACCGAATTACAACAGGCCAAAGAACAAGGATGGTACACAACAGTGTCTTTACATTTCATCAGTAAGGTTACAGATCTAATCGGAAAAATTTTGCTGAAACATAAAGTGAAAACGGTATTCAAACCTACCAAAAAAATAGGACAAGTGCTTCGTTCTGTTAAAGATAGAAGGCCACCATTATCATCTAGGGATGTGTATAAAATTCCGTGTACCTGTGGCAAGGTCTATATTGGTACTACGAAAACAAATGTGAATACGAGACTAAAGGAGCATAAAAGTATTTACCGGCTGGGTAAAATAGATAAATCGGCCGTTGCGGAACATGCACTTCAGTCCGGTGACCATGTAGTCAAGTCTTCTGAAACTACAGTTTTAAGTGCTACCACGAACTATTATCGACAACTGTATAGGAGGGCTATTGAAATTTGTAAAAATGAAGATAATTTTAATAGAAAAGAAGAGGCCTTGAAATTAATCGAGATATCGACAGTGGCGTTACAGAATCGATAAGTGATTTTTATCTATAACGGACTATTATTGATAGTTACATTTTATCTTTGACCAGTTTTCTCTCTGCCAATATGTTCAAGCTAGACCACGCCCACTTTCCTCGGTATTTAGGCCGTTCTCCAACGCCCGACTCGTCGGTCGGCAGGACTCAACGGGACCAGCCATACCTCTGAGGATGTCCAACGTAGTATTGGACGAAACGTTAAGAATAGAAGTATTCAATGGACCACGGCCCTCTAACACGGAAGAATAATCAACAAAAGTACCATCCGATAGTGAAAGCCTTCATTGTATAGCTACCGCTTCTGCCTCGTATCCCTTACATCTCGATCATGTGATCGAGCATTGAATATTTGTTGAGCAGTATTTCTGTATCGATTCGCTGTCAGGTATTCTCCCTGGAAGGGAGGCGTCTGTCGCCTGCGCATGCTGCGTCACGCGTGCGGAACACGTGAGGTGGCTGTGGGAGCCGACGGGCAGTGCGCTCAGGCAGGACCAGAGCACGCCAGAGCGACGTGGCCAGGCAGCCGGAACGACGTGGGCCCTGGGGCAGCCAGCGGGTGTGGCGAGACGAGAGAAAGTTCTTGGCACGTGTTTCAGCGATCTGTGACTGTGTAATTACGCGTTTCCTTACGTGACCGGAATGCAAAAGCCGCCGGAATTGTTTAAATATTCTCACTCTCCGATCGATTTCCTGACAAATTCTTTAAATAAACTGTATTCCATATACCACCTTGTATCCCGTTAATTTCTTTAAATAAACAATATTCCACGTATTGTCTAAGCAGTTTAAACAATATTCCATACACTGCAATAGCTCAATCAATATTTATAGAAGTGGAAGGCAGGCGATGAAAGCTGAGTGATATCGATGTAATTTATACATTAATTAGACCAGGGTTTCCCAACCTTTTCAGCTGGCAGACCCCGTCTTCAATCGAAAATCCATAGCAGACCCCTAGTCAGTCAAAAAACACTCCCCCCCCACGTATCAATAGTTTTTGGTTTAGAGATGAATGAAAACAACTTGAAATTAACGATCCAATTTGAATTCCCACTGTATCCAGACACTTACTAGTGGATTTGCTCCCTTTGTTCAAAACGCTATAGGCTGATTAAAATTACTTCGTAACTGATATTTCACACGTTGGAGCTGTCTTCCTCAAAGAGCAACCAGTGTCACGTCCAAACTGTTCGCTATTGTCAAGCTGCCGCTTGTGGTCTGTTCAATTCCATTGTTTGGCTACTGTTGTGTAAGGAACCTGCATATTTTGCAACAGGTGTGTGTGTGTGTGTGTGTGTGTGTGTGTGTGTGTGTGTGTGTGTGTGTGTGTTTTCGTGATATGCAAAGTCTATGGGACTTAACTGCTGGGGTCATCAGTTCCTAGTCTTACACACTCTTAACCTAAGTTTAACTTCCGCTAAGGACAGCACAAACACACACACACACACACACACACACACACACACACACACACACACACACACGCCCGAGGGCACACGCCCGAGGGAGGACTCGAAGCTCCGGCGGGAGCAGCCGCGCAATCCACGATGACATAGCGCCCAGACTGCACGGCCATACCGCGCGGCTGTGAAGAAAAGAGGCACACCCATGATTCGGGATACAAACACATCACGAAAGAAAAGAGGCCAAGGAATTGCCTTTAAAGGACTATTGTGACATCTGTTGTGCAATGTGTTGGAATACATCCATCCAGTTTACATGCGTTTCCAAAACGGGATTTCGTAAGCCAGCGTCCCAGTTGAGGTTTTGGTTGGTCAGGTAAACACTTCAAAATCGGTTCTGGAAATCTGTTTTTATAAAGCCGTTTTCCAGTTCCACAATCGATTTTCGTGCCCATACAAACAGCTCGGAATGTCTATTTCTTTTTACGTCTTTGCGTATCTACTGAACGGCAGCTGTCATTCCATAGCCGGCAGCTAGCAGGAGGCGTTGCAACAATGAATGTACTGTCAGTTGGTAGCGGGCAAAACTGGCAGGCGGCGTGACAACAGTTTAGCCACAGGTGACAACTTCAACTACTACTTCGACACTACCTTGGCAGTCAGCCTCGACTGTAAACAAATTAGGAAAACAAACAAACAGACTCTATTATGTCTATGTAAGAAGACAAAGAATTTCACAGAACGTAAGACTTTTTTCCTCGAAGGAAACAATTCTGGCAGAGGAGGTTTACCTTTTACAAGGTGGCACGTGAAAAGTTCTCATTTGTTTACGCTCGCAGCCAGTTGTCACAATATAGTGTCAGAGTAATAGCAAGTAACTGTAATTGAAGTATAGGCAGGCCATATTTTTAACTGAGAGGACGGAATATATTATAAAGAAAAGAAATTAGCTTTAGAGATCATTTTAATTTTCGTAACCAATATTAATGGCAACAAAATTCAATTAATAACTATTTTGTAAATGATAGAAGACAGAAGCAAATTTCCTACAGACTTATAGTTCAGATACGTTCACTGAGCATCTGCGAAGAAAAATGCTTTTTTTTTTCTTTACTAGTCTGTAGGAATAATAATGGAATCCTAATGTGATCGTTGAGGGTGCTTCTGCTGACAATTTTTAAAAGTTGGGTCCAGTTCTTGACAAATGGAGACAGATGTCTGGTACCGCATCTAGACAGGTTCGGTACTTAGCTTTGTGGGCAGCATAGATCGAGAATCCAGATTCACACATGTATGTTGTGGCAAACGGAAGAAGTACATGTTTTGCCTTTTCAACAAGGGGGTAGTATTTCTTGTTATCCAGACGGATCCAAAAGTGTGAGTAACTGTCAATGTCAAAACTTGATTTCAAGGTAGGGTCTGTGGCAATTTCTATCAATAACTCACATTCATTTGATGATAGAATGTTCGGCTTTTTGGATACAGTGAATGGGTTGACCACCCATTCGTATTTCTGCAGCTTCTCATCTTCAGGTGTTGGGAAATAATGCTCCAACATTAACATCAAGCTTCGGAGACGTTCCAGGATCTGATGAAACAAATCCTTCCCAGCGCCAATGTTTACTTTTTCAAAAACTCGTTGAGAACAGGAAAACCCTCGACCTCCCCCTCCTCGACACTCTCTGCCCAAAAATTGATTTTCCTCTTCAATTCTCGAACTTTGTCGATAGAAGTGACCTTTGTTTCACTTTGCCCTTGGAGTGAAATGTTCATTTCGTTCATTTTGGAGAAAATTTCTGACAAATAGGCAAGTATAAACTGCCAATTTTCATCATTAATAAGGTCTGCTAATTTGGTGTTATGCTCCAAAAGGAAAGCTAAGACTTCCAATTTTAATTCGTTCAACCGAGGGATTGTATTCCCATGTGAAACCCACCTCACATCTGTGTGGAGTAGCAGGGAACGATGAAGGCTTCCATATCTTCACACAGTATTGTGTAAAGATTGGATGTCAACGGCCTTGATTTTGTGTAATTAATGATTTGAATAGATTCGTCTAAAACTTTCTTGGACGAAACAGGCATGACAATGTCTACTGCTGCAATTCTTGGCGTTTTCTTGTAGTTTCGTTATTGCTCTGACTGTAAGACCCGTCATAGCTTTTGCACCATCTGTGCACACATCTATGCAATTAGACCATGAAACTTCGTCAGTCCTTAAAAAATCATACAATAGACGGAATATTTCAGCACGTGTTGTGTTGGCAGGTAGTGGTCTGTACAATAAGAGGTCCTCCTCAAAACATCCAGAATATTCATAACGGACAAAAGCCAATAAAATCGCTAATCCTGCAACATCAGTTGGATTCATCTATCTGCAGAGAGAATGAATTGTGTTGGATGCGAGAAACAAGAGTGTCTTTCACATCATTTGACATGCCAACAATGCGTCCCTTGACAGTATTGTTTGAGAATGGCACCCAAGATACAAGCTTTACTGCCTTTTCGTCTAGTATGCAAGAAACAATATAATTAACACACGGCTTTATGAGATTTTCTGCAATGATATGAGCTTTGCCTGTTTTTTCCGCTCGATAATCAACCAATAAAGAAGCTTTTAATGAATTTTCATTAATTTTTTGCATGCGTTTTCATGCAATGCTGAGAAGCAGCTAGTTCAGCACTCTTCCTCTTTAGCGTGGAAATCCGGGTGAGGACCTTCAAAATGACGGCGCAGTTTAACTGGAACTACTGAACTGTTCGGAAGGCCTAGCGCACAAATTACACACTGAGCTTTACCCTCCTTTGTCGCCATAAAGCCCCTTTCTAAACAGCTTTCGCTGTACTTAACGCTTCTTGGTTATTCCACTTCCACAGGACATTGCAACCAATGGAATACCTGCAGCGTTTTCACATAATAAATCCGGCTGTGGAGCTTCTTCTGTTTGCTCTTCCTATGATCGTCCTCCCTCCTCATTCATTTCAACTGGAAACGTCCCTTGTTGTGAATGAGATGGAGAAACTGCACCCTTCTTCGTTGATCCTGACTTCAGCCACCAATCCATGTTAGAAGTAATAAACTGGTCAAAAATCGACATATGGAATAAGTAGTGCACTGACAAAGCAAGTTTAACATTTAATGATGCCTGGGGCTGCAAAAGTGCCAGCGAGCGCTGTGATTGGTCGACAAAGCTCGCTCCGAGCATGCATAAAAAGGTTTCAGCGCATCTAGCGCCGTGAGTTGGTGCACAAACGCCCCTCATAATGTTGCGAAACAGTCGACCAGAGAAGCCGCATTCTCCGGCACTAAACTGTGTATGTGTTCTCACTTAGGAACCGCAAATGCTGCTCATGAATGCAACCTGAAGTAGAAGTACACGTTTTCCAAAGGAAAAAAAAAATAGTGATGAATTTGGTTTTCACGTTTTTATTGAATAATTTTACTCATTATTTTACATGATTTGGTGAAAGGTGGCCGCGGACCCCCTAGAAAGAGTCGGCGGACCCCTATGGGGTCCGCGGACCACACGTTGGGAACCCCTGGATTAGACAATCAAATTGATACAGTGATACGGGGAGCTATCCCAATAACCTGAAGCAGCTCGTGAATATATAAAGTGACACAACTGCGCTATTTGTCGCCCCTTTTCCAATCAATTTATTTAATTAGTCACCTGATTTGATACAATATGTGATCAAAAGTATCCGGTCACCTGGCTGTGCAGGATTTATTCCACGTGGCTATTAGTGCTATAATGGAAGGAGCCTCCCTATTAAGCGCAAGTGCCATGGTAAACATTATGGTAAGAAATTTTTTGATAAGATCAGCGAGATCCAACGTATGCCCACTTCGCCAGTGAGAACCGCAAGATTTTGGGAGGTATTTGTGTGAAATCATGAAGTGTGAAGTGACAGGCGCAGCTTAAACTGAATATAGGTAACAAAGCACTGAAATGCACATTCCTAATCATTAAAAGCTTAACTGTGAGTTGCATAACTGGTTAGAATTTATGCATTATAGGAGCAGTATTAATAACAATTCACGTGATGTCTCTCTTGATACTTAGAGCACAGCATGGCAGATACTGCCAGTGTGACTGGGTACACATACTACAGAAATAATTACTGTGTATCAGTGATATACAGACTCAGTGTTTTGTTGAATGAAAGTCATCCTCTAATATCAAGGATTTGTAATCGACATGTCAGAGCAAATAAAATAATTGGGTCAGTACTTAACGGTTCGGACACTTGGATGATGTCTTCCAGGACACCGAGCAGCATACATAGCACACTCCCGTTGGGCATTTTGATCACAGTAGCCATAAATCAACACGATATCGACCTTTTCCGCAAATGGTAAACGATACATTTTAACACGGGTAATGTATCACGAAGCAAATACCGTCCGCACTGGCGGAATGTTAAGTGATACCACGTACTTATATGTTTGTGACTATTACAGCGCCATCTATCACAAAGCGAAAAAAGTGGTCCAACTAAAACATTCATATTTATTTACGTACTACACGAATATGTAATGAAAAATGGGGGTTCCCATTTTAAAAAACGCAGCTGATACCCGTTTGACCTATGGCAGCGCCATCTAGCGGACCAACCATAGCGCCATCTGGTTTCCCTATTCAAGCTAGACAAGTTTCGTTCTTCATGGTTTTTTCGTTTGACGCTTATTTTGTGTGGTATTTTTCCTGATCACGATCGATGGACCACCCTGTATAAACCACTTTCTGATACTGAGTTCAGGCCACATTAGACTTAATTCTTGGTGCTGAAGTTTACTTTGATGTTGTGTGCAGGGTAAGCGGGAGAAAGCAAATCATCTATCACTGATTGAAACTAAATACCTCTGGATTTTGTCTGGTACGATGCCTTCAGCTTCAGGCAACACGCCGGTTTCTACTGTGAGATCGTGCTTTGTTAGAAGTGAGAGTATAGGCGCCAAACTGCAAGCGTTTTTGGAGCTAGAGGAACTGTCTACCAAAACCATGAGTAAGCAGGACAAAATGTGTGAGGCTCACTTTCAGTGACACCAGCTCGACATGAAAGAGGGAGGTTTGTGGTTCGGCGCCAGTGAAACCTGACTGTAAACCTATAGGCGAATCACGGCAACAGGAGCATCCTGAGAGGAGGTTTAAAAGGCGACTGAATCTAAATGCTGAATATGCTGCACTCATGCATGACACGTGGAGGTCTCTAATTCTCAGGATACTGTTGGTTCAAAGTTTTACCTTCCACGCCATGTTGTCTTCAAGGAATACAGCGCCATTACCAAATCGATGCTAGTATTTGATGGCTCTGCTCTCAGTACTAATGGAGATCTCTCAATGCTACCTTAATGGTTGGTCCCACTATCTAACCAGATTTATTTTCCATTATTATAAAATTTCATTCCTTTAACGAGGCCATGTATCACCAAGTGTCTCTCCATCCTGATAGTAGTAACTTTCAGAGAATTCTGTGGTCAGAATCACCGTGTGAGCTGATACAAGTATATGGATTGTCCACAGCCACTTATGGAACTGCTCATGTTGCCTTTATTGCGACTAGATGTCTCCAACAGTTGGACTTCCAAAATCAAGACACGTTTCCAGTGGCAGCTCAAACTTTGTTGTCTAGTTTCTATGTGGACGATTTCCTAGGCGAGTCAGCTATGGAAGTGAAACTCTGGAACTTCAAACCCAGGTGACTCAGCTATCTGCTTCTTGATGGTTTCCACTGAGGAAATGGAACTCCAGTAGCCACAAGGTTGTGGAAGAAATTCCAGTGCAGCACACAGAAACGGTTTTGCATTGTAATGTCATTGATGGAGAAGCAATAAAAACATTGGGAATCTTATGGTACCACAGCTCTGATCCATTTCAGTGCCACGCGCAGCTGAAGAATCATCGGTGCTCAAAGATCGCCTGTCTACAATAGCATTCGTTTTTTACCCACTAGGGGACTGATGACCATAGATGTTAAGTCCCATAGTGCTCAGAGCCATTTTTTTTTACCCACTAGGCGTTTTGGGCCCATTAGTCACAAGATGAAGCTGTTCTTGCAGCGCTTGTGTCAACTAAGCCTTGATTTGGATGAGGTTTTTCTATCCAACCTAGCTGATGAATGGAATGTCCATTATATGTAACTGCATTCCCGAACTGATATTTTTATTAGGAGGCAGGTCATTTTCTCTCCTCAATATGTTAAATTTGAAATTTCGTGTTTCTGTGATGTTTCACAGTTGGTATATGATGCCTGTGTATACATCATATGTGTTCTTCCCAACAACAAGACTGTAGTTGCATTGGCTGTGGCCGAATCTCGTTTAGCCCCTGTCAAAGAACAATCTCTTCCGTGACTGGAATTATGAGATACTCTTCTTCCTGCTCGACTCATTCACAATTTTGCCACTGACTTACACACTGTAAACAGTAGTGATATCCATATTTCGACGGTTTCTCCAATAGTTCTCAGCAGGCTGCAGCGTTGCCTGTCACTGGAAAACCTTTGTTGTCAACAGAGTCTCTGAAGTTCAGGAACTGAGTTGTTTCCATCTGGAGACACGTCAAATCAGAAGACACTCCCACTGATTGCTTATCACTTGGCATCAGCGCAGCACATATGGATTCACTTTTGCAGTGGTGCTCTGCCCCATCATGGCTATTCAGCTGTGACCTGGACTACATACAGCACTTGTCCTTCACGTGTGATAGAAGATGCGCCATAAAGGTGAGTTATAGGTGTCTTTGAGGTTTGTTATTAAGCTTGAGGACGACCTGTGGTCTATGGGTATCGTCTTTGATTTATAATCAAAACATGTCCAGTCCCGGGTTCGATCCCTCCCACTGCCTAAATTTTTATAAATAATCAGCATTGGCGGCCGAAGACTTCCGGCATAAGAAATCAGCCTCATTCTGCCAACGGCCTTGTCAAAGAGGGCGGAGGAGCGGATAGAGATTCGTGGCACTCTCTTGTCCTAGGGGTGGGAAATTGCCCCTAAAGGCGGAAGGATCAGCAATGATCAACGACATCTACATCTACATCTACATGACTACTCCGCAATTCACACTTAAGTGCTTGGCAGAGGGTTCATCGAACCACAATCATACTATCTCTCTACTATTCCACTCCCGAACAGCGAGCGGGAAAACGAACACCTAAACCTTTCTGTTCGAGCTCTGATTTCTCTTATTTTATTTTTATGATCATTCCTACCTATGTAGATTGGGCTCAACAAAATATTTTCGCATTCGGAAGAGAAAGTTGGTGACTGAAATTTCGTAAAAAGGTCTCGCCGCGACGAAAAACGTCTATGCTTTAATGACTTCCATCCCAACTTGTGTATCATATCTGCCACAATCTCCCCCCTATAACGTGATAATACAAAACGAGCTGCCCTTTTATGCACCCTTTCGATGTCCTCCGTCAATCCCACCTGGTAAGGATCCCACACCGCGCAGCAATATTCTAACAGAGGATGAACGAGTGTAGTGTAAGCTGTCTCTTTAGTGTCCTGCCAATGAAACGCAACCTTTGGCTCGCCTTCCCGACAATATTATCTATGTGGTCCTTCCAACTGAAGTTGTTCGTAATTTTAGCACCCAGGTACTTAGTTGAATTGACAGCCTTGAGAATTGTACTATTTATCGAGTAATCGAATTCCAACGGATTTCTTTTGGAACTCATGTGGATCATCTCACACTTTTCGTTATTAAGCGTCAACTGCCACCTGACACACCATACAGCAATCTTTTCTAAATCGCTTTGCAACTGATACTGGTCTTCGGATGACCTTACTAGACGGTAAATTACAGCATCATCTGTGAACAGTCTAAGAGAACTGCTCAGATTGTCACCCAGGTCATTTATATAGATCAGGAACAGTAGAGGTCCCAGGACGCTTCCCTGGGGAACACCTGATATCACTTCAGTTTTACTCGATGATTTGCCGTCTATTACTACGAACTGCGACCTTCCTGACAGGAAATCACGAATCCAGTCGCACAACTGAGACGATACCCCATAGCTCCGCAGCTTGATTAGAAGTCGCTTGTGAGGAACGGTGTCAAAAGCTTTCCGGAAATCTAGAAATATGGAATCAACTTGAGATCCCCTGTCGATAGCGGCCATTACTTCGTGCGAATAAAGAACTAGCTGAGTTGCACAAGAGCAATGTTTTCTGAAGCCATGCTGATTACGTATCAATAGATCGTTCCCTTCGAGGTGATTCATAATGTTTGAATACAGTATATGATCCAAAACCCTACTGCAAACCGACGTCAATGATATAGGTCTGTAGTTAAATGGATTACTCCTACTACCCTTCTTAAACACTGGTGCGACCTGCGCAATTTTCCAATCTGTAGGTACAGATCTATCGGTGAGCGAGCGGTTGTATATGAGTGCTAAGTAGGGAGCTATAGTATCAGCGTAATCTGAAAGGAACTTAATCGGTATACAATCTGGACCTGAAGACTTACCCGTATCAAGCGATTTCAGTTGCTTCGCAACCCCTAAGGTATCTACTTCTAAGAAACTCATGCTAGCAGATGTTCGTGTTTCAAATTCTGGAATATTCCATTCGTCTTCCCTGGTGAAGGAATTTCGGAAAACTGCGTTCAATAACTCCGCTTTAGCGGCACAGTCGTCGATAACAGTACCATCGGCACTGCGCAGCGAAGGTATTGACTGCGTCTTGCCGCTTGTGTACTTTACATACGACCAGAATTTCTTCGGATTTTCTACCAAATTTCGAGACAATGTTTCGTTGTGGAACCTATTAAAGGCATCTCGCATCGAAGTACGTGCCAAATTACGCGCGTCTGTAAATTTTAGCCCATCTTCGGTATTTCGCGTTCTTCTCAACTTCGCATGCTTTTTCCGTTGCCTCTGCAACAGCGTTCGGACCTTTTTTGTGTACCACGGGGGATCCGTTCCATCTCTTACCAATTTATGAGGTATGAATATCTCAATTGCTGTTGCTACTATATCTTTGAATTTGAGCCACATCTCGTCTACATTCGCATAGTCAGTTCGGAAGGAATGGAAATTGTCTTTTAGGAAGGCTTCTAGTGGCACTTTATCCGCCTTTTAAATAAAATTACTTTGCGTTTGTTTCTGATGGATTTGGAAGAAATGGTATTGAGCCTAGCTACAATGACCTTGTAATCACTAATCCCTGTATCAGTCATGATGCTCTCTATCAGCTCTGGATTGTTTGTGGCTAAGAGGTCAAGTGAGTTTTCGCAACCATTTACAATTCGCGTGGGTTCATGGACTAACTGTTCGAAATAATTTTCGGAGAATGCATTTAAGACAATCTCGGAAGACGTTTTCTGCCTACCACCGGTTTTGAACAAGTATTTTTGCCAACATACCGAGGGTAGGTTGAAGTCCCCACCAACTATAACCGTATGAGTGGGGTATTTATTTGTTACGAGACTCAAACTTTCTCTGAACTGTTCCGCAACTGTATCATCGGAGTCTGGGGGTCAGTAGAAGGACCCAATTATTAACTTAATTCGGCTGTTAAGTATAACTTCCACCCATACCAATTCGCACGGAGTATCTACTTCGACTTCACTACAAGATAAACCACTACTGACAGACACAAACACTCCACCACCAATTCTGCCTAATCTATCTTTTCTGAACACCGTCCGAGACTTCGTAAAAATTTCTTCAGAACTTATTTCAGGCTTTAGCCAGCTTTCTGTACCTATAACGATATCAGCTTCTGTGCTTTCTATTAGCGCTTGAAGCTCAGGGACTTTTCCAGCGCAACTACAACAATTTACATCTATAATTGCGACTGTTCCTTGATCCAAGCACGTCCTGTAATTGCCAAGCACCCTTTGACATTTCAGCCCACCCCGCACTTTCCCGAGGCCTTCTAACCTAAAAAACCGCCCAGTCCACGCCACACAGCCTCCGCTACCCGTGTAGCCTCCAGCTGAGTGTAGTGAACTCCTGACCTATTCAGCGGAACCCGAAACCCCACCACCCTATGGCGCAAGTCAAGGAATCTGCAGCCAATACGGTCGCAAAACCGTCTGAGCCTCTGATTCAGACCCTCCACCCGGCTCTGCACCAAAGGTCCGCAGTCGGTTCTGTCAACGATGCTGCAGATGGTGAGCTCTGCCTTCATCTCGTAAGCAAGACCGGCAGCCTTCACCAAATCAGATAGCCGCTGGAATCCAGAGAGAATTTCCTCAGATCCAAAGCGACACACGTCATTAGTGCCGACATGTGCCACCACCTGCAGCCAGCTGCACCCTGTGCTCTTCATGGCATCCGGAAGGACCCTTTCCACATCAGGAATGACTCCTCCCGGAATGCACACGGAGTGCACACTGGATTTCTTCCCCTCCTTAGCCACCGTATCCCTAAGGGGCCCCATTACGCGCCTAACATTGATGAGGATGCAGAAGGCAATGTAAACTACTGCATTAAAGACACGTAACGTGTATCCACAGAACATGTGGCCTGTAGTTGAAGAAGTGTCATGATGATCTCTCCATTGGCAAAAGATTCCGGAATAGTCGCCCATTCGGATCTCCGGGAGGGGACTGCCAAGGACCATGAGAAAAAGATTGAATAATCAACGCAAGGATAATGTTCTACAAGTCGGGGCGTGGAATGTCAGAAGCTTGAACGTATTAGGGAAACTAGAAAATCTGAAAAGGGAAACGCAAAGGCTCAATCTAGATATAGTAGGGGTCAGTGAAGTGAAGTGGAAGGAAGACAAGGATTTCTGGTCAGGTAATATCAACAGCAGCAGAAAATGGTATAACAGGTGAAGGATCGTTATGAATAGGAAGGTAGCGCAGAGGGTGTGTTACTGTGAACAGTTCAGTGACCGGGTTGTTCTAATCAGAATCGACAGCAGAACAACACCGACAACGATATTTGTATTAGGAAGCAGGCAGCAATAATGAATGGCAATCTGAAGATGAACAGATAGAGAAAGTGTATCAAGATATTGAAAGGGTAATGCAGCATGTAAAGGGGGACGAAAATCTAATAGTCATGGGTGACTGGAATGCAGTTGTAGGGGAAGGAGTAGAAGAAAAGGTTACAGGAGAATATGGGCTTGGGACAAGGAATGAAAGAGAAGAAAGACTAATTGAGTTCTGTAACAAGTTTCAGCTAGTAATAGCGAATACCCTGTTCAAGAATCACAAGAGGAGGAGGTATACTTGGAAAAGGCCGGGAGATACGGGAAGATTTCAATTAGATTACATCATGGTCAGACAGAGATTCCGAAATCAGATACTGGATTGTAAGGCGTACCCAGGAGCAGATATAGACTCAGATCACAATATAGTAGTGATGAAGAGTAGGCTGAAGTTCAAGACATTAGTCAGGAAGAATCAATACGCAAAGAAGTGGAATACGGAAGTTCTAAGGAATGACGAGATACGTTTGAAGTTCTCTAACGCTATAGATACAGCAATAAGGAATAGCGCAGTAGGCATTACAGTTGAGGAGGAATGGACATCTCTAAAAAGAGCCATCACAGAAGTTGGGAAAGAAAACATAGGTACAAAGAAGGTAGCTGCGAAGAAACCATGGGTAACAGAAGAAATACTTCAGTTGATTGATGAAAGTACAAACATGTTCCGGGAAAATCCGGAATACAGAAATACAAGTCGCTGAGGAATGAAATAAATAGGAAGTGCAGAGAAGCTAAGACGAAATGGCTGCAGGAAAAATGTGAAGACATCGAAAAAGATATGGTTGTCGGAAGGACAGACTCAGCATACAGGAAAGTCAAAACAACCTTTGGTGACATTAAAAGCAACGGTGATAACATTAAGAGTGCAACGGGAGTTCCACTGTTAAATGCAGAGGATAGAGCAGATAGGTGGAAAGAATACATTGAACGCCTCTATGAGGGTGAAGATTTGTCTGATGTGATAGAAGAAGAAACAGGAGTCGAGTTAGAAGAGATAAGGGATCCAGTATTAGAATCGGAATTTAAAAGAGCTTTGGAGGACTTACGGTCAAATAAGGCAGAAGGGATAGATAACATTCCATCACAATTTCTAAAATCATTAGGGGATGTGGCAAAAAAACGACTATTCACGTTGGTGTGTTGAATATATGAGTCTGGCGACATACGATCCGTCTTTCGGAAAAGCATCATCCACACAATTCCGAAGACGGCAAGAGCTGACAAGTGCGAGAATTACCGCACAATCAGCTTAACAGCTCATGCATCGAAGCTGCTTACAATAATAATATACAGAAGAATGGAAAAGAAAATTGAGAATGCGCTAGGTGGCGGTCAGTTTGGCTTTAGGAAAAGTAAAGGCACGAGAGAGGCAATTCTGACGTTACAGCTAATAATGGAAGCAAGGCTGAAGAAAAATCAAGACAGGTTCATAGGATTTGTCGACCTGGAAAAAGCGTTCGACAATATAAAATGGTGCAAGCTGTTCGAGATTCTGAAAAAAGTAGGGGTAAGCTATAGGGAGAGACGGGTCATATACAATATGTACAACAGCCAAGAGGGAATAATAAGAGTGGGCGATCAAGAACGAAGTGCTCTTATTAAGAAGGGAGTAAGACAAGGCTGTAGCCTTTCACCCCTACTATTCAACCTGTACATCGAGGAAGCAATGATGGAAATAAAAGAAAGGTTCAGGAGTGGAATTAAAATACAAGGTGAAAGTATATCAGTAATAAAATTCGCTGATGACAATGCTATCCTGAGTGAAAGTGAAGAAGAATTAAATGATCTGCTGAACGGAATGAACAGTCTAATGAGTACACAGTATGGTTTGAGAGTAAATCGGAGAAAGACGAAGGTAATGAGAAGTAGTAGAAATGAGAATAGCCAGAAACTTAACATCAGGATTGATGGTCACGGAGTCAATGAAGTTAAGGAATTCTACTACGTAGGCAGTAAAATAACCAATGACTGTCGGAGCAAGGAGGACATCAAAAGCAGACGCGCTATGACCAAAAAGGCATTTCAGGCTAAGAGAAGTCTACTAATATAAAATACCGGTCTTAATTTGAGGAAGAAATTTCT
Organism: Schistocerca gregaria; assembly: GCF_023897955.1. Taxonomy (NCBI): domain Eukaryota; kingdom Metazoa; phylum Arthropoda; class Insecta; order Orthoptera; family Acrididae; genus Schistocerca; species Schistocerca gregaria. The sequence goes on along the minus strand of NW_026061700.1, from coordinate 626,518 downwards.
GAGGATGTACGTCTGAAGTACAGCATTGTATGGTAGTGAAATATGGTCTGTGGGAAAACCGGAACAAAAGAGAATCGAAGCATTTGAGATGTGGTGCTATAGACGAATGTTGAAAATTAGGTGGACTGATAAGGTAAGGAATGAGGAGGTTCTACGCAGAATCGGAGAGGATAGCAATCTGTGGAAAACACTGATAAGGAGGAGGGACAGGATGATAGGACATCTGCTAAGACATAAGGGAATGACTTCCATGGTACCAGAGGGAGCTGTAGAGGGCAAAAACTGTAGAGGAAGACAGAGATTGGAATACGTCAAGCAAATAATTGAGGATGTAGGTTGCAAGTGCTACTCTGAGATGAAGAGGTTAACACAGGAGAGGAATTCGTGGTGGGCCGCATCAAACCAGTCAGTAGACTGATGACCCAAAGAAATAAATTAAGCTTGATGCTGAATTGTAGTGTTAGTATTCCTCTTTCAAGGAAACCTACAGGGTTTTGGCTTATGCACTGAGGTTTGTTATCAATATAAGGCTGCAACAAACAGAGAGGATAACTGGGACACTCACCCCCACAGGAATGCCCAAACGCTATCAAAAGAGCCTTTGGCATAGTTCTACATGTTGATTACGCTAGTGAGATCGCATTGTTGAAGGCCAGTTATTCTATTCCTCATAATAGCGAATTAAGAGATTTGCATCCCTGAATTGATGCAGAAGCTATTTTACGAATGGGAGGGAGGCTGACGAGTGCCAACGCACCGTATGATGAGCGACTTCACACCACCTAAGCATCATAAATTCTCATCATGTATGTACATGAGCATTTGTTGTATGTTGTGCCATAGTTTTCGCTTCCTATGTTGCGTAGGAAGTTTTGAATTCCCTCGGCCGCAACATAATCAAAGGAGTTACCGGGAAATGTGTGAAGTGCTTGAAGTCCCAGGCTGCAGTTCAACTTATGGGCCACCTACCAGCATCTGGAGTAAACCAGTCTCGTCCATTCCAGGGGAGTGGATTATGCAGGCCGTGTTACAGTGAAGCATGGTGGACGGCAGAGCTACATTACTACCAAAGCCTATATTGGTTTATTTACTTACGTGGGAACCCAAGCCATACACCTAGAGCTAGTTAGCGACTTGGTAACCAGATCATTACTGGCTACTCTGACGCGATTCATTGCGAGAAGAGGAAATCCTTCTCACATGTATAGTGATAATGGTACCACATTTGTAGGTGCTTTCTCTGTGATAAGGCTACAGTTGAAAGTGTGGTGAACTCTTCGGCCTCAGACAGTATAATTTAATGTTTTACTCCACCTCGTACCACCCACTTTATACATTTGACTACCGCTTCCCACAATCGGTTAGTCACATCTCAAGAGTGCCATTGGCAATACAGTACTGACATCCGAAGAAATGACAGGCAGAAGCATGCCTAAATTCAATGCCGTTGTGGGCTCTCTCTCATGTCGTATCCTTGAGATTTCTGTCAACAGGTTTCACGGGTGACAACTTGTACAGCAGCTGCCTCAGCCCTTTTTGAAGAGGTGGTCCACTGAGAACGTGCATCAGCTGCAGCAACACAATAGATCGACATAGGAAGAGGCGTGGTAGCCCCAGATCGGCGATCATGTGCTCCCTTGGTATGGAGGCTGGGTTGAGATTCGTCAGGAAGCTGTTCCCTAGACCTGACAAGTGTGTCCGTGTAGTTGTGGTAAAAACTGCTAATGGGCAGATCAAGAGGCGTATAGCAAAATCTGTTGTCAATATTGATTTCCTAAATTTCATGTGCTGTGTGAAAGTAATACTTGAGTTGCTTTTATGTCTTAAATGTTAGTACCTTTAATGTCTCTTATGCAATATGACATTAATACTGTTTTTTATGTCTTACAAGTTAGTACCCTTCATGTTTCATATGAAATGTGTAGTAATATTTTGTTGGTGTGTGTATTCTAATTCTTAGATTATTTCATTTTTATATGCCTTGATATTGTCTCTAGTTAAATTTCTTTTCTTGTTGGGAATTTACGTTTTAACTTTATGTGTCAAATTCGTGTTTATCTTGTGAAGTGAGAAGACTCAGTTTAGAGTCAGAATATGGTGTGTTCCATAACTCACTTGTCACTCT